>NC_080757.1:3939393-4242424 GCF_020826845.1 Diceros bicornis minor
TCTTTTCCTACTAGGGCATTAAAGTGGGGATGAGGGAAGACAGAAATCTCCTGCTTTATAAAGTACAAATGTTCTGTCTAAATGTTGAGCATGCACAGAGACCCTGGAATGGTGGAGTGAGGACGGTCAGCGAGGGAGGGAAGGCCTCCTCATTAAGGAGTTTTCCTCATCCCCCTCTCAGCAACAGAAACATGGGTTTGGATGCTGTGCTTTAGAAAAAGGGGGAATTTCAAGACATGTATGTGTAGAGTACCTAAGCCTTCCACCTTGAGCACCCTAGGCACTTGGCACGCACTCCAGGAATGGAAATTCATTTACAAATGTTTTAACCTGAGAAGCTAAGTAATCAGAACATTTGTGCTCTGCTCACATGTAATTTTTAAAGAAAAGAGCTACAGAGCTGATGACCCCTGCTGCATGGCCTGCCACCTTTCGCTGCTCTAGACCCTCCAACAACCTATGCTGCCTTCTTTGTACAGTCGTTTCCCGGGCACTGTTCCCTTGGCCTCAGGATTGGACAGGGCAGTAGTTGAAATGCATGTTTGGAGGCGGGTGGTGATGGCCTCCGCGCTCCTCTTGTGGGCAATCTTGTTGTTTCGGTTGCAGGATGGTGATCAACATGGAGAGCAATGTTCTCCTGTTCCAGTTTGAGAATATAAAGTGGCAGTACTCCCTGGAACAGGCCAAACAAAAGAAGACCAAGAATAAAGAGGAGGACAGGGAAGAACGTGGCCTCACAGGCGTCCTCTCCAGGTCTAACGCTCAGGTTTACGGCTGGAGGGACTCCGTGCCCAGTAAACACATCGTGGCCCAGGAGTCCCTGATGAGTAAACCTCACAGGTCCCGCGTTCTCCTGAGGGCAGCCAGGTTCCCTACAGGTAGGAGAGCTGAATCCCAGGCAGTCTCAGGGGTACCCAGCGGAGCAGGGGAGGGGGTGCCAGGACTAGTTTCCTTGAGGGATATTTTGGCCAATGGTTTCTTGATGACATAAATCCCAACTTTTAAAGAAGGGGAGCCATTCTTTTCAATTCACCAAGTTGTTAGCCAGCTCAAGGGAATCTCCTGGTTTTCAAGGCCTAAGTTTTCAAACATATCAGAATCTCTGTACAGTAGCTAACACTAGCCCTTAACACTTGCCATTAAAACAAAAAACAAGCAACCAACACCCTTCTCCCATACCCCCCATCCAAACATACAAGTACATAATTATTTCCTTAGGACAGAGACAAGATCTTATGACACTGTGGGAAAACGTTCTATGCAGAACGTATTCTCTCTAGACCACTGGTTGATAATGTGTGTACCTGGCAAATATTAGTTATAAAGCAGGTACATACGTGTGTGTGTGTGTGCGTGTGTGTGTGCGTGTAGATGGGGGTGTGCAGCATGGCTCCTGCCATTTACGACACACAAAGAATAAATTGTGTGTGGCTGGAGTAGTCAGACTCCTTGCTTCTACTTGCTCTGTATTTGGCATGTGAAATTGGATCCACAGGTCTATAGAGAACATCAACGGATCGCCTCCACGTGTGTTACACTACAAACGGTCAGCTATCTCTTGAGGAGAGAGGACCGTAGTTTCAGATAATGCGTAAAAGCTTGACAATCAGTAGGAAAGGTGAGTGGGAAGGAGTCAGGAAGTGATCTGGACCTTAGGTTCCAGGTGACTACCTAGTTTCACACAACCGCAAAGTGATGGTTTGCATGAAAATCGGTTGAATTATCAGTTGTGCCCCTGTTATGCAGACCTAATTGAATTATATAATTACTACAGTTTCCTCCTCAATCTTAATTTAGCAGTGTTAACAGAGGCATCTCAAAGTCAAGGAAAGCCAAAACTAGCTAGAAGAGAGGGCAAGAAGAGAACAAGTCCTGTTTCTAAGGAAGCACATGTCATGGATAGTGGGCAAGAGACTTTGGAAGAAAAATCTCTCACGGGAGGTAAGATGAACGGTGATACTTTATTCTGAGTCAGTGGCAAGATCCAACCCCCCTCCTCCCATCTCTCTCTTTGCTCAGTTTAGTTTTTCAGAAAGTCAATAACTTTGCTTATCTTTGAGAATTCAGAATGGATAAAATGCGCAGCTTCTCCTAAGAGTGATTGGTTTTCCTTAATTGTCCCCTTGCTAACTTGAGGCCACAGAGCAAGAACCCTTCTCAGAGCTGAGTGTCCAGTTTTGGGCTCACAGCCTGCCTCCCTTCCCTGCCATTCGGCCTCCTCACTTCTTGGACTGTTGTGTCATCGGCCTGGGTAACGGGCACAGCAAAAGAGAGAAGAGGCTATCGGAGCTGGTCTCAGAGGGCGGTGTAGGGGATTTCATGAGGGAGAAGGTAGATTTGGGAGCAGGTGCTAAGCATGGGAAATAAGGAGATCAGGAAGAGACAGGGGGAAGGGGCTTTTAAGAAGAGTTACTGGACATCACGAATGAGATGTCCCTTTGTGGTTTTTGAGATACTCTAATGCCTTTCAAATATTTTTGGCTAATAAAATAGTGTTTTTATGAATTAAACTGCCTGCAGAGACCAGCTTCAAGGTGAGGGTAAAGCGACTAAGTTTTGTGAGGGCTATCCTAACAGTGGGCATCCTTGTATATATCTATGTCTGTGTACCCATATAGGCATACCTGCAGGGTCAAGTCCTAGGACTAGTGTTGCTGAGCCAAAGGATAACTATTTAAAAACTAGAAAGATGTTGCATGGTTGTCCTTAAAAAATGATTTATCAAGTTACACTCCCGCCAACAATACGTGAGGGCTCCCACTGCACCAGCGCCAACACTGGGTGTTAGCCATCATTTTGCACTTGCTCATATGATAAGTAAAAATGGTATTTGCATTTCTTCAAGGTTGATCACTAATAAACTGAATGGCCATCAGTGGGCAATGACTAAGTAGATAATGAAAAACCTATACTATGTAATATTATACAACAGCTAAAAATTGTATGATGAGGATCCACATATATTAACTTGGAAAGAGATCCACAATATATTATTATACGAAAAAAGACAAGTTAATGAACAATGAGCTCATCACAGTTCCTTTCTACAAAAGGAGAAAAACTGTTTTGTCCTACACACACACACATATGTGTAGAGTGGTTTATTCTGGGATTGGAAGGAGTGGGGAAGATTTTTAAATCTTAATTTCATTCAGTTTTATATGCTTTAATCAAACATTCTTTAATTAACAAAGTAAAGGTCAGGCAGAAATTTGGAGTTTCATTCCATCCTAGTATGCCTATATACAGATATCTTGGGATAAAACCTATTTGGTCAAGGAAAATTTATCCTTAACCCACCATTGCATTTTCTTTGCTGGTTATAGATTAGTGTAGTTTGGGGTGCATACTTTTACTTTTACTAGGTCAGACTAGACAAACGACTTCTACTTTTCATGACTCAGTTATTCTTTTTGTAAAATGGGGATAATGTTTTCAGTGTATCTGTGAGGTGTTGTAGGGATTGAAAAGCCCAGATGAGGGAGATATAATAGATTTGCTCGCCTATGAAGACATCCTTGTTAACTCAAGGTTGCTAGCCACCTGGGAGGTCTTGACCATACTGTAGTATGCCAGAATGAATCTCTGGTCCTTCTCAGTGGCTTTTGGACCTGCTGCTATGTTGCAAACATTTTGGGAACTCCTGCTCAGGAACTGCCTTTTGGTCATGTGACATTTTCCATTTCCCAGGGGTGACATATTTTTTGAAAGCAGTTTTGATTTTGGGAAACATCCAAAGATCATTTGGAGTCAAATTTGATTAATAAGGTAGAGATCAAACTTTGTGATACGATTATTGTATAAATGTATAAGGCCTATTTTGTGTGAATCATAAATGAGGTGTGAAGGTCATTCCCCCAGGGAAGTTTCAAAAACATGTGGAGCAGAGGGATTACACATGTTCCTTCCAAAATATGCATAACTAGAGGTTAATGATAATACACACTTAAACACAAGTACTATCATGTTTGTTAAAAACTTGCTGTGTTAACTATGTCATAATTTCTGGTCTCATAGAGGATTTTTACTCACATGATGGTGCCATGCCCACTGTGAAACAAAGACCTTAGTTTGCATAGCAGTTAGAATGGATTTAACTTTCATGCATAAGTACTTAATGATTTTCACCGGACACTGATTCGTTTTTGTTTTCTTTTTTTGAAAAACCAGATGATGTGGAGGAAGTACAAAAACGAGGACAACTGAAAACTCCTGGAGACTTGATCAATTGCCCAAAGAAAAAGTCCTGGCAGATCCCTATGTCGCCTGACTTGTTCCTCCTGACCGTTAACGCCCTGCAGCAAGGCCATAATTCAGCGGAGTTTGCCTATCCCCGTAGGCCCCAAACCCCAGTCACTGATGCCTGGGGACCTTCAATTTCACACCCAAGGAAGGTCCTGAGTTTCAAAGGAAAATCAGTCCAACATGCAGTTGATCGGTTGAGATGCAGCAATCCTCCCATAGATGTGAAACGAACTAATGTTCCCCTTGAAATCCAGAAACTGCAGCCCAATTTGAAGAAATCTTTGCACAGTCCCAGAGTCCAGTCCACCATACCCCAGCCCACGATTATCCGTTCCAGATTCTCTGGCACCCTGAAGGGTGAAGACCAAGGGACCAGTTCAATTGATGGGACAGTGCGCAGCTTTGGCCCCTTAACTAGTATGCATGTCATTAAACCAAACCACATGCTGGCTTCACCAGTGGGCGTGACAACCCAGCCTGTCAAGAAAGAACGGCTTCGCTTCCACACAACCCTCAATCCCTTTAAAGTGAACACTGAGTTCAAGTTGTTGACTGCGAGGGAGGAGAAAGAGCACAGGGAAGCCAAGATGAAGGAGTATCAGGTCGGAAAGCCCACTGGAGTGGTCAATCTAGAAAAAGCCAGCAAGGCTGCATGGATCAGGAAGATCAAAGGCCTGCCTATAGATAATTTCATGAAGCAAGGGAAAATAGCAGCCCCTGAACTTGGACAAAACATATTTATCTGAACCAGCCTTAGGAAATTACAATGTCTTACGATAAACAGAATACCAAGTGGATGTTGGTGTTTGGCCTCTGTTTTTTTTTGGTTTTGATTTTTGACTGTCCCCAGGCACTTAATGTGAGGACTCATAATTTTCTTCCTATAAGCCAAAGAATCGATATTTATCACAGTAAGAAAACAGAGGAAGGCTGGGAGAGATTGGCATCTGTATTCCCACTGAAAACCATTTAATGAGGCATATGGAAGCCCAGTTTCGTTGATGGGGGATGGGAAAGTGATCACTGGAAATTAAATACCACTCACCATTACCAATTCAGTGCCATCATTTCTTCTTAGCAGATGAACTGATGGGATTATATCAAAATAATGAATGCATTGAAGGTCCCTGGTATTGTCACATGGAAGCCTGATGAGGCTCAGTGAGTTCAATTACGAACCTAAAAGGAGAAGCCCTCAATGGGGTAGACCTACTGCATTTGAGACCGTTATGTGTGCTTTTCCTTCTCAGGGCTAACTTCTACAGAAGAGAATCATGTTCATCCTTTCTACAAAGAAGACCACTAATACTGAGTGTGTTGAGGTTTCCACTTAAACCTTCTGAGGCTGGTGTCAGCGACCAGGCATGTAATTTAGAAGAGTGCAGCCCACCATGGGAGCTATGGCCCACTGCGGGGCTCAAGCCCCATCCAAACAGAAGAGATCCTACTCAGTCGCTCAGCACGGCCATAGGATGGTAATGAATTCAAATAGAATGCAAAACAAAAACAACAAAAACAACAAACCCCACAACGTACACACTGGGTGGGCCACCAAAAACATGGCATGGGCAGACTAGATGCACAGGCCACCTGTTCACAGCCTCTGCTTTTCACCTCCAAGTGCAGAAATAGAATTGTTTGCCAAGCTTTCTCTCCTTTGAGAAGTTTTTCCCCATTATTAGGATATTAGGTTTAAAGTAGCACTAGCAAATAACCTTGTAAAAATTGTGATTTTAATGGAAAGAATTCCCTCAAAGAAATGTGCTAATACATATTATTTCATGAATCTTCCAACAGCCCTATCTGGGCAACAGCAGTTTGATGTCGGTTGGAGGATATTGTTATAATCACACTTTCAAACATGACATAAAGCCCCTGAATTGCAGGTCCTTCATTCCGGGCAAGATCACACTATTAGCAGCTAAACTTCAAACAGTATAAGAATAACATCTGCTATTTACGAGATACCCTGCACGGATACCACTATCATCCCCACCTTACGACTGAGGAAAGACGTACACAGAGGTTAGTTAGAAAATTGTAACCGGAAGAGCGGATCTTCCTGGCGTCTATATTCCTCCCATAATAAAACCCTCCATTGTTTACTGTAGAGTCCTCCTGCCTTGTTATTCTTAGTAACTTTTTACCCTTTCGCAGGAGTGCATTTTTTCAATTGCTTCTAAAATTTAAGGTACAAAAGTGTAATACTGTACAGGAATACATGTCTTTGTAGAACATTCGAACAACATGAAACTATGCAACAATAAAGCCCCCTCCCCGCCCTCAGGACATGACGGGAATGACACCTCATAGACAGCAACATTTTCACGCGACAAACCACGATGGTTTCTCCCTAAAGCCAACTGCTGCACACACTTCCATTCCCAGCTCGTTTTTTCGCTTCTCCTTGGACCGGACCTCCCGCGCCCCGCGCGCCCAGAGTCCGCGCTCCTCGCCCGGCCTCCCGGGTCGCCCCGCCCTCGCCCCCGCCCGGTCTGCACTTCTCTCCCCGCCCCGAGTCTCGCGCCCCCGCCCGGTCCCTATTTCTCGCCCCGCCCACAGCTCGCCCCGTCCCTGCAGTTGCTCCTCCCCCGAGGGTCTGGAAGCGGAAGTGGGGCTGGGGTGCGGCTTGTACGTTGGCTCCTCCGGGCTTGTGGTAACCGTGCCGCGGCAGTTCCAGTCCCCGCCCGGCGCTGCCGAGCCGACGTGGCTCCGGAAGTGGGGCCGGCGCAGGGCGGCCATGTTGCAGCAGGTGAGAGGGGGGCGGGGGCTGCGGGGGCGGCCTGCACGGTCCGAGGGCGCGAGTTCAGCGTCTGGGGGTCGTTGTGTTGGAGCCCCAGCCCGCCGCGAGCCCGAGGAGGAGCGGGGTGCGGGCGGAGGGCCGCGGGCAGTTGTCCGGGCGGCGCGGAGCAGGGGTGTGAGGAGCGCGTCGTCAGCGGCGCGGGCGCTGGGTGGCTGCCGTGCGCGGCTGCGGAGACGCCGTGGTGTGTGGAGTGGCGGGCGGTCGCCTCTCAGCCTCTCGCGGGCGGGCGAGGCCGGGGGGCGGCCTGAGCCCTGGGGCGCTGATCGGAGACGCCGCCGGGGCCTTGCGCTCCAGTTCCGGGTCAGACAGTGATGGTGGGTGACGGCTGGTCCGCTTCGATGGTCACATCTGCGCCCTTGGAGTTAGTGGCAGTCCACAAGTTTACGACCCGGGATTCGTGAGAAGAGTAATCTCTTACTATTTGCACGGACTTGTTAGTTTGTAGTGCCCTTGCGCTTAGATCGTCGTGGGTGCTTTTTCTCATGGAGGGATCACTGTGAGCGCTCCAGACAGGTGTCCTGCCTGGACTGCCGGCTGAGCCGGACGGTGCTAGGGGCTGGGGGCTCGTCGAGGGGTCGGGCGGGGAGACTGAGTTACATCACTAAAGACGTTTCCAGATAGCGGGTAGCTCAGAGCAGGACAGGCTGAGGGTTTATGGTCAGAAAAGACCGCTCTGAGGAGATGCGTGGAGCGGGAAACCCGGGGATGGTTCAGTTCGGCCCTCGGGACCCGCGCCCAGGCTGGAGAAGGACGCCCCGCATGCTGACGTCCCGCTCGAAGGCGCGGCCGTGAGCCTCAGGCGAGCCTGCTGCGGCGCGGCGGTCGTCCCTGCGTTGCCACAGTCCCCTCGCTCTCCCCTCCCAGGCCGCTGCGAAGCCCCTTCTCAAACCTTCAGCGTCTCTTCCTTGCTTCTGGTTTCACTGAGAAAATGGAAGCCACCAGAAGAGGATTTCCACACCCCCTCCCGGCTGCGTCTTTGCCCGTCGTCTCCCGTATGCTCTGCCTTTCTTTGACTGTGACGGACGGTCTGTGCTCCATTCTAACGCTGTGCCCTCTGCTTGCGCTCTGGTTTCCATCCCCTCTTGCCTGCTGGAAGGCATTGGTCCAGCAGTTCTCCCTGCTCTCTTCTGCATCACTATATATTTTTCTCTTTAAAAGGTTGTTCACATCAGCATATCAGCGTGCTTTAATTTCTCCTGTCTTAAATAAAAACTCCGTTCCACATGCCCTTTCAGCTATCATGCCATTCTTTGCTCCTTAAAAGGCTTGTCTATGCTTGTCTCTTAATTCTTCTACCTGTATCCGTTCTAGTCGGGCTGTCTCCCTCCTCCCCCTGCCATGCTGAAACTGCTGATATTGAGGTCACTGATGACTTGTTAGAAATACAGTGGCCACTTTTTGGTTATCATCTTGCTTGTGAGCAGCATTTGACACAGTTGATCGGATCCTCCTCCTGGAAACACTGTCCTCACTTGGCTTCCAGGACAGCGCCCTCTCCTGGTTCGGCTCTGACCCCTTAGCACTTCTTTTAGCCCCCTCTGCTTATTCCGTCTCAATTTCCTGCCCTCTAAATATTGGAGTGCCTCGAGTCTGTCTTTGACATCTTCATGCTTTTAGCTGCTCAGGACAGAAACTTTGGAATCTTCCTTGACTCCTTTTCTCTTAGCCCCACACTCAACCTGTCAGCAAATCCTGTCAGTTCTACCTTAAGATGTGTTTGGAATCTGGCTACTTTTCACCACCTCCACTGCATCCACCTTAGACCAAGCCGTTATTTCTTGGCTCCTTTATTGCATTAGCCTCCTGACCAGTCTCCCAGCTTTGTGCCTTTGTCTTTCTCCCTTCCCCCCAGATTCTTAATACATTCGCCAGAATTTTCCTTTTAACACATGAGTCAGAATGTGTCAGTCCTATGCTCAGAACACTCTAATGGTTCCCCCCACTCACATTTTTTTTTAAAGTTTGAATGCTAGCATTTTGAACTTGTATGTCTAAAGCCAAACTCCTGATTTCACCCCAAAATCTGTTTTGCCCACAGTCTTCTCCGTTTTAGTAAGTGCAACTCCAAGAGTGCAGAGCTGTTTGTCTTTTTTCTTATTTCTGGCTGTAGCACTTAAAACAGCACCTGGCACATAGTAGGCACTCAGTATTAATGAATGAGAAGAAGCCGGTCTGGCAAAGAGCAGGGTAAGAGAAAAGAGTGTTCTAGATAGAATGAGCCACAAGTGCAGAAGGACGCAGTGGGGCGCAAGTTTGACATATTTAAGGAACTAAAAAGGCCAGTCTGTCAGGGGCTTAGCTACTGTATAGGTTTCCTATTGCTGTTGTAGCAAATTATGATAAATTTAGTGGCTTAATACAAATTTATTATCTAAAAGTGCTGGTGGTCAGAAGTACAAAATGAGTCTTAAGGGGCTAAAATCAAGGTGTTGGCTGAGCTGTGTACCTTCTGGAGGCCCTAGGGGAGAATCTATGTCCTTGCCTTTTCTAGCTTCCAAAGGCTGCCTGGATTCCTGGTTCATAGTACCTGCCTTCATCTTCAAAGCCAGCAGCATAACATCTTCTAATTTCTCTCTCTCTGATTCCTACTCTCATTGTCTCATCACCTTCTCTGATCTGACCCTCCTGTGTTCGTCTTATAAGGACTGTTGTGATTACATCATTGGGGCCACGTGGATAATCCAGAATAGTCTCCCCATCTCAGGATCCTTGATTTAATCACTTCGGCAAAATTCTTTTTGCCAAGTAAATTTACATATTCACGGTTCCCAGGGCTTAGAACCTGGACTGCTTTGGCAGGAGTGAGAGAAGGCATTATTCAGCCTACCGCAGTTAATGAAGGGGGAGTGGCCTGAAGACCAGATGGTGATCTGTCATGATTAGGAGCCTGTTTTTCAGTCAGAGTGCTGTTTTAAGTAAGGGAATGATATATCTGATGTGAAAAGGTCATCCTGGCTGCTGGATAGAGATTGGACTATTGAGATCAAGAGTGGAAGGTCTTAGCTTTTTATTCTGTAGCATTATACAGTTGATCTCAGTCTTGGCTGCACGTTGTTATCATCTGGGGAGTTTTAAAAAATCCAGATGCCCAGGCCACACCCCAGACCAATTACATCTGAACTTCGAGGTGGGACCCAGGTATCGGGTTTGTTTTTTTTTTAAAGTACCCTAGTTTTTTTTTTAAAGTATCCAGCCTATAGCCAAGATTGAGAACCACTGGTCTTTGTAGATCTGCATCCATTTTGCCTCTCTAGCTAGCTCCTACCCCACTTCTCTCCCCCTTCACTTACTATGTGGGCTTCTTGGCCATTCCCTATACATACTTTGTGTCTTCCTACGTCTGTGTCTTTGAAAATATACCTAGTCAAAGGGCTAGAGTGAGCGGGAGGCCTACTTGCTCTGTCAAGGCCCAGCTGATAAACGCTCCTTCAGGAAGCTTCTCCAGAGCCTCTTCCTTCCCTGTGCTCCCATTTGCATTTATGTTTCTCCTGGCACTGATCACAGTCTGCTGTGTTTTATGGGTGATTGTCTCCTTTGTTTGTTCACTCATGCCTTCCACAAATACTGTACTGCCTGACCTGGCGCTCTCTAGACACTAGGCCTTATGACACTGCAGTGACAGACCTTGTCCACCAGTAGTCTTCTCCACTAGAGTCTAGATGGAGAGAGGAGGAGTAGACTTGCAGGAAGAATATCCTGAGATGATTGTTCAAATGGAGATTTGTCAAGTGCTGTGGGAACATGGGAAATGGTGTGCCTGGGGATTTCAGGGAAAGTTTCTGAGCTATTTTAGTATTTGAGCTGACATTTTAAAGATGATTTGGTGTTTGCCTGATGGTGAGCTGTGTAGGCAATGGGGAAGGGAAAAGAGCTTTCTGGGTAGAGAACACATGTGCAAGGCAGGAAGAGGGGAGAGACCATAGTGATTTCAGAGAATGTGTAGTAACAGTATTGCTGCAGTGCCCAGTGGGAGGGAGTGTCAGAAGGTAAGTAGGGGGATCAGATCACGAGGTCTCCTATGCTTCGTGAGAAGGAGTTAAGTTTTGTCCTGTACATGTAGGGGCACCATTGAAATTTGGGCAAGGAGTGACATGGTATGATTTGCATGTTAGGAAGATTCCTCTGTGGGTAGTGAGGGGCTGGAGTAGAGCAGGAGTGAGACGGGAGGTAAAGGCAGATGAGTGGGGAGTGGCTGGCGCTAGTGAAGCTATCCAGAGTAGATGTGTTATTTGCTGTGGTTGAGGCTGAAGGTGATGTGCAGTGAGTTGAGGTGTGAACCACTCTTAGAAGCCTAAGGTTGTGAAAGGAAGGAACGCTATGAGAAGGGAAGTAGAAGATAGAAAGGGGAGATTCAGAATTGGAGGTTTTAAAGTATCTTTTTTGTGTTCATAAAGGACACCTGAAGAAGTTTATATGCTGATTAGAAAGATCCAACAGAAAGATTTGAAGATACAGGAAAGTGTAAATAAAAGGGAAAATTGATGGAACGAGCCCCCAAGGAGGCAGAAAAAGAAGGAATTCCAAGTACCAAGAGTTGGTTTAGCCTTGGATAAAAAGAGAGTTATGAGGAGGGATCACGGAAACAAGGATGCTGTCAGGTGATTTTGTGAAGGGGCCAAAAACATTGAGTTTATCCCCCATAGCCTCTGTGTTCTCTGTGAGTGGCAGGAGCATTGTCTGCACGCCAGTGGTCTCTCGCAGGCTCAGCGGCTTGGGTGGGGGTGGAGACAGCAGATGCTTGGATTACCACCTGGGGTTTTTGTCAGCTGATTGGGGTTGGGGTGAAGGAACTGCACATGCCCTTTCCCTAGGTTGTGAATTCCAGATGGCTGTGATTACATCTTAATTTTGTCTTCCATTTTGACTAGTGTGTTGCCTTGCATGTAGTAGGAATGCAAATGTTGAATTTCATTTTACTTCATGGATACTTAATTTTCTTTTTAGGACAGTAATGATGACATTGAAGATGTTTCACTGTTTGATGCAGAAGAGGAGACAGCAAATAGACCAAAAAAATCCAAAATCAGGTATGAGAATAAGTTTTAAGAGTTGTGTTTGTCCAGTGGTGTTCTGTCCATAGACTGGTGCTAGCGATGGGATTCCAGGCAGACTGGTTGTGATGTGCTTGTGAATATTGTGTATTGCTAGTCTGATCTTTAGTCTGAGACAAAGATGACGTTTCAGATTTTCTTTGGGAATAACTAGCCTATGGAATTTTATTCAACACTGAGTTTTCAAATCTGCACACAAATCCAATTATGTGAACACTGGTGTTTTTAATTCTAACTACTGTTTACCAAGAATGCACCATTTCTTTAGATAGTTTCTGTAGATAGATTACATTTTGATTTATTGTGCAAATTTTGGAGTTGCATCTTTTGTATAAACTAATATGAAAATACAAGCCAACAGTGTTTCTATTCCAAATTTAGTTCTCTCTAAAGAAATTCACGTAATGAAATCAAATTCTACCTAAACCTTGAAAACATTACACTAAGTGAGAGATGCTGGTCACAAAAGACCACATATTGTATGACTTCATTTATGTGAAATGTCCAGAATAGGCAATTCTATAGAGACAAAAAGTACATTAGTGGTTGCCTAGGGCTGGAGAGGGGTGGGGTTGGGGGTAAATGGGGAGTGACTGGGTACAGGGGAGCCGATGGGTACAGGGTTTCTTTTGGGGGTAATGAAAAAGTTCTAAAATTGATTGTGCTGATGGTTGCACAATTCTGTGAATATACCAAAAACCATTGAATTATACACTTTAAATAGGTTGAATTGTATGGTATGTGGATTATAGCTAAATAAAGCTGTTAAAAAACCAACAAATCTACCTGATGGTTACTTTGTCTTAATGCCTGCAGTGATTTCTGAGGGCCTAGAAATTCTTTTGGCCTGATTTTTGGACATTTTAAAATAGGATTCAGTCCTCAGGGTATAGTTTCCTTATTTCTCCAAGTTAGATGAAGTTTCTTGTTATATATGCTGTGAAAGTTTATTTTCAATGAGGTGCTGAAGTCATGTTTACATAGTGTATTTTCTGTGACAACAGGGCCTAGTCAAATAATGGGACTTACGAAAAAGAGAGGTTGGCACTTTGCTTCTTCCTCAAGTCATCTCTTTTATTTTGACAAAACTCTGCATGATTATGTTGTGGCTGAAACATTTTTCATCTACATCTGCAGTACCTGTAGTAGAGTGTAATTGCATTTCTTTTATTGTGTTTTGGTTTTCAGACACCCGGTGGCATCATTTTTCCATTTATTCTTTCGAGTCAGTGCAATTGTAGTCTACCTTCTCTGTGAATTGTTCAGCAGCAGCTTTATTGCCTGTATGGTGACAATTATCTTGTTGTTGTCATGTGACTTTTGGGCAGTCAAGGTAGGTTTGACTGTTTTTATTTTAAAATTATATTTAATATGATGAGATTGAATGACAGTAAAAAAAAAAAAATGACACTTAGCATTTTGGATTGGTGTTTATCTTTTCAGTTACCTCAGGCCTCATCTGTGTTAAAGTGCCAGGTACAGGTATATCAGATCACATGTTACTGGTTACTACACTACTGACTTGTCTGTGCCTTATGTCAACCTACATCAGCTTTAAAATTAAACAGACAAACAAACAAATAAAATGTGACTAGCAGCTGCAGACCCTGCATGCTGCTTCTAATCCATACCACTGATTTTGCTTCGGGGTCACCTCCAGCTATGCCGTGTATGATTCTAGATAAGACCCTAGGATAGTTTGTCCACAAATACTTCAGGAATACCCACCATTTGCAACGGTTCCTATGTGTACTCTAGGGCATTGTTTTTCAACCAGGACCAATTTTTGGTTGTCACAGCTGGGGTGGGGGCATCTAGTGGGTGGAGGCCAGGAA
Organism: Diceros bicornis minor; assembly: GCF_020826845.1. Classification (NCBI taxonomy): domain Eukaryota; kingdom Metazoa; phylum Chordata; class Mammalia; order Perissodactyla; family Rhinocerotidae; genus Diceros; species Diceros bicornis. The sequence goes on from NC_080757.1 coordinate 3,953,328, forward strand.
TGCTACTAAACACCCTGCAATGCGCAAGACAGCCCCACAACAAAGAATGATCAGGCTCAAAGTGTAAATCGTACCGAGGCTAAGAAACCCTGTTGTAGGGGATAGACAGGAGTGTTGAGATATGGTTTTAAATTCAAAGGTAGTGATGAGTAGAGAGATGGATGGGTAGATAGGTACATAGATGGGCATGTGATAAAATAACTACAGTAAAATATTAAATGTAGTCTCTAGGTGGTAGGTATATGGGTGTTCGTTGTAAACTTGATTTTCCTGTGTGTTTAGAAATTTTCACAGTTAAATGGTGGGGGGAATAATCAAAGGCAAAAAAAAAGCAGAAGCTAATTTTGGAATTTCAGAGATGTATATATTGATTCAAAAACTAGTAAGATGTTACAAGTTTGTTCATACCCACCAACCCAGCCATTTTTAGATCTTTTAATTCTTACAGATATCAGAAATGGTTGGCTTGGTGGTGGCTGGTTTCCACAGGCCACAAAATGCTGAGAATGAAGATTACAAAGGTCTGTTTTCTTTAGGCTTTTCTTTTGTACAGTCATCTTTGGCTTGTAGTTCTTTGAATTTCTTCTGTTGCTTTGTACTCTAAAGTGTTTACTGTATCCTGATCACAATTTTGTTTTGAGGAATGTTTCTTCTTCTTGTTCATGTAATTTCTTTTTACCAAATAGAGCATAGCCTTCAGTCAGTTCTTCCTGGTAATTTCCAAACTCTCAAAGTGCAATACTTAAATCCTTCTGAGTTAAGGGTTTTAAAACATGTGGCCAAAAAGTATATTTTCTGATAAGCTGTCTTTATTTTTCCCTAAAACAAGGGCTTAAAAAGTGTCACCCTTTTATCTGTGGCAAAATTACTTATAGATATTCAAACAATTGAGATATGAAGCAAAATTAAGAAGTCAAGAATGGGGAAATTATTAAATGGACTTGGGAAAGGGAGTAGGCAGCGTTCTGAACCTAGTTAGGACAGAGATGTGTCATAATTATTATAAATCTCATTTCAGTTGTCAAAAGAAGAGATATAATTTAAAAAAGAGATGAAATTATTTAAAAAATAAAAAGTTTTTAATGTTATAGCCTCTGTGAGGCTTTTTGTTTTATTCTTTACTCTGACAAATAGAGTAAAAAAGGTTAAATAATGGTTTTAAAATTTTAATGGTAACTATTAGTAAAATTTAAACAAGTTGTGTGTCTTCTACAACATTGGGGAAGGTGAGAGCAACTAAAACATACTTCACAGAGCAAGAGGAGGAAAAGAAAGCAAGTGTCACAAGGCCTAGTGCAAGGTGATGCAAGTAGTAGCAAATTAGTTATAACAGTAAATGTAATTTGATTAAACTCTCCTTTTAAAGGTAAGAATTCTAAAATTGGGTCAAAAGTCAAAAGTCCAACCAAAAAGATCTAACTAAAATCATGACATTGGAAAAAGTAAAAGAAGGCAAAGATAACATCATACAACTCAAAGAAAAAGAAACTTGGCATTATAATAATATTATCAGACAAAATAGAGATGAGAGTGAGATGGCATTCAAAGGAACAAAAAGGTCATTTTATGAATCACAGTGAGGATCATTCTCAGAGTGACATTACATCAAACTATGTGTAGTGAAAAGCTATGAGAAACACTAGGAGAAGATGGAAGGAACATTACTGTGATACGAATCTAATAAACCACTGTCTTTGACAGATCAAAGCGACAAAAGTAAATAAGGTCTAAAGGATCTGAATGAAATAACAAAGTCAATTTAATAGCAGCGTTTGAAACTTTGTATGTACAAGGATAATACCTTCTTGTTCAGTTCCTGTGGAACATTTACAAAAATTGATTAAATATCACTAGATATTTAATGCAACAAAACTAGAAATTAATAAAGAATGATTGTCAAAATTGGAATTTTTTAAAAAACCAACCGGCTAAATATGTTGGCTTAAGAAGGAAACAAAAACTGTGAATATAGATTATTTACATCTTAATTATAGTGATCATCTACATTGAAACTTTTAGAATGTGTCTAAAGCTGAATTCAGAGGAAAAACAATAGACTAAAGGCTTTTATTATTAGAGGTCCAGAAGTTTCAAAAAAAAAATAATAAGCTTGAGAGAAATTAGGAAAATTAATAATGATAAAAGCAGAAAGTAAAGAATGGAAAAATGGAGGAGTTTGAAAATATTCTAAAAATTGTTATTTGAAAATGCCAATAAAATAGACCTCTGGCTGTTTTCAGTCTTCATTGCCAGCTCTTCCCTTTTACTTAGCCTTTAACTGTTAGCATTTCTGTAAAATGAATTTTGGTCTTCAAGGCTCCTCCTTTTCTTCTCCTTCTGTATTCCTTTCCTGAGCAGTGTCGTCTATGCTTCTTTTTCAATTGCTCATCTCTAAGCCAGGCTGACTCCCAGATCTATATCCCCAGTCCAGGTTTGTTCGCATAGCTCCAGACCTGTCCATCTGTCTTCTTGACATTTTTACTTGGTTATCTTGGAGGCACCTCAAATTCAACATGTGTAAAATACTACTTTTCATCTTCCAGCCTCAAAATGCTGGTCTGCCATCATCAGTGTTCCCTTTCACAGGGCCTGGAATCACTATTTTTTTAACTTGAGCAAACAAGAAATATATGAGTCGCTTTCTTCCTATCTCATATTCAGTTAATCACCCGTAAATCTATAGAGTTTACTTTCTTCCTTAGGGCCTACTATTCCACCTGGAATGTTCTTCTCATTCCCACATCACCTTAACCCAGGGATTCCTGATCTTTTTCGTGCCGTGGACTCGTTTCACAGTCTTGTAAAGCTATGGATAATATTTTTAAACACATAAAAGAAAATACATAAGATTACAAGGGAGGTCACTTATATTGAAATATAATGAAAACATATTAAGACAAATTTCTGATTTTAGTAATATGTACTTCTTTAGTAATGCATTAAATTATCACAGCAGGTCTAATTACTTTGAAAGCAGTGATGAGCATAAATGGTATTTTGTGATCTCTGTAACAAGTATAGTATAGTATGAGAAATATTTGTGGTTTTTATTGTGACAAAGTCACAGGTGTTGTTAATTCTATTGTGGTGTGTTGTCTGCATTCATAATTTTTAAAGAACGTAATTTTCAACCAAAAGTTAGTGACAATAAAGATATAATTTTTTTCCCATCCAGGTTCACGGAACCCCTGAATATATTAGTGGACACCGCTAATTAAAACTCCCCCTGCATTATCGACTCCTGTTTATCCTTTCAGTTTTATTCCAAGTGTTGATTCCTCAGGGAGACATTTTCCCACTCCCAGACTAGATCATATTTCCCTGTTAGACTCCTAAGGCATCCCGTGCTTCTCCCTCACAGCACTTACCACGGTTGCTGATGGTGCATGTGTGCATTGGTTGACCAGCTCTCTTCCCCGCAACACTTGAAGCTCCATGAGGACAAGGATGATATGTTAGTCACCATTTTATTACCAGCACATAGTAGGTGCTCAATAAATATTTGTTGAGTAAATGAACATTAGGAGAGCTATCAAAGTAATTTGTTACCTTAGTTAGAGGAAAAGAGCTGTTTCATTTGAGGTACTGAATGAAGGCCAGCGCCTGTAACGGTGGTCTTAGTCATTTTGGGCTGCTATAACAGAATACCATAAACAGTAGGAATTTATTTCCCAAGTTCTGGAGGCTGGAAATCCAAGATCAGGGTGCCAGCATCGTCGGCTTCTGGTGAGGGCCCTCTTCTGGGTTCCCCACTGCCAACCTCTTTTGTATCCTCACGGAGTAGACAGCAGAGAAAGGTTGAAAGCTCTCTCTTGACTCTTATAAGGACGCTAATCCCATTCAGGAGGGCTCTACCATCATGACCTCATCTAATCCTAATCACCTACCAAAGGCCCCAACTCCTAATACCATCACGTGGTAGGGGGGTAGAGTTTCAACATATGAATTTTCGGGGGACACAAACAGTCCATAACAACCATTTTTAGAGATATACAGTTAAAAATATATGTAGCTCTAGTCAGGATTTATAGGAAAAAGTGAGTCCCAGTAGCTAAAGAGTAAGGAGTTTAGGATCACATTAGGGAGTTGAAGAAAGGACAAGAGTTCATGAGGGAAGAGAGAAGGGTAATGTTATGGATATGCTTACCCTGTCACCTCCACCTCTGCTGTCTGCCATTGCCACTTTATTTAATCTTTTGTCCAGGCCTGGTACATAGTTGTCTTTAACTGGATATTATGGAGGTAAAGCTATTGATTTTTTGTTTGTAAAATGTTACACTAAGATATGACCTTATGGTAGATCTTTAAATAATGTTTTTAAAATGTGTGTGTTTATATTAATATTTACCAGAATGTCACAGGTAGACTAATGGTTGGCCTGCGTTGGTGGAATCATATTGATGAAGATGGAAAAAGCCACTGGGTCTTTGAGTCCAGGAAGGTAAATTGCCCTTTTTTTGAGTGTCATTCAATAGATTATGTGTAGATTACATTTGAGTATTTAAGGATGAAGTATTTAGGATCAAAAGTACTGTCCCAAATCACTTGGTATGTCAGCGGTAAACCAGATGGCCTTCTAAAACTTACTACATTTTTCTGTCTAGTTCAGACCAGAAACAAGGTGTGTATAGGAGAGAATCCAATGAGAGAGGGCTTTGGCTCGGAGTTTATATAGTATGCTAAGCGGCCTGTCAGGGGCTGCTGATAAAGGATCTCTTTCTGATGGCCTCAGCTTTGTGTTGCCTTGCCTGGTATAACTGCCTCCAGTAGCTTGCTCTGTCCTTGTTCCCATGGTCTTCTTCCATTTGTGGGCAGGGAAAAGGAAGAGAAGGATTGCAGCTGGATAGAAAATCTGTGTTGATCAGAGTAGTCTATTCTTTAAACTGTGCCTTCAGGAGCCCTAGGGGTTCCTGGTCAGTTTTGGGTTAGCCTGCTTCTCTATAGTGAACATGCACTTTCCCTGTGGAAATCAGTTTGGGAGCCAGAGGGCAAAATTCTTGGAGCCGGTACCAGTTAAATTGCTTGCCTTCTGCTTGGAAGGGCCTTGGCAAATACTTCTCAGAAAGCAGCATTGTACTCAGTGAGCCCATATTCTTTTGTATTATAAAATTTACCTTGGAAACCACTCACCAGCCTTTTAAATTCCTGGATATTGCTAAGATGTTGTGGTCATTGTCCAGAATCTCTTGATTCCATTTTTTCCTCCGGACCTTGACTTGACCATTTAGTTTCCAGGATGACTATAGCTTTGATTTCCTTGACTCTTACCTAAAAGGTATCATTCAAAGCTTCCTTATGAGTAAGCAGTATCAGCACAAGAAGAATTGAATAGAAGCCTATCAAAGACCACCCTTACTGTCTTTGGTCATGACAAACTGTCCATTTGCCCTGAAAATGCAAAATTATTGATTTGAAACAAAATTTATTAAAACTGTATTCTAAAATTACAATGGTAGTAGATCTACTAACTATTTTTTGGGGAGGGGGTGTTCTAACTTAGAACTTGGGTTGTCTGTATTAATTTATTTGAATTTGAAGGTAAGGTGTTTTTCATTAAAAATGATAAACTTTTTACTGATAAATATCACAAGACATTGGTTATTAAATTCATATTCTTTTGTAGGCATCCCCTCAAGAGAGTAAAGCTATTTCCGAGGCTGAATCAAGGATCTTTTGGTTAGGACTCATTGCCTGTCCAGTGCTGTGGGTGATATTTGCCTTTAGTGCTCTCTTCTCCTTCAGGGTGAAGTGGTTGGTGAGTATCAGCGTAGAACTATTGAATAATCCATTAGGATAGCTGATGGGTAATCATAATAAACTACCATCTGTATTAACATTATCTTGAATAGACACTTCATCATGTATTTCAAGTTCTGGTCCCCATCTCTACCTCTCTCTAAGTACTGGAGAGCAGAGTTTTGTTAAAGACCTCATTTCACCAGTTCTCCAAGTGCCTAGCAGAATTTTGATATAGTCCACCTTGTTCAGAGATTACCATATGTATCATATTATTATTTTGTTGGATAAGGATGTTCACTATCCAAACAAACATGTTTAGCTTAGTTTGGAACTAACAGAGTGGTCTTTTCTGAAAATATTGGTTGATGACCTGTTCAGCTTATCTTTCTTATAGTAAATCTTCCCAAAACTTAGTGCCTTAAACTATTGACAGTCATTTTATGATCTCTCTCCGTTTCTGTGGTTCATGAGCTTGGAAAGGACTTATCTGGGAGGCAGCTGCAGTCAAACAGTAACTGGAGTGGCTGGGGCTGGGAAGGCATCTCTTCATGAGGTCCCCTGGCCTCCCACGTGCTCTCTGCACACTGCGAGTACGGGCTTGCTCACATCCCGGTGGCCTCCTGGCAGTTGGACTGCTTACTCGGAGGGCCACAGCTCCAACTGAGAGTGTTGCAGCTCACAAGCTGAATAACTTTTTATAACTGTATTAGTTTGCTAGGGCTGCCAGAACAAAGTGTCACAGCCTGGGTGGCTTAAACCACAAAAATTTATTTTCTCACAATTCTGGAACTTGGAAGTCTCAGATCAAGGTCCTGGCAGGGTTGATTTCTCCTGAGACCTCTCTCCTTGGCTTGTAGATGGCTGCCTTTTCCCTGTGTCTTCACATGGTCTTCCCTCTGTACATGTCTGTGTTCTAATCTCCTCTCCTTATGAGGACACCAGTCATATTGGATTAGGACCCACCCCAGTGACCTCATTTTACCTTAATTACCTCTTAAAGACCCTGTCTCCAAATACAGTCACATTCTGGGGTACTTGGGTTAGAACTTAAGCATATGAATTTTGAGGAGGGACACAGTTCAGCCCATAGCAACAACTTAGCCTCAGAAATCACAGCATCACTTTTGCTACATTTTTCAAGGGAGTGAGAATTAGGCTCTACAGCTTGATCAGGAGGTAAGAAGGTTCTAGAAGAGCATGTGGAACAGGAGATATTGTTGCTACCATCTTTGGGTCACTTGGCCCAAACTGTGAGTCTTGTTCTTTTAATAGTTGAGTTTCTCACTTAATATTTATAGATATCAGATATATTTTGGCCTTAATTATGTTTTTCTTCCTATTTTTAGTATTTCCTTGTCTCTATTTTGCTGTATAGGTTCTCTTTTTTTGTGTGTGTGCACACATATAAATACTTTCCCTTTTGGGATTTGAAAGGTTTATTTTCTACTTTTAATTTTTCTAGTAGTTACCTTTATTACGTTTGTATCATACCCTCTTTCATGAATTAGGAAATGTATTTAACATCTATTGATTTCCTGCTGTGAAAGATGGTAAAATTAACACTCATACTCTCTCCCACCTTTCCTCCCTGCTTCCACCTTTGGATTTTTGTTGGTTATAGTCTTATTTTAGTTATTTTAAATAATGTGCTTAAACCTCTTGATTGACTTACAGACTCTGTTTAGAAAGGGAATGAAATAAACACTCTTCTATTCCCTCCTTTGTTTCTTCCCTTTCTATTGCCTTAATTTTGTTTGTTCCAGTGTTATTTTTGTTGTCAAGGTTTATAACAATTACTTTTTGAAATGATGTTTCTTACTAGTTTTCAGTCTTTCATCTATTTTTAAATACATTGATCACTCCTTTTATTCCAGCTTCTCCTTTTGCCCCCTGGTTGGCTAAATTTTATTGCTGGCTGATTTTTTTCAAAAAACTTATTGGTGTTATTTTCCTTTGGCTCGGTCATGTTTAAGAATACAAGCCTATTGACTTTATTCTTTTTTTTTTAATTGAAGTATAATTGACATACAACATTACATTAGTTTCGGGTGTACAACGTAATGATTTGATATTTGTATACACTGCAAAATGATCACCACAATAAGTCTAGTTACTGTCTGTCACCATACAAAGTTATACAATTTCTTTTTTTCTTGCAGTGAGCACTTTTAAGATTTACTGTCTTAGCAACCGTCAAATTTGCGATACAATATTATTGACTATAGTCACGGGGCTGTATATTACGTGACTTTTTATGTGACTTATTTATTTTATAACTAGAAGTTTGTACCTCTTGATCCTCTTCACCCATTTCCCCAACTCCCAGTCCTTTTACCTTCTAGCAACCACCAATCTGTTTTCGGTATCTGTGAGTTTTGTTTTGTTTGTTCGTTTGTTTTGTTTTTTTAGATTCTACATATAAGTGAAATCATACAGTATTTGTCTCTCTCTCTCTGACTTATTTCGCTTAGCGTAATACCCTCACAGTCCATCCATGTTGTTGCAGATGGCAAGATTTCATTCTTTTTTATTGCTCAGTAATATTCTATTGTGTATGTATGAATGTATGTGCATACATATACCACATCTTTGTCCATTCATCCAGCGATGGACGCTTAGGCTGTTTTCATATCTTGGCTCTTGTAAATAATGCTGCAATGAACATAGGGGTGCATATATCTTTTGAAATTAGTGTTTTTGTTTTCTTTGGATAAATACCCAGAAGTGGAATTGCTGGAAAATATGGTAGTTCTATTTTTAATTTTTTTTGAGAAACCTCCATACTTTTTTCCATAGTGGCTGTACCAGTTTACATCCCCAACAGTGCATGAGAGTTCCCTTTTCTCCACATCCTCAACACTTAGTTCTTGTCCTTTTGGTAATAGCCATTCTGACAGGCGTGAAGTGATATCTCATTGTGGTTTTGATTTGCATTTCCCTGATGATTAGTGATGTTGAGCATCTTTTCATGTGCCTGTTGGCCATCTGTATGTCTTCTTTGGAAAAATGTCTATTTAGATCCTCTGCCCATTTTTTAATCAGATCATTTGTTTTTTTGCTATTGAGTTTTATGAGTTCTTTATATATTTTGGATATTAACCCCTTATCGGATATATGATTTTCAAATATCTTCTCCCATTCAGTAGGTTGGCTATTCATTTTGTTGATGGTTTCCATTGCTGTGCAGAAGCTTTTTGGTTTGATGTAGTTCTAGGTGTTTATTTTTGCTTTTGTTGCCATTGCCTTTGGAGTCAGATCCAAAAAAATACCGCCAAGTGCGATGTCAATGAGCTTACCGCTTATGTTCTCTTCTAGGAGTTTTATGGTTTCAGGTCTTACATTCGAGTCTTTAATCCATTTTGAGTTAACTTTTGTGTTTGGTGTAAGATAGAGGTCCAATTTCATGGTTTTGCATGTGGCTGTCCAGTTTTCCCAGTACCACTTATTGAAAAGACTGTCCTTTCCCCATTATATATTCTTTCCCCCTTTGTCATAAATTAATTGGCCATATATATATGGGTTTATTTCTGGGCTTTCTATTCTGTTCCATTGATCTATGTGTCTATTTTTATGCTGATACTACACTGTTTGATTAGTAAAGCTTTGTAATGTAGTTTGAAATCTGGGAGTGTGATGCCTCTAGCTTTGTTGTTCTTTCTCAAGATTGCTTTGGCTTTTCGGGATCTTTTGTTTTCTATACAAATTTTAGGATTGCTTGTCCTATTTTTGTGAAAAATGTCATTGGAATTTTGATAGGAATTGATTGAATTTGTAGTTTGCTTTGGGTAATATGGACATTTTTACAATGTAAAAATGGACGTTTTTACAGTATTCTTCCATTCCTTGAGCACGGAATATCTTTCCATTTATTTGTGTCATCTTCAATTTCTTTCATCATTGTCTTAGTTTTCAGTGTACAGGTCTTTCACCTCCTTGGTTAAATTTATTCCTGGGTATTTTATTCTTGATGCAATTGGGATTGTTTTCTTAATTTCTCTTTCTAATAGTTCATTGTTAGTATATAAAAGCACAACAGATTTTTGTATGTTGATTTTGTACCCTGCAACTTTACTGAATTCGTTTATTAGTTCTAACAGTTTTTTGTTGGAATCTTTTTCTTTTTTTTTGAGGAAGATTGGCCCCGTGCTAACATCTGTTGCCAATCTTCCTCTTTTTCTTTTGTCTCCCCAAAGCCCTAGTACATAGTTGTGTATCATAGTTGTAGAGTTGTAGCTCTTCTACATGGGACGCCGCCTCAGCATGGCTTGATGAGCAGTGAGTAGGTCCGCACCCAGGATCCGAACCTGCAAACCCCAGGCTGCTGAAGCGGAACATGCAAACTTAACCGCTATGCCACCGGGCTGGCCCTGTTGGAGTCAGACCTTAAAAAACCCTTAAAAAAGGTTTTCTGTATATAAAATCATGTTGTCTGCAAATAGTGACAGTTTTACTTCTTCCTTTCCAATTTGGATGCCTTTTATTTCTTTTTCCTGCCTAGTTGCTCTGGCTAGGGCTTCCAATACTATGTTGAATAAAAGTGGCAAGCGTGGGCATCTGGTCTTGTTCCTGATCTTAAGGGAAAAACTTGCAGCTTTTTGCCGTTGAGTATGATATTAGCTGTGGGCTTGTCATATATGGCGTTTATTATGTTGAGGTATGTTCTGTCTTTACCCACTTCCTTGAGAGTTGTTGTCATAAATGGATGTTGAATTTTGTCAAATGCTTTTTCTGCATCTATTGAGATGAGTTTTATCCTTCATTTTGTTAATATGGTGAATCATGCTGATGGATTTGTAGATGTTGAAACGTCCTTGCATCCCTGGAATAAATCCCACTTAATCATGGTGTATGATCCTTTTAATGTATTGTTGAATTCGGTCTGCTAATATTTTGTTGAGGAATTTTGCATCTGTGTTCATCAGGGATATTGACCTGTAATTTTCTTTTGTTGTGGTGTCCTTGTCTGGTTTTGGTATCAGGGTAATGCTGGTCTCGTAAAATGAGTTTGAGATCATTCCCTGCTCTTCAATATTTTGGAAGGGTTTGAGAAAGAGATACTAAATTTTCTTTGAATATTTGATAGAATTCACCAGTGAAGCTGTCTGGTCCCGGATTTAGTTTGTTGGGAGTTTTTTGATTACTGATTCCAAGCTCCTTGGCTTTATTCTTGAATGGTGACTTGGCAGGGTTAACATTTTAGGGTCACAGCTTCTTTCTCTCAGCGTTTAGAAGATATTGCTTCATCATTTTCTTATGTTGAATATTTCAGAGAAATCTAAGGCCAGACTTCCTTAACTTCCATGTGAGTGAGTGAATAATTTTTTTGCCTAGACAAAGAATTTTTTTCTTTATTCTTGAAGTTTTAAAATATCATAACCAGAGTGTCTTTTTTTTTTGATCTTTCTATATTGACTTTTCTGGAAACTGTGTGCCCCTCTAATATGGAGGCACAGGTTTTGCTTTGAATCAGGAAAATGGGGTCTTCTCAGTCTTTAAATTGATTTATGTTCTATTTTTTGTCTTCTCTTATTCTGAGGTACCAGTTATTTCTGTGATGGATCATTTTTATCTTTTCTTATCTACCATCTTTAATTGCTTTGATCTCTCATCTTTGTCCTTTCTACTTATTCACTCAGCAAATGTTTTTAAGAGTTTGCCACATTCCAGAGCTGTTCTAGGCATTGAGGACGGGTTGGGGCCAGGTAAACAATGTAACTGCTCTGATAGAGCTCACGTTCCAGTGGAGCAGAGTGGAGACAGACAGTAAATAAGAGGGTGGGGGATGTTAGAAAGATAATGACATGAGGTAACAGAGTGGCGAGTGCAAGGGAGAGAGCAGTGGGTTTCTTTAGACTGCATGGTCAGCAAGGGCTTCTCTGTGTACTTCTTTAGCTCTGCCCGCTCCATTTTCATCCCCTTCTGTTGTCTTATCTTACCTTCATGCTCTTTGAATTCCTATCTTTAGGTTCTTCCGTATGGTGAAGTATTCCCAGGAATGCTTTTATTTTGGTGAGCTATATTTCTTTCAGAATAGATTTTTCACCTATCTTTTGCATCGTGTTCCTTCCTTGTTTTTGTTTTTTGCTGTAGTTTGGCATAGATGCTTTCCCTCTTTTCCCTCTCCATTGCTCCTGCTTGCAGTGGCAACTCTGTCCAGGCCTTCTCGTTACGCTGGTTTAGTGTGGGTGAATTCTCCTGGACTGTTTTCCCATGTTGTCTGGACATCTGGGCTCTGCAGTGAGCTAGATTGAATGCTGTCTTTGCTGGCCTGAAGGCCCAGGTGTGAGGAGGAGAAGGCCACCTTGGCTGGCTTGCTTGGGTTTTGCCTGGCATTCCTGTTTCCGCGTTAGGCGTATGCTCTGTTCTGGTTGTGCCCTTCTCCTTTAGAACGTTTGTGAGGCCCCGGAGCCTTAGCATCCATCTGGGAGAGTCAGCCCAGTCTTTCTCTAGCAGTATTTCCACTTCCCTAAAACAGAGCAGGGAAAGGTCATGTGAAAGGTAGTTTGGGCTCCTATGTTAAGACACAGGGTGGGTACGGGGCATCTCCCTGGCTCTCCATGAGCCTCTTCCTCTTAAGGTGATCGGCTTGATGCTCATCCTTCTGTGCTTCCCCTCTTTCTTCTCCCCACCAGGGAGGTGTCAACTTGGCAAGCTGCTGGGATTTTCCTGCCTCTTCTGGGTCGTTGTTGGTTGGGAGGCACTTCTGCTCTCATGTCTGTTGCTGAATTTTTTCCTTAGGGCTGTCTATATCCTCTGGCCTTCTGCATCTTAAGTTGAGGGTGGTGATTATTAGTGACATTTCCCTTAGAGATTCGTTGGAGAGTTAGGAGCTGTGTAGAGCAGCACCAAACTGGCTCTTTCTCTGACCATCAGCCCTTTTTTATGATTGGTCTCAGTTTATTTGCCTGTTTTAAAAAAAAAAAAACGATTTGGGGGCCGGCCCCGTGGCTTAGCCGTTAAGTGCGCGCGCTCCGCTGCTGGCTGCCCGGGTTTGGATCCCAGGCGCGCACCGACACACCGCTTCTCTGGCCATGCTGAGGCCACGTCCCACATACAGCAACTAGAAGGATGTGCAACTATGACATACAACTATCTACTGAGGCTTTGGGGAAAAAAAGGAGGAGGATTGGCAATAGATGTTAGCTCAGAGCCAGTCTTCCTCAGCAAAAAGAGGAGGATTAGCATGGATGTTAGCTCAGCGCTGATCTTCCTCACAAAAAAAAAAAAAAAAACCAATTTGTTATTTATATCTTGAGGGAAATCTTGATGTCTGGCTTCACTACACCATCTTCAAACCAGAAATCTGCTTGTTTTAACGTATAAATACATTTTAAAATTTGTTACCATTGAATAACAGTGATGCCTCAGCAGGATCCATGCTCAGTCTATGAATTCAGGTGCCCTTGGCATGTTGGGACATACATACCAAGAGGGCCCCAATTTGAGCAGGATGGGAAGTTGAAGGAGATTTATTTAAATAAAAATACAGGATCATGTTTATTTAGGTAACTAGCAACCTTATGTAATTCTAATGTGTTTATTTCTGTGAAGCATGAGTTTGGAACAGAAAGCACAACTCTACTTCTTTTACCAGGAATTTGAATTTTTTTCCTTAATTAAGCATTTAAATCCTCTACTTGCTTAAAATCAGCTGTACAGCTTGTTAAGGGTTAAGGAGAGTGAGTCTGAATTGGGAAAAGATACTGTTTAGCTTTTTACGGATATAAAGATGTTTCCCGGGTAATCCCTTTAATAGCAGATGGGTTGATGAGTTGTTTGTTCTAGAACAGAGGGTTGGCACACTGTGGCCTGCATGCCAAATCCAGCCCAACACTTGTTTTTGTAAATTTTTATTGGAACACAGCCTTGCCTGTTCATTTACGTATTGTTTGTGGCTGCTTTTGGGCTAGACTGGCAGAATTGAATATTTGCAACAGAAACTATATGGCCTACAAAACCTAAACTATTATCTGGCCCTTTACAGAAAAACTTTGCTAACCCCTATTCTAGAATATTTAACCATGGGATCTCCTCATGTTGTGCTAATTAACTTTTCTTCCATAATATTTAAAGAATAAGCTTGAGTTTCTTATTCTCAATCCTTAATGATCTTAGTAGGGTCACCTGTAGGATCCCTGATGGGGCCACAAGGAAGAAACAGTTTTGCCAAAGTGCATTTCCTCCCAGTACTCCTTCCCTCTCCATCCCCCTCCTCCCCCTCCATCTCCTTCCATCTCCCTCTCTTTCCATCCCTCTCCATTCTCCTCCATCCCCCTCATCACAGAAGGCAAAATCCTGTTGATTCCTGCCTCGAGGCACTGGTTTTCTTTCCCAGAAGCCAGTTGTCACACACATATTAGCATAGAACAGAGATTCACCTCTGCATGCTCTCAGTTTATTGAACTTGATTTATTTCTTGACCATTCTTTTTTGTAATTCTTAAAGGAATAATTAACATTTGAGTCTCTTCTGAGTCTCATTTACTTTTTTTATCTTTACTCGTAGACCTATGGAAAATATTAGAGAGAGAATGGTCCCCACATTGCATCCACAGGGGCTGGCATGGTGCCTGGCATATAGCATATGTGTTTAATAAATATTTGTTGGGTGGATGACGTAGTGTGCCTTGTGCAGAGCATGGATATTGGATAGGTCTGTTGTGGCAAGTTGAGGAGTTTCATTGGCATAGCCCCTGCTTTGCAGAGCTTCGTTTTCTTCTCTTTCCCGTGACAGTCTGCCTTGTCTCAGTTATGGCATAGAGAATAGTCAGTCAATTTTAGGCCAGTAACCATTGATTATTTTTCCCTTTCCCAGGCAGTGGTTATTATGGGTGTGGTGCTACAAGGTGCCAACCTGTATGGCTACATCAGGTGCAAAGTGGGCAGCAGAAAGAATTTAACCAGCATGGCTACATCTTACCTTGGAAAACAGTTTTTAAAACAAGTAAGTGTTTTCTGGATATGAGGGTAATTTTGATGTGGTCAGTGACTAATGTAATGAGTTATAATTCTTATAGAGTTTAATTTTTATGAAATATTTAAAAAAATGTTTTTTAAGGCACTTATTTAAGTATGAGATGATGATGATAAAGTTATTTTAATTACTCTTTGGAGGCTTTTAGGACATTCCAGAAATGTATTGTCAGTCTCCTGAAATTATTTTAAAACCAGCAGGATAAACTATCATTGATAATAACTTATTTAAAAAGAAATTACCCTAAGTTCAGTTGCTTAATTCTGATGGCTCTAAATGAACAGTTTTGAAGAACGTATATTATATGGTTTTAGGGTTTATAGTAATAACAAGTAGAAATATAAGACTGTATCATTAAAGATCATTTTATGGTGCTCAGATTTTTTTTTTTTGTTAGAACATACACAGTTTACTGGGGTTCCCCAATATGAAGATTTAAATCAGGGTTTTCAGTGGGATAAGTAGTATTCATAGGTAAATAGTATTGGTTAAGTCTCTTGGGAAAATTGAGTAGCTCTTTGTATGAGTGGTACCTCACATTTGTTTAGTGCAGTAGGTTGGGCAAGTAATGTTATTTGGGACAGTGGTTCTCAAACTTGAACCTGCATGAGAATCATCTAGAGGGCTAAAACACAGGTTGCTGAGTCCCACCCCCAGAGTTCCTTTTTCACTTGGTCTAGGACAGGGTCTCATAATTTGCATGTCTAACAAGTTCCCCAGTGATAGTGATGCTGCTGGTCCAAGGATGACATTTAGATAACTAAAGTCCTGTGGGGTTAAGTGACTTCTCAAGAATATACAGCTAGTAAGTGGTATAAAGCTGAGGCTTAACCCAGCTCTCCTCTCTTGAAATTCGTTGTTCTTTCCATTGTACTATAGTTTCTCTTGTATAAAAGATAAGAAGTAGAGAAAACAAATATTGTAGGGACGTGATTCTTCTCCTGAGGGATTTTTGCATGGTCCCAATATGGCTTTGCTATGGTCCACCTTATAGTACTTGTCCAATGTGTGCTTAATAGGTTTTTTTTCCTTAAGATTTTCAGTGTTTCTGAAAAGTGGGGAGGGACAATGAATACAGGTAAAATTGAACCTGGAGCCTGACATAACGTGGGTAGGGTTAGTAGGCTTACATGGCACCTGGTGATGCGCTGCTAGCATGAGACTGACTTGCTGGACATCTCAGGGAATCCATTGATTTGCTTCTCCAGCATGTCTATCATTTTTAACATAATTGGGCCATTGAATGTAAGGTAATGTAGTAGTTGGCTCTGCTTACAAATACAAAATGTTTTTCTAGGCCTAGTGCTTTGAAGTCATAGCTTTTAATATTAAGGAGCTCTTTCTTTTTTGCAGAACACTGGAGATGATCAGACTTCCTGAAGAGAACGAGAGAAAGCTCATGTGTTCTGTTCCACTGGGGAACAACTGAAGAGATTCTTGACTCTGAACCTTGTAGAACTCAGTACATGTTGCAAAGAGGAGTGTTGGGTTTGTTTTTCCATTTTAAAATTTACTTAAAAAAAGGAAAAGTAGTTTTCGTATTAAGTTTTTATTTTCTTTCTAGCATTTGGGGCTTGAAAGTATGGTGTTGCTAGAAGCATTGTCAGAATTTAGTTCATGGTATACTTGTATGTATGCATATAGTCATGTAATATCCATATATCCCAAATTAAAAAAAATATTTGTGTTCATGTACCTGTGTAATGGAGACCTTTGCATTTTGATCCATAGAACACAGAAGGATGTTCTTAGTTTATGTCAAAACTCAATGTACTTACATATTATTTCCGTAGATTATTTTCATTATTATTTTTGTGTGTGTATGTGTGTGTAAGATCAGCCCTGAGCTAACATCCATGCCAATCCTCCTCTTTTTTGCTGGGGAAGACTGGCCTTGAGCTAACATCCGTGCCCATCTTCCTCCACTTTATGTGGGACTCTGCCACAGCATGGTCTGACAAGCAGTGCATCGGTGCGCGCCCAGGATCCGAATCCCGGGCCGCCAGCAGCGGAGCGCGTGCACTTAACTGCTACGCCACGGGGCCGGCCCCTCGGTAGATTATTTTCCGAAGAAAGTTTTGCTTCCATGTTAAGAGTGAGCACTTTGACTCATGTATCAGTTAGAAATAATTGTTAATTTTACAATGTAATATATACTTCATGATGAAACTTGTTATCCTAGGCATTCACAGGCAGGTAAAAACCAAATCTGGGCCAGTGGCATTAACTAGTTTCTAAAATTTTGTTTATTTTTATTTGTAACAAATCATGTACTTAAGGCCCAGTTAATATAAATGGAATTTTTATAGTTTATGTTCAAGGGATACCTAGGGGTTGCTGCTGTTTTATTTATTTTGTGGAAAAGATAGCCAGATTTTACCTTGGCACTTCCTGGAGGCTCTTCAGTGGTCCTTGGCTTAATGAAATCTATCTTTTACCACTAAGAGTATGATTCTTATGTCATAGTGAGAATAATCATTTCTCACTATGGTAAGTGCCTAAAAGACATTTTATTTTATGAATCTATTTTTTCTTACTATAATGGGGGTATTGTAAATCATGCATTTGTATTAATGGTATTTCCTAAAGCAATATATGTAACAATCTACAAACTATTGTAGGTGTGTAAATTCTGTTGTAGGTACAAGAGTCCCCCCTTATCCTTGGGGGATATGTTTCAAGACCCCCAGTGGATGCCTGAAATCGCAGATAGTACCGAACCCTGTATGTACTATGTTTTTTCCTACATATACATATTTGAGGTGTGACAGCAAAACTAAAATGAATTTCTTTTTCCTTCTTCACAATTTCATGGATAGAAGATTCATTCTTACTGTAGGTCTTAGCAACCTCAGCATACGGTTTTTTTTCTTTCCTTATTAAGTTGACAACTTTTACCTTTTCACTTAAAGGAAACACTTTACAGCTTCTCTTGGGCATATGCGAATTGCCAGCATCACTACACTTGTGCTTTTGGGCCATTAAGTAAAATAAGGGTTACTTGAATACAAACACTGCGATATCGTGATAGTCGACCTGATAACTGAGAGGGCTCCTAAGTGGCTAACAGGTGAGTAGTATATACAGTGTGGATACGCTGGACAGAGGGATGATTCACGTCCCAGACGATACGGAGCGGGATGGTGCAAGATTCCATCATGCTACTCAGAATGGCACCTAATTTAAAACTTACGAAATGTTTATTTCTGGAATTTTCCATTTAATATTTTCTGACTGCAGTTGACTGTGGGTAACTGAAACTGTGAAAAGTGAAACCTTGGATAAGGAGGAACTACTGTATACTGTAAACTTTGTTGGAGTCTTTGAATCAACAGATTATTTTGTGAATGTATTTATACATTGTTAAAAATTTTAAAAAGATGTTTTGTTTAATGGAATAAATGTCTTTATTGGAGTGATAGTTTTGAAGGTGCATAACTATCTTTGTATAAAACTCTACTGTTTGCAAGCACTTTGACACGTGTAATCTCGTTTGATCCTCACGACAAACCTGTTATGTGTGATGCCCATTTACAGGTGATGAAATGGAGCTTCAGGTTATTGAGTGACTTGCCCGAGGAAACAGATTAGAGGAAGACCCATCAGGGTACATTACTGTTTTTAGAGGAAGTTTTTGTCTCTAAATGTCTTTTCTTAAGAATCATTAATTTATTAAGTGCTTTTTTGCCATTTTACTTATACTCATCTGGTGAGGAAAGTCGATGCTGCATAAAGACATGTTTTTATTTAATCTGAAAGATCTAACCTGCATGTTTAGGGTTGAAAGTCTAACAGGGAACACTGGTGTAGTTCTTGAGGTAACTATGTTGTCATTTGAACGTGCAATCCTAACCAAATATGCATGTGGCATATTTGGGAATTTTGGAATATGCATATGGCAGGATCTACCACTTATCTCCTGATATCCATTTTTCCCTTCTGCATGTTTCCCACTTACTAGCTGGGACATGGCGACAAAGCTTTTCCCAGATTTTCTACCTGCATGCCCTTTTTTCCTCCTGCTAGCTGAAATGTAGACATAATAGATGGAGTTTGGACAGCCGTCTTGGACTACGGGGTAGAAGCATTGTTTTGTGAATAGCAGAGAATTAAGGTAAAGTTCCCTCTGATGGGATAGCAGCCCTGAACTGGCCGTCGAATTTTTAAGTGAGAAGCAGGCTTCTGTCTTGTTTAAGTGTCATTGTTTTGGCTTTTCTGTTCCTCTTAGCCTTAACTGAATTCTTATCAATATAGTACGTTATAATGCAGTAACATCCCCCATAATTGTTTCCATTAATATAGTATTTGAGATGTAATAATTCAGTAAATACATATTCGCCATTTTTTATGTAATAATTAAGCTAATATTATAGGTGATAATGAGTCCAGCTGTTCCAGATGATATTGCTGCATAAAAATTCACCCCAAAACTTAGCACTGTAAAACAGTCATTTTATTGTGCTTGCACATGCTGTGGGACAGGAATTTGTGTGGAGCCCAGTAGGGACAGCTTTTTTCTGTTAAGTGTCTGGGGCTCAACTGAGAAGATTTAAAGGCCAGACTTCACACATGCTGGCTGGGGGCAGAAAAGATCTGGGGGTTTCTTCAGCCATAGGTCTGGAGGTTGATGTTGGCTGTTAGCTGGGACCTCGGCTAGGTTGTTGTTGAACACCTACATTTGTGACTTCTGCGTAGTGTCTGTGTGTAGGCTCATTTGGGCTTCTTTACAACCTGGCAGCTGGGTTCTAAGCAGGCTTCCCTAGAGAGCAAGAAAAGTGTGTTTTTATGACTAGTCTTGGAATTCACATAATGTCACTTCTGCTATTGGTTGAAGCAGTCACCAAAGTCCCCCTGAGTTCAAGGGGAGGGTACATAGATCCCACTGCTTGATGAGAGGACTATTAAGATTACATTATAAAAAGCTTGTGTGGGATGGGAGATACTGTTGCAGCCATCTTTGGAAAGTAAGATCTGTCACACTTACTTTAAACATTTCATCAAGACTGAACAATTACTTGAAAGAGACTGGGGGTGGGAAGTGTTTTCCCTTTTATCTTCCCTGGGTTCAGCCTTGAATACAGGTGAATTGACTGAATGGTGCACTTAAAATGAAAGCAGTGTCACATTCTACAGCCCCCAGAGTACTACCTGTTCTTTGACCCACACCTCTGAAGTGAATTGGCAAGGGTGTGTGTGTGTAGAGGTGATGGCACGTTCATTCCACCATAGCATAGGTACTATGATCTTTTCAAATGTATATAACTCGAGAGCTCATCGAAGTTCTTTGATATATGTTGTTATCTCATTTGATTCTCCCCATAACCTCGAGAGGGAGGAAAGACCATTAATAGCCTCATGTTACAGATGCCTAGCTAAGAATGAGATAAGTAAAATAATTTACTGAAGGTTGCATGTAGTAGAAACAGCAATGCTAACCAAATATTCCGTTTGTTCTGCATTTCCCAGCTCCCTTAATTAATTGAGGCCCTGTGATTAGTTATGGCCAATGAAATGTGAGTGAAAGTGACCAGTGTCATTTCTGAGGGAAGAAGGTGAAACTGCTGTGAGATTCTCTAATCTTTCTTCCCCTTGTGTGGCGACCAGCCGTCCTCAGAATGGTGGTGCCTCAGCCAGCCTGGGTCCCTGGGTTACTTTCTTAGAGCACGATCTCCCTACCTCCTCCTGTTGGACATATAGCCTAAGTGAGAAATAAACTTCTGGTGTGTTAAGCTACTTGATTTCCTGGTTAATTTGTTTCCATAATGTAACTTAATAGCCTATTCTGACTAATATAGTGGCACAACCAATAAGTAACACTCAGAAAGCTTTTAGGTCCGAATTCACTAACTTTTCCACTGCTCCATGTTTTTGCTTTTGCAAGGAAAGAAATTGGATTCCTTGTCCCTAGTGCAGTGTTGCCAATTCTGGTGGGACTGGACAGGTGAAGTTGACCAGGTGAAAACTGTCAACTAGGAAAGGCCACACCCCATTAAAGGGACCAGAAGCTTCTCATTTCCAGCTATTTGTTGCTACTCAGGAATGTGGTCTCTGTGTTGCTAGGATTTTCAATTTTTTCAAGTGAAATGGAAGACTCTGTATGTTTATATAAAATCTGATCTTTTAGTGCTTGTAAATTAAATGTAAAAGGGAAAAAACAAAAACAGAAACATGTGAAGCCCAACAAAATATGTTTGCAGGTCAAATTCAGCTGTGCTAACTTGCTGTAGGGCAAATGATTTTCAAAAAGGTTCTGGAATCACCCACTCAGCCCTAACTACCAATTTCCAAGGAGCCTCCTGAGCCACTGTTTGCAAACCACTGCCAGGAAAGTGAAGCCAAAGTCTATTCTTGGTTTTGAAGAACACATTCTCAAATTGTACGTTAAGTAAACATTTCAATTAAAAATAAAATTGAAATAATATCTAATTCTTGTGAGAAGCAGGAAGCACTCTTTAAAACCTTTATATTGTTGTTGTTAAGAAAGGAGGAAGCATATCATTTCCTGAAGAGGTTATAATTTGGTGCCAAGAAAAAAAGTAATTTCATATATAACATTTCCCCATTACAATTAATAAAAAATAATTAAAACGCTCATGGTCAGAAAATCCAGTAGTACAGAAGTGCTACAGAGAAATGCAAGTCTTATCCCACTCTCAGTTCTGCTCCCCAGAAGCAAATATCTTCAACCGTTTCAGTTTTTCTCTTGTGTTTTTTTTACCCCCTATACCTCTAAGTAATATGCTTACTGTACTTACAATGTTTCTTTGCTTATCAACTTTATATATTAGCTGTTGACTTCCTGCTATGAAACCCTCCTCCACATGTAGTTTGAGTACTGGTTTTTGTCCAATTGGTTGTAATATTAAAGGCTTAACATAAACCTCCAATTTTTATTCCGTCAGTTATCTGTTCTGTTAATTTCCTCTGTAGTAATTTGTCCAACTGCAAGTAACAGAAAATCCTGCAAATAATACTGGCTTACAAAAAGAGGGTTTGTGTGTTTTTCTACAATGGAAGTCTGAAAGAAGTTGGCAGCTGCTGGTATTGATGCAGCTGCTAAACAATTCCTCAGAAAGCTGGTTTTTGTCTCCATGCTCGTTGCCTCAGGGTCACAAGATGACTGTCGCAGCTGAAGATGACTCATCTTTGTTTTTGGTGAGGAAGATTGGCCCTGAGCTAACATCCGTTGCGAATCTTCCTCTTTTTGCTTGAGGAAGATTGTCTCTGAGCTAACATCTATGCCAGTCTGCCTCTGTTTTGTATGTGGGATGCCGTCACGACATGGCTTGATGAGTGGTCTGTAGGTCCATGCCCAGGATCCAAACCCGCAAACCCTGGGCCACCGAAGTGGAGCACACGAACATAACTGCTACACCACTGGGCCAGCCCCAACTCATCTATTTTTAAGGAAGGAAGAACGGAGGCTCCAGTTGTATCTGTTTCCTTTTATAAGAAAAGCAAAAGCTTTCTCAGAAATCACAGGAGACTTCTGTTTCTACTTACATCTCATTAGCCAAAAGGGTGTCCCCTAGGTGTAAGGAGTCTGGGAAAGCAGGTATGCAGGTAGGCACTTTGCTGCCTTGAATAAAAGTGAGATTTTTGTTAGTGGAGAAAAAAAGGGGAAGGAGACATTGGGTAGGCAGCTAGCAGCCGACCACACGCTTCCCACGTGGAGCTCTGTGTAGAGGACACTGGCCACTGGGGGTAACGCTCAGTGTCATTTTCACAATAAATAAATAGCTTTTGATCTGGACAGTTTTTTTCTGCCAACTTTTGATGGAAAGCCATTGAAACACAACTTGGTGAGATAGTTCTGTGAGGGCGTAGGCTGATGTACTCTTAAGTATGTATCCTTACTTTAATGTGATTCAGGTGCTGGATTTAGAACATTCAGAGCAATGGTTCTCATGGGGTTGGTGTCACCCCCAAGGGAGGGTGTTTTTGTAATTTGGGGAGGGAGGCGTTGGTTAACACAACAATTGGTTATTTTAGTGGGTAGAGCCTAGGAATGCCAGGTGCTTGTAGAGCATAGGACAGTTCTGTACAACTGAAAATTGTCCTGCATCTCAAGTAATTTCCATATATCTCATGAATAATCATATACATGAAAATTCTGTTTATAGTGAGAAAGGAAAGCAACCCCTGACAGCTGTCAGCTGGAAGCTGACCTGGCCCTAACAGCTAGGCTGTGGTGTTCTCCTATTGGACATAAACAATTTTATACAACACCAACATCTGACAAGGCCACTCTGTGACCATCAAGGAGCAAGACAAAAATAAGGACACTCTGTTCTCAGGTTGGAGCATAGAAACAATGCTGTGCAAACCACGAAAAACGACCAAACATCCCGCTCTCCTGGCTCACATGAGTGACTACTGCTGCTTTACTAAGTACCGCTTTAGACCACTCTACTTCCTACCTCCTAGCTGAAAATTACTAAGATATCCTCTCATAAATTGCTCTACTTTCTGAAAGCACCCAATCCAGAGTAAAACTATGGCTCATGGAACCCTTCTTGAAATCACCGAACATAGGCCCAAATCCTATAATAAGCCATACCTAGCACCCTCACACTGAGACAGCTCATGGTGTGTGGTCTCCCTCGTGCAACAAGTGCTAATAAACCCAACTTGCTTCAAGCACAGGTAGGTTCCTCATGGTCTCTAGCTGGTGAACATTGACAATAATTATCTGAGCCTAGACTTTAAGTCCATTTTACATTTAAAACTCAATTTTACATTTCTTTGGTTGCAGATTTGCAATACTTGACTTATCCAAAAATGCAACTCCCAAGTGAGGGAAGGTGGTAATCTTTGTTCAGTACTTTACCAAGATTGTTCATCATTTTGAAAACTCCTGCCACCAGTGACAACATTGCTCCTGGCATTCAAATTGCAAGTCGAAATTGCTGCAGCTGCATTAGTCTGCGTTTGTAGTGGCCACATTCACAGCGATTACACGTACACATGCCAGCTTCTGACTACTTTATTGTGTCTTCAGTAGTTGTGGTCATTTAATTTCATATTACCATGAGTCACTTCCTTTTATTTCTCCTCTTATATTACAGTTAGACATTCTATTGATTTAAAAAAATGTGGCTGAGATGTTATATTGTCTATCCATCTGTTGCTTACTGAAGGGGGATGCCATAGACTTTGGAAACCAGTGCTGACATTCTACTATGAAATTTGAGAAGCTAAACGATTTTCTCATTTGGATGGTATACCATAGGTGGAATGTCTAATATCCTAAGTGAATTCAATATATGCTGCTTGCATTAATTTAAGAGAAATCCTATGTATCCCACTTTCTATTAAAAGAAATCCTGGAGAAGCATTTTGAGAACAGTGGAGTAAGGATCTCTAAAAATCTGATCCTCCATAAAAGCAATGAGAAGTCTGGCAGAAATTGTCAAAATCAACTTTTTCAAACTCCAGAAATTAACCAAAGGATTGTAACAGTCTGAGGAACATATATTCAAGAAAAATAGTTGGATCTCTTTGAGAATGATAAGCTTTGTGGTTTAACTTGTTCTGATTCCACCCCACCCCCTCAACTCTGTGGTAGCCTTGAAAACCAGCAACCTTGAACCACAGTAGCTGTGAAAACCAGCAGTCTAGCAGCCATTGGAATAGTGTGGACTTCTCCCAAATAGGTTTGGAGGTATTCAAGAAGCCCCATCCTCAGAGAATTGTCACTAGTTGATCTGTCTGGCAACTCCCTAGAAAAGTTCCAATCACAGGGCTTATCTTTAATCTGACTCAATGAGAAAAGCCCTATCCCCAGGTTGTTTGTTGGAAATAGTCAGTGGCAATTGTTTGAATAGCACAGTTGTCTGAGGAGGTGATACCAGTTGGGGCAAACAAGACTGGTCAACAAACTTAAAAGAAAAATATGGGGAGTGAGATGTCCATAGGAGGCTTTGAAAAGTTCCAACATATTCCCCAACATGTAGAAAGCCATATGCATGTGCAGGAGTTGCATGCCCAGAAAAGACCTGAAAAGGCCCTAATTGCTCAGCCCTGGATAATCCTGAGGCTCTGCACAAACAGGAAATAAAGGCTTAGGCAGAATTTAAACCACTGGAGTGTTAAAGATGTGCCACAATACACATGAGCTCCTCAGCAGAGGGTGGGAGACTTACTGTTTCAGGTACTTAAGGAAATCCCTATTTTATTATGATCTGAAGACTAGGATAACTGAGTAGAGATTTCAGTGGCTGCACATCACAAAGAATACAGACTTTACACAATTAGTTCAGGAAAGTCACTAAAAAAGCCTGCAACAACAACAATGACAAAACTTAAAGGGAGAGGGCAACAAGCCTGATTTCCAGAGTTGCCACCTTATATTATTTAAATTGTCCAATTTTCAACAAAAAAATTATGAGACATGCAAAGAAACACGAACATATGGCTCTTACAGAGGAAAAAAAATATCAACAGAAATCATCCCTGAGAAAGCCCAGACATTTAAAGCCTAGACTTTAAATCAGCTGTCTTAAATATGTTCAAAGAGCTAAAGTAAACCATGGACAAAGAACTAAAATAAATTAGGGAAATTATTTATGAACAAAATGAGAATATCAGTAAAGAGATAAAAATTATAAAAAAGAACCAAATAGAAATTTTGGAACTGAAAAGTACAATAGCTGACATGAAAAATTCACTAGAGGAGTTCAACAGATTGGAGCAGTCAGATGAAAGAAGCAGAAAACTTGAAAATGGGACAATTGTAGTTACTAGTTGGAGGAGCAGGAAGACAAAAGGATGAAGAAGAGTGAACACAGCCTAAACGACCTGTGGGACATCATCAAACATATTAACATACGTATTATGGGAGAAGGAGAAGGAGGAAGGAAGAAGAAGATGAGAGAAAGGAGCAGAAAGAATATTTGAAGAATTAATGGCTGGAAACTTCCCAAATGTGATGAAAGACTTGAAAAAAAAACAAAAAAACATCATTGATCTACACATCCAAGAAGCTCAACAAATTCTAAGTAGGATAAACTCAAAGAGATCCACATCTGAACACATCATAGTCAAGCTGTCAAAAGGCAGTGACAGAGAGAGAATATTGAAAATAGCAAGAGAAAACAACCCATCACATAGGAAGGGTGCTCAGTAACATTGAAAGCTTGCTTCTCATTAAAAACCATGAGATTAGGGGCCGGCCCGGTGGCGCAAGCGGTTAAGTGTGTGTGCTCTGCTGCAGCGGCCCGGGGATGGCCAGTTCAGATCTCGGGCGCGTACCGACGCACCGCTTGGCAAGCCATGCTGTGGCGGCGTCCCATATAAGGTGGAGGAAGATGGGCACGGATGGTAGCCCAGGGCCAGTCTTCCTCAGCAAAAAAAAAGAGGAGGATTGGCAGATGTCAGCACAGAGCTGATCTTCCTCACCAAAAAAAAAAAGAAAAAACCCATGAGATTAGAAAGCTGTAAGATGACATATTCAAAATAGACTTTAAGACAAAAAAAATTCTTACAAGAGACAAAGAAGGACATTACATATTGATAAAAGGGTCAATCCATCAGGAATACATAACAATTATAAACATTTATGCACTCGACAACAGAGCCCCAAAATGCATGAAGCAAAAGCTGAGAGAACTGAAGGGAAAAATAGACAATTCAATAATTATTATTACTAATGATTCACTATTAATAATTTTTTAATGATTAAGTGAGATAATCCATGTAAAATATTCAGCATAGTTCCAGGCACATGGTAAGCACTCAATAACAGTAACTGTTATTTAGAATGAAAAACTAAATTGCTTTGCTACTGAAAGGTGATGTGGTAAAGAAATCTAACAATAGTAGCTGGAGACTTCAATATCCTACTTTTAATAGTGAATAGACAAACTAAGCAGAACCGCAAGGAAATAGAGGATTCAACAACACTCTAAACTGGCTAGATGTAACAGACATCTGTAAACCACTCCACCCAAGAACAGCAGAATACACATTCTACTCAAGTGCACACGGAACATTCTCAAGGAAAGACCATATGTTAGGCCATAAAACAATCCTCAATAAATCTAAAAGGATTAAAACCACACAAAATATGTTCTTTGACCATAATAGAATTATATTAGAAATCAACAACAGAAGGAAATTTGGGAAATTCACAACTACGTGGAAATAAAACAACACATTGTGAAATAACCAATGGGTCAAAGAAGAAATCACAAGGAAAATTAAAAAATACTTTGAGATTAATGAAAATGAAACATTCCAAAACTTATGGGATGCAGCCATAACAGTGGTTAGAGGGAAATTTATAACTACAAACCCCTATATTAAAAAACAAAACTCTCATTCATTGCGGGTGGGAATGCAGAATGGTACAGCCACTTTGGAAGACAGTTTGGTGGTTTCTTACAAAACTGAACATACTCTTACTATATGATCCAGCAACTGCGCTCTTTTGTATTTATCCAAATGAAATGAAACTGAGGTCCACACAAAAACCTGCACATGGATGTTTACAGCAGCTTTATTCATAATTGCCCCAAACTGGAAGCACCCAAGATGTCCTTTAGCAGATGAATGAATAATTAAACTGTGGTACATCCAGACAATAGAATATTATTCAGCACTAAAAAGAAATGAGCTATCAAGCCATGAAAAGACATGGAGGAAACTTAAATGCATATTACTCAGTGAAAGAAGCCAATCTGAAAAAGCTATATACTGTATGATTCCAACTATATGACATTTGGGAAAAGGCAAAACAATGGAGACAGTAAAAAGATCAGGGGTTGCTAGGTGTTGGAGTAGGGGGGAAGGATGAATAGGCAGATCACAGAAGATTTTTAGGACAGTGAAAATATTCTGTATGATACTATAATGATGGATACATGTCCAAACCCACAGAATGTACAACACCAAGAGTGAACCCTAAGGTAAACTATAGACTTTGGGTGATTATGATGTGTCAATGTAGGTTCAACAATTATAACAAATGTACCACTGTGGTGGGGAATGTTGATGATGGGGAAGGCCATGCACGTGTAGGGCAGGGAGTATATGAGAAATCTTTGTACTTTCCTCTCAATTTTGCTGTGAATCTAAAACTACTCTAAAAAAGTAGTTTTAAAAAAGAAACCAAGAGAGATCTCAAATCAATAGTCTAATCTTTCACCTTAGGAAACCAGAAAAAGAAGACCAAAGTAAACCCAAAGTAAATGGAAGGAAAGAACTGACTAGGAAAAAAAGAAGATTAAAATTACTAAAATTAGGAATGAAAAAGGGGACATCACTACTGAGAACAAGTAATCCTTACTGAATACTTTCGTAAAGTGAATGGCTGTCCATAGAATAGAAAACGTTTTACACCTATTCATGGTGTTAACATTCTGTTATATAAGCATTCAAACATTGTGCTTTCTCCAAAAAGTGTTTTCCATGACTTGTTTCATCCTCACGACATTCTTGGAATGCAGGAGGTGTTGTATGTAAATATAATCGTGAAGAACTGTGTTCCATTCAGGCAGACCTGGGTTGTGGATACAGTTCTACGTCCTGGTTTTGACTTTGAAGAAGCCAGTTGTCCCATTTTTACAGATGAGGCAGTTAAGCTGAGAGTCATAAGTACGATTACCTACCCTTTTAGGGAGAAAAGGGACTCCTAAGGATTAAATGAGATAATCCATGTAAAATATTCAGCATAGTCTCAGGCACATGGTAAGCACTCAAGAATGGTAACTTATTCCGAAAGGAAAACAGTGTTGCTCAGCTAGTTAAAGGTAGAGAAGTCAGGAACTATAACCCCCGGTTGAGTGGCTTCTCTTTAATTCAGATCCCCATCCAATATATGATGTGGAAGAATCCAACAGAGCCAAGCAGTCAGTTAAAGGAAAGAATGCTGGTTCTCTTATTTTTTATTTTGCTTAGAATGAGTTAGAGATCACAGATCATGAACTGGGCATTTGCTATAGTGTTCATTTATAACTTATTTTACATTTAAAACACGTCCTGTTATTTATGCTTTTCAGATAGTTGTTGAAATCCAGCAATGCTATGGATCAGTCTTCATACTGTAAACATTTCTTCTAGGATGTTGCCTTTCTCTGCCTGTGCTTTTCCTCTTTTTGCTTTTAACTTGTGCATTGTCCACTAGATGGCAATACACCACCATAAAATGTAAATGAAACAGCCCTACTGTAGTTCCTTATTACCTTGGTTTAATGGGAAATGATGATTTTCCTGGAAAATTAGCCTGCAAATAGTGAGTTAGGAGTAAATCCACGTTTCCTGTTGTGCAATTAAAATCAGTGCTGATTAATGAATAGATGCTAAATGAATAAGTACAGTAATATATTTAGTGCCTACATTGTACCAGACGCGGAGACGGGCACTGCAGACACAAAGAGACATAGGAACTATACGTGGTATGGGTCTGCCATCCTCATATTGTCAAACACCACCACCCCTCCTCCCACCATTAAACAAATGAGAACTCTGAAGATTAGAGGGTCAGTGGCTCTCCCAGGGTCATACAACTAGAGAAAAGTGAAACCAGGACTTGTCAACGGCAGGGGAAGATGATGAGTTTGAATTTAAGATATGTTGGGTTTGAAGCCAACAGTCACCTCCAAGTACCATAATGCAATGGAAACCTGGAATTCTGCCTTGGGATTGGGCCACAGGTACAAAGGTAAGAGGCATCTCTGCAGAGCAGAGTTGAAGCTGTAACACCACATGGTCTGTCGATGGCAAAAGTGTCTGTTAAAGAACAAACAGGTGAAGTGTAATTCCCAAGGAGTGAGGTGACATGGCAGAGGGTTAAGGGTACACACACTGGAGGTAGGCAGACCTGAGTTTAAATCCTGGCTTCATACTTACCAGCTCTGTGTGTTTTTGGGCAAGATACTTAACCTCTTTGACCCCTTGCAATAACTCTATGAGCGAGACACTATCTCCATTTTACAGATGAGGAAACTGAGGCTTAGAGAATGTAGCAACTGACCCAAGGTCATGGTGCCTCTAGTACATGCTGGATCCAAGATTCAGACCTGAAGAGTCTGACTTGGGCTTACACTGTGAAGTACCACGTGCGGGGCTTCCCGAGTCATAGTGCTAGGACACTGCCTAGCAATTCCTTGTGCATGCGTGAGTCTCCTTGTATCAGTTAGGGTCCTCCAGAGAAACAGAACCAGTAGGAGAGAGAAATATATGTCTCTATCCCTACCTCTATATTTATATATCAGTAGGATATATTCCTTTAAATAAATCTCTTTATATATATATATGTACATCTAGTATGCATATACACACATACACAAAGAGATTTACTTCAAGCAATTGGCTCATGCGATTGTGGGAGCTGGCAAGTCAAAAATCTGTAGGGCAGGCCAGCCGGCTGGAACTCTTGGGCAGGAGCTCATGCTGCGGTCTCGAGGCTGACTTTCTTCTTCTCCAGGGAACTCGCAGTTTTGCTCTTAAGGCCTTTTAACTAGCTGGACGAGACCCACTCACCTTACGGAGGGTAATCTCTTTTACTTAAAGTCAACAGACTGAAGATGTTAACCACGTCTACAGAATACCCTCACAGTAATACCTAGGTTAGTGTTTGGTTAAATAAGTACTACAGCCTAGCCAAGTTGACACATGAATATCACACAATAGGACATCACACTCATCCTATTGTCTGTAAATTCTATGACAGCAGGGAGCCCATCTTTCATGGTGAGCTTTATCTTCCCAGTGAAGCCCAGGGCCGGGCACCCGGGGGCACTCAGTAAGCGTTTACTGAGTGTGTTCCCACCCTCTAACACCCAGGCGAATGTGAACATACGCATCCTGTTTTCAACTGTCGACCTGGGCTTGGCTGCAGACTCTCAGTGTTCTCGAATCACACATTACTTTCTTTGGGGCCCTTGGAGGGAGCAGCAGGAGATGGAGGTGAAGCAACCGATGTCATTGGCAGCTGGGGCGGTGGGCAGGGCTGCCACCACCAAGGGCTGGGCGGGGGTACCTGTAGGACGCTGTGCGTATGCTGTCTCTGTTTTAGGTTTCTGCGGGCACCTGTTGCCAGCTCCTGATGCTGTTTCCAACTCTGTCTCTTGGGACGAAGGCACAAAGGTTTTCAAGCAGCAAAACTTGCCAAGGTGGGGCCAGCCCGGTGGTGTAGTGGTTAAGTTTGGTGTGCTCCGCTTCGGCAGCCCAGGATTCACAGGTTTGGATCCCGGGTGCAGACCTGCACTACTCATCAAGCCATGCTGTAGCAGTGACCCACATACAAAATAGAGGAAGATAGGCACAGATGTTAGCTCAGGGCCAATCTTCCTCAGGCAAAAAAAAAAAAAAAACCCTGCCACGGTTAGGTAGGAGTGAATAACTGAGGACCTATGGGCACTTATGGCCACTGAAAGACTAGCCTTGTGAGCATCCTTCGGAGGCCCAGCAGCCCCTTCTGAGAAAATACAGAGAGGCAGGGTGCTGGACACCACCCAGAAGGTGGAAGCATCTACCAAAAATTAGGCTAAAAATGCACTCCCTTGGGGAGACTTCTTGAGCATCTGATTTCATACCTCCCTCCACCTCAAAGAGAAAGGTGTCCTATCCTACTTGATGAGAGTTTAAATACATCTTGGAACACTTGCCAATCCTTTCCTCTCTCCTCTCTCTGGGATCACATCATGCTGCCTCCTAGAATCCTGTCTTTCACCCCCTTCCTTAGATTTACCTGTGGAAATAGCCTGGCAACAACCCAACACTCATCCTGACACCCTAATCCCTAGGACAAAGGTGGACTTGTGGCAGATGCTCAAAGACTGTACAGATTTCAAAGACATGTTCAATAAAACAGGAGTGGGGGAGGTAGAATACTTGCCAGGACTGAATGGGGTCCCCCTCCAAATTCACATGATGAAGCTCTCACCACCAATGGGACTGTATTTGGAGAAAGGGCTTTTAGGAGGTAATTAAGGTTAAATGAAGTCATAAGGGAAGGGTCCTAATCTGATAGGTTAGATGGCCTTGTGAAAACAGAAAGAGAGCAATCTTTCTCTGCACATGCACACACCCAGGAAAGGCCATGTGAGGACACAGAGAGAAGATGGCCAACTGCAAGCCAAGGAGACAGCTCTCATCAGAAACTGAATTGGCTGGCACTTTGATCTTGGACTTCCAGCCTCCAGAACTGTGGTAAATAAATTTCTGTGATTTAAGTCAGCCAGTCCAAGCAGCCCAAGCAGACTAATATAATACTAATCACAATGAATTGTAATATTTTAAAGCTTGTCTAATAGAGGATGTAAAATGAACCAGAGAAGCATAAATGTAGGCAATACTAATTTTCATGAAGTCTTTTCCAACTCCAGGAAGAGGGAAAGGGCATTCTAAGTCACAGGAATTACTTGTGCAACGGTGTGGAGAACAGCATGCAGGTGCGTGCACACACACACATACACACACACTCCACTCTGTGCTACAACCACAGGAGACATCTGGTTGTTCCCCAGATGTGTCAGGTTTGCAGCAGTGTTTTGTGGTGCGTATAGGACATCTTTTAAATATTCTGGATATTTATCCTTTGTCTGTGACATATGTTGAAAATATCTTCTTCTAGTCTATAACTTTGTTTAGGGTGTTTTTTGACTTACACAAATTTTTTTTTAATGTAGTCAAATTTACCAACCTTTCCTTTTATGACTTGACTTTTCCGTATTCGTTTAAAACACTCCTTTCCTTAAGTAGTGCATAATGATACCCCATATTTTCTTTTAAAGTGATAAATTGTTGCTTTTCATATTTAGCTTTTAAATAACCCAGAATTTATTTTGGGGTATAGTGTGAGGTAGGGATCTCGTTTTATCTTTCCCCATATAGACAGCTAATTGCCTCAGCACCTTGTACCAAATAATTCAGATTTTTCTCACTGATTTGTAATGCCACTTGTGTCAAATACCAAGCTTGCCATATGCACAGGTCTATTTTTCTTATTTATTTGGAAGGGTGCTTTATATATTCTGGATACTAATCCTTTGCCATTGATGTATTGCAAATGTTTTGTCTCACTTTGAAATTCTGATGAACAGAAGTTTTTAATTTTAATGTTGGAATTGTCAATTTTTTTATAGTTTCTTTTTTATGTGCCATATTTAGGAATCCCTTTCTACCCTGAGGATATAAAGATATTCTGAAAGTTTCACAACTTTGTCTTTTACATTTATGTCTTTAAGCCTTTAAGATGAACTCTTTTGTGTGGTGTGAGGTAGGGATCTGTAGTAAATTGTCTTATTTGCTCATAATTCTTCCTGCCCTCACCCTGTCTCATTGTAGCCGAATATCCTCCACTTTCCCACCGTCTTTGAACTTAGCCATGTGACTTGCTTTGTGAATGGAACGTGAGCAGATACAAGGTATGCCCCATCCAAGAAGAGATTTCGAGTGTGCTGTGTGGCTTGGCGGACCCTCTTGGATTCCTTACTTGCAACGTGAGAAGTGCGTGTCCCAAGTAGCCACTGCTCCTTCAGCCTGCCTCAGAGAATGAGAGACATGTGGAGCAGACCTGAGTCTGACTGATATAGGCCATAGCTGACTTATAGACCTGTGTGCAAGAAATAAATGTTGTTTGTTGTCAGCCACTGTGGTTTTGGGGGATGTTTGTTATATAGAACCATCGCAGCAACATGGCTGACTAACATAACATTTAATTTCTTTTTATTTTCAATGTAGATAACCAATTATTGAAATGTCCATCTTTTCCACATTGATCTCCAATACCAACTCTGTCATAAATTAAGTTTCTGTATGTATGAGGGTCTGTTTCTGGGCCCTGTTTTCATGTCCATTTTTCATTTAAATATCCCTGTACCAATACCACACTAACTTAGTTAATATAAATTTATATACAATAATTATTAATCTTGTAAGGAACATTCCCTCAAACTGGTTCTTATTCTTTAGGAGTACTATGTGCTTTTTTTTTTTTGCCTTCTTCTGATAAATTTTAGAATCAACTTGTTTAGTACAAAAATCCTTTTGAGATTTTCATTAGAACTTTACTGAAACTACATACCAATTTGGAGAATTCCCATCTTTGCAATATTGAATCTTCTGATCTATGAACATTGTGTATCTCTTCATTCCTTGAATTTTTTAATAAAGTTTGTATAATGTTCTCTATAGAGAACTTTTATATGTTTGATAGCTTTATTGTTAGGTACTTTTAAATTTTTGTTGCTATCATCAATGTTATCTTTTACAATCACATTTTCTAAATGTTTGTTTTAAGTTTACATACTGTAGGGTTTTTGTGTAGATACTTTGGAATTTTCATGTAGACAATCATACAAACTGCAAATAAAGACAAATTTGTTTTTTCATTTCCAATTTTTATATTATTTATTTATTTATGCCTTACTACACTGGCTGGGAACTCCAGTATAATGTTATAAAGATGTGGTGATAGCAAGCACCCTGTTTGTTCCTAATATTAAAAGAAATGCTTTCAACATTTTACCATTAAATATGATATTTGCTGTAGGATTTTTGTGGATACTGTTTATCGAGATAAGAAAGTTCCTATCTATTCCTAGCTTGCTGAGAGATTGTGTCAGGAGTGGGTGATGAATGTTATCAAACATCTCTTCTGCATTTATTGTGAAGGCCATTTTGTTTTTCTCTTATAGTGGTGAATTATATGAAGTAATTTTCTAACGCTGAACTAACCTTACATTTACAGGAAAAATGTAATGTGTTCATGACGCCTTACCACTTTCATATATAGCTGGATTGGGTTTGCTTATATATTTTACTTTATTATTTATTTATTTATTTATTTATTTTTGTGAGGAAGATCAGCCCTGAGTTAACATCTGCCAATCCTCCTCTTTTTGCTGAAGAAGACTGGCCCTGGGCTAACATCTGTGCCCATCTTCCTCCACTTTACACGGGATGCCGCCACAGCATGGCCTGACAATCGGTGCCTCAGTGTGCGCCTGGGATCCGAACCCGGGCCGCCAGTAGCGGAGCGCGTGCACTTAACCGCCATGCTGTGGGGCCGGCCCCTGCTTTTATATTTTAAAGAAATTTTTTCATCTATGTTTATGAGCGAGATTGATCTGAAATTCTTCTTTTTCAAACTGTCCTGTCGAGTTTTGAAATCAAGGGTATGATTGTCTTGTAAAGTGAGTTGGCAGGCATTCCCTCTTTCCCTATATTATAGACGTCTTTGTGTAACATTGGAAACACTGTTTCATTAATGATTGGTCATGTCACTGGACCAACTGCTTGAGCCTAGTGTTTTCTCTGTGAGAAGGTATCAAGGTTATATTAGCCTCATAACATCAGTTTGGGCGTATTTCTTCTTTTATCTTTCCTCTGGAACAATTTGTGCAAAATGTGGATTATCTGTTTCTTGAGTGTTTGGTAGACCCTGCTTGTCAAACTCTAGGCATGGTGATGTGTGGGAGAGTGTGTGTGTTTTAAATTCCTGATTTAATTACTTTTATTGTTGTTAGTCTGTTCAGCCTATTTTTCTTGAGTCTGTTTGATTCTTTATACGTTTTTAAGAGAGTTGTCCGTTTTGCCCAGTTATGAAACATGGGAGTGAAACATGATCAGGCTGGAGTTTTAGATAGCTCTTTTGCTCAGGTGAAGTCATTTTTCCATTTAAACTGTAATATTATGTATGTGTTTAGGAGGTTGAGACTTGGAGGCAAGAGCTCTGCATCTTTACTTGGTCTCACCCTCTAAGTATTTAGGCCTACCTTGTTGGATGTGGGGCCAGATCATTTTTAACCTTGCGAATCTCTTTAAGCCTGTTTTCCTCATCTGAAAAATGGGGATGGTAATACCTACCTCACAGAATTGTGAGGATTAAATGATAATATATGTGCAAGTGCCTGGTAATACACAGACAGAGATTCCGACATAAAGGAGTCTTTGCAGAACTCCTGCACCAGGCATTCTGACGCATTGCTGGTGAGATGCTAAATTGGACAGGCCTCTACAAAGGATAAGAAATAACTTTCAAAATGATAAATGTGTAGGGAAAAAATATATGCTGTGGGGACTTCCACTTCTACTCATGATGTAGTAACAAGGCCTGGATTTAACCCCCCATAGTAAACAATTAGAAAGCTGGACAAGATACATAAAATAACTTTTTTTCAGGCATTGGACAACAGGCTGTGCATGACTGTGGTTCCTGAGAAAAGGGAAATAAATGATGAGAGCCTTATAATCGCCCTGACTTTCTGCCTGGAGGCAATTTCTGGCAATGGGATCAAGGAGGAGGAACCCAAAGAGAGTCTAGCAGCCTCCCTAAGTTGAGGAGATCAAAGAGGATCCCGAGAAGCCAGCCCAGGGTAAGTTAGGTGATCTGAAACTGGGTCATCTGGAAAACAGTGGAAGACCTGGGGCCATTTAACTGGGAGTAGAAAAGACTCAGGGGAACCCTGCAAACTGTCTTCAGAGCTTAGAGAGACTGTCATGTTGAGCAGGGCCTGTCATGTTCTGTATGGCCCGGAAAGACAGAATTAGGATGGTTGGATGGAGATGAGAGGAAGAGGCTTTTGGCTAAGCCCAAGGAAACACTTTCTAGCCACTGTGGTTGATCAGGCGAGTGGCCGCCGTGCCCTGCGGGCTGCTGAAGGGACTGAACAAGCATGCCGGGTTACGGCCAAAGGTATTCCCGCAGTGGGCCGGCGACTTAGCTCAATGCCATCCGGGCCATTCTCAAAGTTTTTATGGCTTGGTTTTCATAGCTTGGCCTCTAGAAGAGGCAGGTGACACCATCTGACTGTGTTTTTAAAGCGGGTTGAGAAAACTAAGAGTCCTTGAAGACCCCACCCCATAAAAAAGATAGAGCACATAGGGTTTTAAAATAGAGCAATTGCCCCCACACATCACTTGTATTTATATTTTTATTTGATTTCTCACCTCTGTGTGCCTTTTCTTGAAGGCAGGGACTGTGTCATACCCATGGTTTCATGTCCCCTGTAATAAATCACGGGGATCCCAGGTGCTTCCCCAACACCTGAGTGAATGTGTGGTGGGTTGGCCTAAAGAAGGGTTGGCGAACATGCATCTCCTGTGCTACTCTCCCTCTTGTACCCCTGGCAGACATCACTAGCCAACCATGGAGCTCTTCTCCACTGAGCTCAGTCTTAGCCATGAAATGCTGAGGGAAACACGGATTCTAGACAATCGCTTCTAATTAATTAGAATTAGTGCTGACAGTTTAACCATCTGCCTTCCTGGGGCTGAAGGAATGCTTAGGATTCTCTAAGGCGCAGTAACAACCCGTTCTGGTCAAGATCTATGTTTTGGACCAGCTGCTGGGGAGCCCACTGTCATCTGCTGCCCAGACGCAGGAGCTAGGTGGGCACTGCCGGCCCGCTGACGGTTTGGCTGAGCACCAAGGGGGACATTTTGGGGGCACTGAATGCTAGGAATGCCTCCTGGATGATGTAAATGAAAAAGCCTCTGAGCTTGAATGTGATGTTGATACAGTGTACAGGGCTACAACCATATAGGGCAGAAGTTGGGACATGATCACATCTCTGAACCTCTTGTTTTTGGGTAGAGCCCCACCTTCTGACTCCTAGCGCCTGTGGGGCCCTCTGTGAGTGCCAGGGACATTCTTCTTGGCTGAGGGTTATCTTCAGCCTAATTTGTGGTGTGGTAGAAAGAGAAGGGGCAGGAGACAGCTCTGGGCTCACGGTCTGTCTCTGCCACTTACCAGTTGAGCTGCAGCCGGCCGGTGGCTTCCTCCTCTTCAAGTAGGGATGGCAATATGCACCTCAAATACGTGTTGGGAGATTTAATGAGACAACCTAGGCATTGTGTCAAGCACATAGTGGATATTAAAAATCACCAGCACTTATATAATGCTTACCATGTGCCAGGCGCTGGCATATATATTATATTCATTTAATATATTTATATATTACACATATTAATTTTAAATTATAAAATTAATTACATTAATATATCTAATTCATTTAATGCTCATAACAACTCTAAGAGGTAGGTATTGTAAATATCACTCTCATTTGACAAGATGAGGAAACTGAGGCACAGAGCAGTTGATTCCACTCAGGGTCACATTGCCAGTTCTTGGTAGAGACGGGATTCAGACCCAGGAAGTCTGACCCAGAGCCCGTGCTCTTCACTGCTGTACCGCTCACCTCTTAGAGGCCCGTCTCCCCTGCATGACCATCGACACATACTTATTGGCCGCCTGCTCTTTGCAAGAAACTGTGTTAGACGCTGGGAGGACACAAACACCAGTAAGATGCATTCAGGAATGAATGAACGGGGCTGTGACATCGAGCAGGACACCGTCCCGGGGCCACAGAAAGCTTATGATCCGCGCAGAGCGATGGGCACCCGGCGAGAAATCCGAATAGTGCACAGGAGGGCGTGTCCTGTAATGACGGGCACTCGTTACGCTCCCAGGAATCTCTGCGGGTGCATTATTAAACAGGCAGCGCTCTCATTGACAGAGCTGCCTCGTTTGAGTTTGCCGGGCGTGAACTGACTCACCAGGCTGGGTCAAGCGCTCGGCGAGCGGACGCAATCCCGGTTCCGAGCCCGCGCACCTGGGGCGAGAGGCCGCGCCTGCGCGCTGCGCTACCCGCGCCGAGTCGCCCGCCCGAGTCCCAGTCGTGTGCCACCGTGGCCGCGCTCCTGCACTTTTGTCCAGACCTGCAATACAGCCTGCTGGATATGTAAACATCACTTCAAGCTCAGTCTTTCTGGAACCAAACTCATTGTCCTATTGCTACCTGTTAGGGACTAAATTGTGCCCCCCCCCCCCCCCCCCCCCCGCCAATTCGTATGTTGCAGTCTTAACCCCCAGCACCTCAGCATGTGACTGTGTTTGGAGATAGGCCCTTTAAAGAGGTGAATAAGGTAAAACGAGGGCATTAGGGCGGGCCCTAATCCGATGCCTGGTGTCCTTATGAGGAGATTAGGACACAGACACGCTCAGAGGGAAGACCGTGTAGACAGACGGAAGGCGGCTGTTTACAAGCCAGGGAAAGCAGCCTTAGGAGAAACCAACTGCTGACACCTTGATCTTGGACTTCTAGCCTCCAGACTGTGGGGAAATAAATTTCTCTTGTTAAAGTCACCCAGTCCCTGGTACTGTTTTATGGCAAGCCCAAGCAAACTCGTCCGCTGAGCATCTCCCCCACCTCCCATCTCACATCAGTTACTAAACCCCTTGGGTTTCCTTCACATCGGTCACTAGTATTTCTTCTCCGTTCTTGCCGTCACCTCTGCACCAGCGCCCTACTGTGGGCGGCCCTGAGCCTCACTATGCCTGTAATTCGTCTAGCTCATGTCCACAATCCACCCTGGAGACAATAAGAGACCCCAATATCAAGGGGTGTGTGTGTGATGAAAGCTGGGTTTTAGGATAATTACGGTCTCAACTCCTTGGTGTGGTGTTCCGAGACTTGTCTTTTATTACCTGGACTTCCTAGATTCTGGTTTTCCACAAACAAAAACAATCTAAAAAATACTCCATTCTCACGCTTCTCTGAATCCAAATGACTTTGGCGACATTTCAGTGTAAAAGTCATGTCTAATGCAGCTCACGTCTCCGCCTCCTAAGGAGCCTCATATGCTTCCTGAATGTAGAGAGGAGGTTACTCTGGGTGGCAAATCCCCACAGTGCCTGGCGCGGTGTTTCGTTCACCTGGGTGCTTGTCATGGGTCGGGTCCCCAGGAGCAGACGCTGAGATGAGGATTCTGTGCAAGCGACTCATTCCTGGTTCCAGGGGAGACCTGTAGAGGGGCGGGAGAAGCAGGGCGGGAGAGGGTGTGACTTGAGGCTAAGTCCCATGGGGGTAACTTCAGCCTGATTCCGCAAGAGGAGTGTAAGTTAGGCCTTTGTAAGTTTTGAGTTTGTCTTTGGGAGCAAGAGAGCTGAGTTTTCTTCCCTCCCAGCCATCAATC
This sequence comes from Diceros bicornis minor, assembly GCF_020826845.1. Classification (NCBI taxonomy): domain Eukaryota; kingdom Metazoa; phylum Chordata; class Mammalia; order Perissodactyla; family Rhinocerotidae; genus Diceros; species Diceros bicornis. Next base: position 3,992,964 of record NC_080757.1, read on the forward strand.
ACTGGCTAAGGGCAACGCCCACTGTGGGGGATGGAGATTCCCGCTGTTCTGGCTTATCCCGGAGCCCAAGCGCAGCCCTCCAAAAAAGAGCTGCAGTTGTGGGCTGTTGGAAGGAAAAAGCCCAGTGAAGCGGGAGGACAGGATGCACCCACACAGTAAAAAGTATCTGAGGGGATTGGGGGCCGGGGGCTGGAGTGGGGCGCGAGCAGGGTCCGTTGCGGCCGTGTGTAGAGACAGCAGAGGCTGTCTGATCCATGCGAGAGCCCGGCTCCCTTAGGGGATCCCACGGCTCAGTTGCGCTCTGGTATTTGTTCTCTGCAGCTTTTTGTTGCAGGTGTATTTCCAGGAAGCGGCCCTTGTAACCCAGTAGAAGTCTTACATGCGGAGTGGAGTGAACCCCTCCCAACATGACGGGATTTCCTGTGTTATTTCATGTGTTTCATCTTTGACCCCAGTAGTTTACAGTGTGGGACTCTCTCGGTTTTACCTGAAATTGCCTGCCTTACCCTCTGCCGTATTGATGTCAGCTCGTCTATTTCCCCATTGACTGGAATTTGTGCTCCTGATTTCCAATTTTTTCCTCTTTCCTTCATGTTCTCTGTCTTCTATTACATACAATTTGGCCTTTTTTGTCATTCTCAAAAGTAATAAATAAATGCTTGAGAGTCCATAAAGTTCTTTAAGGGAGTAAAGAAATCCTCAGACACCTGTACAGATCTTACAAACATCGTAACATCCAGGACTAAGTTGAGAAGTGATGTGTTTCCTGTTACATGTTACAGAAATTCTAAGATTCATTTTTCAAGATCAAGTAAATCAATGTTTAGAAACATATGCAGTTATTTTACAGTGTCCCTCCTTATTTGTCACTGGCCTTGTCGACATGTACATCACAGATATGGTTTTCTTGTGAACACGGAATTTCTGTCTTGTGAAAACCACACCCAGCTGAAATGTGGAGAAAAACACCTCTGCCCTTTTTATGGATAGAGAGCATGGTGGTTAAAGGCACAGGTTTTGGAGTCAGACCATCTGGGGCTGAGTCTTGTCTCCAGGTTTACTGGCTCTGTCCACCATCTTGGACAAGTCACTCAATGGCTCTAAGCCTCAGTTTGATGATTACAAACGTGAACAAGAACAGTACAGTCACATGTTGCTTAATGATGGAGATACATTCTGAGAAATATGGTGTTAGGCGATTTTGTCGTTGTGCAAACATCATAGAGTGTACTTACACAGACCTAGGCGGTATAGCCTACCACACACCTAGACTATATGGTACTAATCTTATGGGACCACTATCATATATGTGGTCCCTCATTGACTGAAACTGTTGTTATTTGGCTAGTGCACAACTGTAGTAGTCATGGTGTCCTAATAGCCCTCATCAACCTCCATGGACTCCTCCAGACTTTCACACCCTCAGGCCATCCATGCCTATGGCCAAGGGTCTCCTGACCTCCACGGCCCCTGCCGTCACTCGGACAGTCATACTGGCACAGTGAAGACTGGGATGAGGTAGTCTAGTGAGCCTGCCAAGAACAGGCAGCCTGGGTCAAGTCGACCACTTCCTGGATGTGTGGGCTTGGGCCAGGCTGGAGGAACACTGCCAGCGGGGATGGGATTCATGTTCCAGCAACAGCGAGGGGAGCCTGGTAGCCCCACCCGGCCAAAGCGGAAGACTTTATCTAAGCCTGTAATGAGCTCCAGGAGAAATAAAATGTAAGGTCTATCCCTAACTGCCTCGGACAGACTGACCACTCCGGACAGACCACTGTGGACAGTGGCAGCTTCAACACGTGGACTGGCCTGTTACATCGACTGCTGTGGGCGGAGCCCGCACCCTGAGTGCCCCTCGCCTCCCTATCCAGACAGGTTAGCCACACCAGACACACAGCACTGCAGACACGCCTGGACCCCGGGCGCCCAGCCTGCTCTGCCCTGCTGTGAGCCACCTGCTTGGGGAAGGGACTGGCTGAGAGGGCTTGCAGCCTCTGCTTGGTAACCTGCCGTCTTCTCCTGTCCACACCAAATGCTCAGGTATGTTTCCCCAGACTTCAGCTGGGGTGTGAAAGTCACCGTGTTAATGGACGGCGTTGGCCATGAAAGGTGTGAATTCAGAATTGTCGCACTGCTGAGCCTGTCAAGCAGCCAGACTTCGAACGTGCTTCTTACGCCTCCTCAAGTCTGTTCAGTCAGGGATGGCTATCTGTCATTCTGTCAAGATTTTCATCACTCAGCTGAGAAGAGTGAGATTGCTAATTGAAACAAAATTGAATGAGAAATATGAATAAATGAAGAAAATGCATTGCTGCTTTAATGCTATGCAGATCTGCTAGAAGGCACATGGCTACTCTGGGTGCAGTTCATTAGAGAGAGCGAGTCTGACCGAGGTGCTTCACTGTAGAGGGAAGGCTGTGGCACAGAGTTAACTGAGAAAGGCAAGGCACAGAGTGATGTGCACAGAACAATTGCATCTTTATTACAAAATTTAAAAAATAGGCAGTGTGTTCCATACATGTGCATATCTATTTGTTAAGAGCACAGAAAAAAGTGAGCAAAGGCCCAGACCAAATTGTCAGCCTTGATTATATTAGCAGGGTGGGGCCGTGGGCAGAGTGGGGAAGATTGATACTTTTTTTTTTAAAATAAACTTTCATATTATTCTATTTGTTATACTGGGCACAATTATAAATTTTATAATAAAAAATCCAGTAAAATGAAGAAAAAGAAAGACTCAGCTTAGATGCACATCTTTCAGAAGCCTTCTCTGATGCTCTCAGGCTCTCTTTGCTCCCATAGCACTCCCTGCGTGCCTCTGTTATCATAACTCCTGCTCTGAATTGCAATCATCTGTCTACCCTCGTGCTGCTACTGACTAGGAGCTCCTTCAGGTCAGGATCTGTGTCTTATTAATTTCCATAGCCCTGGCACCCAGCCAGGTCTGGCATGTAACAGGTGCTCCATAAATGGATGTTACATGGATGTACTATGGACTGAATTGTGTCCCCCCCACCCCAAAATTCATATGGCGAAGCCCTAACCCCCAATGTGAAATCATATGGAAATAGGGCTTTTGGGAGAAAATCAGGCTTATATGAGGTGCTAAGAGTAGGGTCCTCATGATGGGATTAGTTCCCTTATAAAGAAGAGACACCAGAGGGCTTATCTTCTCTGCCTGTCTGTCTCTCTCTCTCTCTCTCTACTGTATGAGGACACAGCAAGCAGACGACCATCTGCAAGCCAGGAAGAGAGCCCTCACGGGAAACTGACTATACTGGCACCTTGATCTTGGACTTCCTGTCTCCAGAACTGTGAGAACATAAGTTTCTATTGTTTAAGCCACCCAGTCCGTGGTATTTTGTTGTGGCAGCCCTCGCTGACTGGAAGATGGGAGGGATGAACAACCTACTCCAACCTGAGAGAAGATTCTCCTAGCTTTAAAGGCGGTGTTTGCCGGTGATTGATGGTCTATTCACCTTTAGGGTCCAACCTCTGCTCCTAAGCACTAAGCCCACGGTCAGGGGCTGCCCCCATGAGTGCTGAGAGGAAAGTTCTCTCGGCTGGGAGCAGCGACTGTGGGTTTCTGGTTGGTGACAGACCCTGGGTCTCTGGGTCTCCCTCACTCTCTGCCCCTGGATTCAGAGCACACTTGAGAAAATCACAGAAGCACTTTCTCATTCCAGCTCCTCTGTCTCATGCTGAGATTCAGGCAGAGATTTATCTGTTTCAGTTTCCAGTACCATCAACTTCTGCCTTTCCTGTGTCTCCAAATGTATTTAGTATGAATTAGGGAAGGGCTGCGCGGGAGGAGGGGGTGGTGGTATACACATGTACATCTGACCTGTTTCAGATGTGTACAAATCTCCTGCTCCTCTCTCGCTGGGGGAAGACAGGCAACACCAAGAACGAAGCTTTTGGCAGATGCTAACTCCTGGTTGAAAAGAGCCCTTTGTGCTGCTAATTGATGCTGTGAAAGAGAATCCTCCAACCATCAGTCATGAGGAACAGAGAGAGCATTTTACCTCTTTGCTGTGATAGTGTAAATTATTTGAGAGATTTCAAGTCATGAATCTTAGTCTTCTGGATAGAATCTTAGGACTGGATGGCCCTTTGGGCCATGACGTTCAACCCCCTGTCTGAAGCTTGAACCCTTTCTATATTTCTTATTATTTCCAGGAGTGAAAATCTAAATGAAGAAAATGCATAACTGTTTTAAAGAAGAAATGCCCAATTGTTTTCACACAGAAAGTTTTTTAAAGCATAGTTTAAAATTCAGTCCAGTCTTGGGATATTTTTAGTCTCTTGAGAATGTTCCAGATCGCTGACTCAGTAAGCCCAGGCTCTTAAAAATGCGTGTTTTTAAACTCCACAATGTCACATTGTCTCAGCTCCTTGCCATTTGAGTCTGACCGTACAGTCTGAAGTTGGCCTTGGTTTCCTAGGGGCTGTTCTCAGTCCTTCTGAGCATCCAACACCCCCCAACTCAAATCTGATGATCTGGCAGGTTCCTAGCATAGCACAGAGAAAAGGGGACACGTAGTGGCATGTGCAAGAACAGAAAGTCACTGTGTTTGTGGCAGTCAGAGCCAGAGGGCTCCTGAACTAATGAGAGTTAGCACCCTCGCTTTGCAGAGGAAGAAATGAAGCCCCGGGAGGAGAGGGCGTCTACTTGAGGTCTCACACCGTCCATTTACTTTCTTTCCTCTCCTTCAGCCTCCCCAAGCGGGGGAGTAGATGGTTCGTCTCCCTCTCGATTCCGTGTGGTTCCTAATCTGGCACCTTCCTTTGGTCCAGTTAGGTTTGGTAATGGGAGTAGGACTGGTTTGCTTGAAAGACAATGGCTGCTTTAGGAATGGGTAAGCAGTGTTACCAGTATTTCCAAATCTGAACTATATTGCATTAAGAAAAATGACTCATTGATCTTCTATGGGCTATTTAAAATTTATGTATATATATATAAAATGTTTATCCAGCAGTCAATATGCACAAGGGGCTGGGTACCACCAGATGGGACAATATAATCTCCTTTTTCATGAACCCCTTAGCGTTGCATGGTTGTGTGGACACTGTCATAGTTACTGGTACTGGTGAATTCCCCCTGGAGCCTTGGCCCTGTTGAGTCCTGTCAGGGAAAGTCCCTTTGGGACCCCAGGGAGACAGACAGAGCCTGGTCTTACGAGAAGGACCTTAGCTCTCACGATTTCTAGCTCACTGAAGGAGACTGCCAGGGCAAGTATACAGCTTGCCTTAAAGAAACTTTGGCAGATTTCACAGTGAGACCCATCACCCTGTCCAGTATTACAGTGTCTTCCCCAGTCTCTTCCTAACCCCAGCCCCTTCACCATCATAACAACGGGCATCCCAAGAAAAACAGAAGAGGAAGCATCAGTGGTTTGTCTTTCTTGGCTCTTCCAATAACCTTTGTTTAAGTCAGTGGTTCTCAAAGTGGGGTCCCAGGACCAGCAGCACGAGCAGCACTTGGGAAGTTATCAGAAATGCAGATTCTGGTATCCACTCCAGTCCTACTGAAGCAACTGCTCTGGGGATGGGGCCCAGTGGTCTGTGTTTTAACAAGTGGTCCCGTGATCCTGATGCTCCCTATAGTTTGAGACCCACCGCTCTAAATAACCACTAATGAAACCATCATCTCCAATTCCTTGAGTCTTCCTCATACTCCTATAATTTGTCTGACATTAAGCTCTAAAGACATCAGATTGCCTAACTTTTACATATTAGATATTGCAAGTAAATTATTTTTCCAGAGTCACAAGATACTATTGAAAGGGGAAATGAAGAGCATGACAGTGGTATTCTCGACAGCAGATGGAGACAGGGAAGCCCATTCTGTAAACTCAGGGCTATTCTGATTTGGAGAAGGATAGGGACAATTTTCTAACTAGAATAAAGAGAAATGGGAAAATGGGACCAGTTAAAAACCCCTCTCTTCTCCAGCTTATTAGCTGTGCAGAGACCTAAAATTGTAGGACTACCAGGACCTCTACTGGCTCTTAATGATTCCAATTCTCCAAGACCTAAAACCAGTTCCTTTAGGTTCCTGGAAGCTGTAGAGCCTTTTAGGATGCTTTTCTATTAATGAGTTATGACTCTGGTGTTCTCTGAAGGCTTCCATTGGGGCAAATTTACGTCTTGGGATCGGGGACTCTGTCTCTATTATGGTGATACATTGGGTTGAAAGAGGATCCTTGTTCTTGAGGGCACTGAGCACTGTAAAATCTGTAATGTCATTGTTTGCCCATAATAACCTCTCACATTTGTCTGGCTCTGCGGTTTTCAAAGCTCTTTGACATTTGGTCTTGTATTTTGTCTTCATAAAACACCTCTAATGTAGACCAGGTACCTGTGATTAACTTTTGTGATCCTGTTTCCTTAGCTATGAAATGGAGGAAGTGGCCTGTCCAAGGTCACGTGACCTGTGGCTGCCTCTTCCATTATCCTTCTTAAAATAAAAAGGGCCAGTGACACTGGTTTTCCATTTTTTAAGAAAATATGTTGGGGCCGGCCCGGTGGCTCAAGCGGTTAAGTGCTCGCGCTCCGCTGCGGCGGCCTGGGGTTCACCGATTCAGATCCCGGGCGTGCACTGACACATTGCTAGTCGAGCCATGCTGTGGCGGCATCCCATACAAAGTAGAGGAAGATGGGCATGGATGTTAGCCCAGGGTTAATCTGCCTCAGCAAAAAGAGGAGGATTGGCATCAGACGTTAGCCCAGGGCTGATCTTCCTCACCAAAAAAAAAAGAAAATATGTTAATAAAAGTCCGGGTATGTAGTTAGCACTCGGTAAATGTTAGTTTTTACTAACTTGTTGTCATCATTCAATATGGGGAGTCTCAGAGGGATTAAGTGACTTTCTAGCGACATCAGGCCATCTCAGAGCTGGAACTCTGATGGGGATCACTGGGCCCTTAGCCCCAACCTCGTCCCCTGAACCACAAGGAGCAGACACATCTGACGCTTGAGGAGGGCTTCATAAATTTCAGCTGAGTCTTTGCTCCCTCCATCCTCACCTTCACCTTCCTCCGGCCCCTGCTCTCCTCCCCTACTTCCAACAAAGAACACAAAAATATTTCCTGAACACGTACTGCATGCAAAACGCTGTTCTAGACACCATAACGCATATACAAACTGGGTACCACATTTCATTAATTTTAAGTAGCGCTTTATTTCTTTTTAAATTTCAGCATATCTGAAATCAGAGCCTGTCTTACAATCTGGAGTCTATCGACAGGTTCTTTTCTTTCTTAGAGGTATGTGAAATAATACATTTTTTTAATCCATGGCATTGGTTTACATCTTAGGTTTGTGGAAATACAGTAGTTTCTCCTCTCAAGGAGTTTACAGTGTTTCTTCAGGGTTGAGGGGAGAGAGAGAGAGGGCAAGAGCTAACCACCATATGGATGCGACACAGTAAGTGCTAAGTAAGAGACTGCAGTGTGAGCAAAGGAAGGAGTATTTAGTTCTCACTGGGAGCGCTAGAGGGTTTTCTCTGAGGAGGGAGAATCTGAACTAGATCTTGAAGGATGAGTGGAATTTTAATAGGTAGAGAAAGGTTGGAAGGGCACTTCACCCTCAGGGAACAGTATAAGCAAGGACCGAGAGTCTTGCGAAGGTGCCGCTGATTGAAAAGTGAACCACCTGTTGGAAGGAAGGGTGTGCCTGCAGGGGGAGTTGATGCTCAGTACGGCTGGCTGCTAACGTTCCGAAGTAGTTCCCGACTAGTTGTAACCAGCAGTTGCCCCAAGTCACCCAAGTGCATCCCTGACACTGGACTGCCCCCTCCATCCACGGGAACCTGATGACCTTCCCATTCCAGCAACCAGAGGGTTAATGCCAGCTCAGCCCTGAGCCTCCAGGTCCTTTCTGATGCTTGGTTGGTGCCCGGTCCTTCTCACTCTTAGAGGTGGTGAAACCACTCTGGCTGGAAGGAGAGCTGCTCTGGGGGCTGACGAAGCAGGAAAAACCACCTGGAGGCAGATCAGAGAATGACGGACAGGACCTCTGGGCCAGGACCGAGGTCACCAAACCTCTAACATTGTGCACCTCCATGTTCGAGCATGCACCCCAAGAGCTGTGCATTTATTTTTAAACATAAACAGTTATTACTGCACTGTTGTGTAAAATCTAAAACACATGCAAAAACAGAAGTTAAAAAATGAGATAAAAACAAGTAGAAGTCAAATTAGAGCATCTTCTGACCACACTGCAGTGACTCATCTCGGCCTCTCCCGGGGTGAGTGCACCCCACTGGCCAGGGTGCTGTCTAGACGGTGAGAACCTGGGGCTGGGCAGAGAACTGACCCTTCACATTAGAAAGAGGCAGGAGGAACTCAAGGGAGGAAATGGCTGTAAAAGACATGACCAAGAAGTAGGTCCAGAAATATCCCAAATATTTTAAAATGTTACAACAATGCTGTGTTCTGTACTCATTTGTAAGCTATCATTGGGCTCATTATTGGGTCATTTTCCTGGTCCCAAAGCAACATCACACAATGTAGGTGCAGGACTCACTAAGGCGGTGGAGCTTTGGGTGTGGTGAGAAGCAACAGGGAAGCCACAGGGAGGTGACTGGGGCTTTTGAGCCCCATGGAAAGAGCAGCCAGAAGTTGGAGCCCAATCTCCTGAGGAACGGGAGGGGAGCTGCTGGCCAGGTCGGAGCAGGGCATGTGGGCAACTGCAGGGCCTGAGCAGGACGCAGCCGCCCTGGCCCACACAGTGGAGCACTTACACGGGGTCTGAGTGGACATTGGTGATGTGTCTCCATTGCTTCCAGAGGCTCTGTGAATGGGACAAAGACCACCGCTGCCTGGAACTGTCTGCCAGCATCCTCTCTTCCCCACCTCCAAATGAGGGGCACGTGGAGGGCTGCTCCAGGAGGTGGAGAAGAGTCAGAGTGCACCAGGGTCAGCTTAAGGACACGGAGCCAGGCCCCTCATAACTCCCAACTCAGACACGCTTTGGACCCAACAGAGGAGCTCCCCGATGGAGGGGTGCAGTCAGCCCATGGGACAGGTGCAGGTGGCCTCTGGGTTGATCGGGAAGGTCAAGCTACAGATATTTACTAAGGCCCCGAGCCTGTCCCTTTCAGGAAATAGTTCTCCTTCCCAGCTGTAACTAACACTTAGTGAGCATTTACAATACGGCGGTCACTGTGCTGACGTCCCCTCTTCACTCATTTAATCCTGACACCGACTCCTATCCCCACCTGACAGATAAAGAACTGGAGGTACAAAGAGGAGACGTGACCAGCCTGGGTCGTCTAGGGAAGCAGTCGCCGCGCCGGGACCGGGACCCAGGGAGTCTTGATGGAGAACCTGTGCTCCTAACCACTATGCTCCAGTGCCTGAGACAGGTGGAGACAGCCTCAGGCCGACTAACCAACTCCCACCCCCACCCACAGGCGCATCAACAGTCATGCACCTTGGACCAAAGATTTCCAGGTGTCTTGGAAAGACACACAGTCCAGATAAAGAAACTGACAGAGATTTGGTTTTTCTTCTTTGCTTCATTAGAGATGTTTGCTCTAAATAGTACAGGAAAAAAAAAGGTCTGAGACTATAGCTCCCTGTCTGTCTTTATCACCACTGCTCTTCAGTGTGGAAAACTGTCAAGAGATTCTCACATATTGAGGTATATGGGGTAACTACTGGGGTCCAAACTGATTCGGCTTGAACTAAAGAAGCCTGACTTATGGCCTATCAAACATACATTGTACATCTGTTTTAACTATTGAAGTAAAGAATACACTCTCTTAAGATAAGAATGCACACTTCCTCTCCTACACCCTATTGGTAATGCCCTATTGGTAACACCCGGATTAGTCCCTTCCTGACATCAGGGTCGTGTTGACCTGCTAATTTGCAACTGAATACCTCCTTGAAACTTTGATGAATATGTATCCTGGGCATGTTTAATGTATGTTCTTTACTCTAAAATGATATGACTATTGAAAACCATGCTTCTCCGGAACGCTTTCTTCCTTTCTGGAAAAGCCCTTCCCAGGTTATAATCCTCACTTGGCTCAAGTAACTCACCTTATTTCTCTTACCTATAGAATGGTTATTGGTTATTTTGCGTCGACAGAACATATATGCATCGAATGTGTAATCAGCATATAACTGGGGGCCCATGTGGCCAAGTCTGTGCATGATGCTGATTTCAAGGAAACAGCAGTCTCTCTTGTCTCTCCTCGCCGCACAAAAGCAATTGAAAGTCATTCTGAGTTTTAGTTCCTCAAGAAACCACTAAAGGTGGGGTGGGGAAGGGAGGTAGTTCTTAATGCACGACAAATCACCTTAAAAATCTCTTCTTTCTCACTGAGCCGTCCTCAGCATCTCCCACATCACTGCAGCTGATCTCCAAATCCGCTGTCCATCTCCCCCACTCCCAACGCCTCCGCATCAGCCCCGTCAAAAGCTCAGCCTGCACAGCGCGCCTCTTGAGGCAGCCCCCCTTCTTTATATGCCCACTCGAGTCATTCTTGGCCTTGTCCCGAAACAAAAACCAGAAGACCAGTTCCGCCTCTCTGCCTTTTCTGCCTGCATTCTCTGTATCACCAGAGCACAGGGACAAGCCGGCAAAGGCAACAGTCTCTTTGACAAGAAGACAAGGAAGAAACGGTGCAAAAACCCACTTTACAAAGTTTTGTCCCTCTTGAAAATGTACGAACAAAAAGCCCTTTACACTTCACACTATGCAAGCTGGACCCCGGGGTCCTGGGCTGGCCGGGGAGGGAGCGCCCAGGACCTGGTGATGTTTCAGGCTCCTTGGTCAGGCCTGGTTTGATGGACACAGGACCATATCTAGACGAAGTGTACTCACTGCCAGGGCTGCACACTCTGCTCTCGGGAGATCAGGCTCTTTATCCTTTTCCCTGAGAAATTATCTTCTAGGATTTTGTGCTCCTCACCCAGCCCCACCTTGAGCCTGGCTCCCTGGCTCTGGGGCTTCGTTCCTGTGCTTCTCCAAACCCTTCCCACCCCTTCCCATCCCTCCTTCCAATGGACTCTGGATCCACTCCTTGCACAACACTGCCATAATCCACCATCTTGAAAAATTTCCGTCTGTTTGACCAGAACGTCAAGGGCCTACAGGCCACTCTTTCCTTGCAGTGAGAGGACCGTTTATTTCCACTTGCTTCCTTTACTTTAAATCGCCCTCCTCCTCCACCTAGTAGAGTTCACCCAGCCACAGACTTCCTAGTCAATTTACACCGACTCTTCTCTTGGCTTATCTTGTGTAACACAAGATTGGATGCAGAAATCTCCACCCTTCAGAGGACTGACATTAGAGATAACCCAGCTGGGCTCCAGACTGAAAGACGGAAAGAAAAATTTTAAATAGAACATAACGAAATAGCAAAATGAGTCAAAGAGGGTTGTCCAAACGCTCCTTAAATCTTTAGTCCCTTCCTTGTTCATTTCTGAGGACTGAAGCGTTCTAATTTACGAAAGCTTCTGCCTCAAGGACTTTCCATCAGATAAACTGAAGTCTTCCACCCAGGACTGGTGAATTGAGCTCCTTACGGGAAACCTCCAGCCCCACCCTAAGATCCGCCTCCTTGTCACTGAGCCTCAGGCTGCTGCCAACAGATGGCGCTAGCCTGCCTGTTTTCTTTCCGTGGCCTTCTTGGCTGAGCGTGGGGCGGGGTGGGGGCAGAGGCCTAATGGCGGAAGAGCTGCTGAGCAGGGGCCAAGATTTCTTCTGGCATCTGGAATGCATTAACAACAGCCCACAAATCTGAATCTCATCTCCTTAGGAGAGAGTGCGAGAGAGAGAGAGAGAGAGAGAGAGAGAGAGAGAGGAAGGGAGACTGAAATATTAGGGAAGGGAAGAGGGCAGAGAAGATGCAGAACAGCCCTGGGGTTGTTACTGGGAAAGATGTTCCTCTGCCCCTCTCTCCGCCAGTCCAGCCCCCAGCACGTCCGCTCTGGGTGGACGGGGCACACCGCCTGGAGGAAGGAAGTGGTGAGCCAGAGGGTTCCAAAGAAAGGATGGCATGACAGGATCCCCAGAGCTCTGGGCCTGCCAGTCCTCTTTTACTGGCATCACTGTCCCTCCTAGGCGGGGACAAAGAGGGAAGGGGTGGAGGCCTGCCACTTTCCTCCTCTGCATGAGACTTTGTCGATTTACAGACTGACATACTGTTGCTTCTGTGGGTGACTAATAGGTAAGGCTAAATGGGTCCAGTTCCAGAAAATATCTGTTTTTCATCACCCACCCCACCCATCCCCTAGTTTGATTTAATCTTTAATTTTTTTCTGGGCCTTCGTGATGAAAACAGTTGACTGATTTCACTACTTAGTGCCTAACAGGCCGCGTGATCAACTGGCAAATGAGGTCCAGAGACCGCTCTGGGTGGGAAAGGACGTGGGAGGGGGAAGGACACGGAGGGAGATGGGGGTGTCTTGGGTTTGGAAAGGAGCTAGGCCAACCTGAGTATAGCTCTGCCCACTGAGGGGTCACACCTGTTCTCAGGTCGGTGGCACCCCCTGAATCTGCTCTTTTATACCTTTCCACCTAAACCACATTGTCTGCATCTCAAGCCCACTGCAGCTGGCTGCCGCATCGTGGACAACTTCATCATCCTCTTACTGCTCCCAAAGGCTGTGTTTTGGTGGGATTGTGTGGAAGAAAGCGTTCAGAGCTATGAGGCAGGCAAAGCTGACTTTTGGTAAGGTCATCTTTTCTGCCTTACCGTCCCCAGGGGACTCCCTGAGGAAGGGTTATCAGTAACAAGTCATGAGGCTTTTGATTGGAGGCCTCCTGCAGCGGTCCCACAGATGTGATGCTTCCCTCTTTCCCCAGTCACACATTGGATGAAATAGAAACTATTGTTAATAGGTCGCTAAAGTCAGCTCAAGGCTGGGGAGGTAGGCATTGTGGATATGCAATGAAATAATCTCCAAGTGGTCAGAACGAACTTCAAGAGCAGTAGAGGACAGAAGAAAAGGATCTAGTGATCATAGTGAATCCCAAGTTGAAGTGAGTCAATGGGATGGGACAGCGATGAAGAGGGAGAGACACTGGGAAGACCCAGACAGAAAGGCTTCAGCTACATCCTGTACCTTCCCATTTTTATTAGAGGACGCTCAAGTCTTGGTCTAAGAAACTTAGGAGAAACGTGTACTATAGACTAAACAAGTTATAAGCTCCTTAAGGACAAAAATCATGTCTTCTGCATCTTTTGCATCTCCCATAAGGCTTAAAAATTAATAACTGCATATATCCTTAAGAGTTTACAAGATATTTTCACACATGATAATTTTTCAACAAATTCTTATTGAAACAATGAATGAATAAATTACAGAATGAAAAATGATTTTGCAAGTTCAAAGAAGTCAAATAATTAAGAACCTACCATAATAATCATCATACATTGTCGAGTCTGGATTGTTGGACCTTCCGTGACTGTGTCCCCTCACTTGCCCTCTTTCTTTTCTTTCCACTTAGCACAGCTCTCCTTGGCTTACGTACCCTTTCTTTCTCTCTGATGAGGCGGAAGGAGGTGTAAAGAGCTGAGACTTGGAGTCACGTGATTCCCAGCTCAGCCGCAGACTGGCTCTGTGATCCTCACCAAGTCGCTTATATTCTTTGTGCTGCAGTTTCGTTACCCATACAGCAGGGTGGGGAGAGGAACCCCCAGGACTGCTGTACGGTTTCAATGGGGTTATGTGGGTGATAGAGCCTTGCAGTGCTCCAAGATGGGCCGATGATGTTCCATAAAGCACTGCAGGACTTCACACTTTATACCCATTCAGATGGTATCCAATACAAATTGGTTAAAACAAATGGTAACCTGCTGGTTTTATAGGTGAGACAATAAAAAAAATCAAAATAGAGGCAGAAAAGGCACATATCTCCTTCTTTCTTGAAGCTGGGGCCATAGTTCAGTTTGGATCCCTGAACAAGATGGGGGCTCTGCCCGTGAGAGGTTTTCCTCAGGAAAGTTAACAGCCACCAGAGCAAGGATGCCCTGTGATGGGGCTAGTGTGGCCTCTGTGTGGGGGTTAATCTCTCATTTTCCCTCTGGCTGACAGTTACAGCCTCTGGAGCCAGTGTCTAAGGTCAAGTCCTGTCCCTGTGGCTGTGTGATTTGGGACAAGTTACTTAATCTCTCTGAGCTTTAGTTTCCTCATATGAAAAGTGGGGATTATAACAGCATCAAACTCTTTGGGTTGTTTGTTGGATTAAATGAGTTAATGCATGTAAATTGATGTTAGTGCTGGACACAGGGTAAGTGCTCAGTGATATTAGCTATTATTAATGGCTTCCTATGTTACCCCAAATCTGGCTCTCCTCAGGGAGTCCTGTTCTGTGGGACAGGGAAGCGGGGTGACAGGGTTAGTCTTCCCCTAGTCCTCCAGATCAATGGTTTTCAAAGTGGGTAAGCATGTACCCCTCAAGGTGCTCATTATTCTTCGGGGATAAGCAGGGAGTGGGGAGACTTGAACTTTTGTGTGAATCTGCTACGTGTTCACAAAAGCCCATTGCCTTTTCCTCCCAGGCACAAGCTAGACTACATTTCCCAGCCTCCTTTGCGGTTGGCTAGGGCCACGTGACTGCATTTGGACCAATGGAATCAGGGCAGCAATGATGCCGTGATGCTGCCCCTTCCAGGTCTGGTTCTTACTGCCCGCCCCCACTTCCTGCGCTGCCCTCACTGTGCAATCCTCCAGGCTCCCTCTCTTTCTCCATCCACTGGTGGAATGAAGAGGACCCCAATGCCCTAGAGGAGGGAAGAGCAACGAGATGGAAGGATCCTGAATCCTGAAATGAATGCAAGGAGCAGAACCCCCTTGACCAACCAACATTGGACTCTGACAGGAGCAAGAAATAAGCTTTATGGTGTCAGGCCACTGAAATTTGGGGGATATTTGTTATAGTGATTAGCCTATACCAAGTCAACTTCTATTAAAGTTTATTTTTAAGAAATATCTTTTAAGATTTTCTATCTTTTAGTGTACATGTTTCAATATATATACTATATTGGTATAGTAGTACATGTCTACAATTTAATGCTCAAACTTTTCAATGATAGGTGATCAAAACATTTGGAAACCACTGCTCCAGACTATTGGGACCAACTCTCTTTCTCCTTGGGGGCCAGTGCCCGCCAGACTGGAGCCCCTTGCCCCCTTCCCACCCTCTAGGTCACACTGTCATGTTTTACTTCCGTATTGTATCCTGCTGTCATCCTGGGGAAGGCCGGTACTGGGGGGAAACAAAAAGCTCAACTTTTTTTTTGGTTTTGTTTTAAAAAGTGGTGGTAATGGATAAAAGCAGTCTGCACTAGGAATTAGAGGACCAGAGTTTTATTCTCGATACCTAACTTGGTAACAAAGATTAGGGCATGTCATGTCTGGGTTTCTGAGTCCTCAACTGCAGAATGAGGTCGCCAGACTGGATAATGTTGGAAGCACTTCTCAGCTCTAACATTTGATGAGCTTTGTAGGCTGTTGTTTCATGTGAATGTGGGCTTAATTTTGGAGTAAGCTTTAAAGGATGGCTTTGAAAGTGATTGGGATTGTATACTTATGCCCCCTCCCACCCACCAAGAGAGAAGGACTTGCTTTGGCCATGGCTGCCCCTCAACAGAGTTAACCTGGAGCTTTCTGGGGATTTGCCTCTGTACGGAAATTCCGAGGTATGACTTTGAAACTGCTTGTTTTCTTCTGTTGAGAGGAATCTGCAGGCTCCTTGGAACTCTGACCTCTAATTCTCTCCTCTTTCCAGTTCCTGGCTTCACCCTGCTTTCTGTAAAGGAAATTCTAATGTTTTCTGGAGACCCCAAGTGCCCAAATAATCTGTTCCAAGGAAATGTTCTAAGTGACAGATGTTTCTTCTCAGTGCTCTCCTAGCGTGCCCCTCTCCTAGTGTGTCCTGGTGAGTGCATCGAGCATGTGAAGTTGTGGGGGAAAGTTGGGGGGAAAGCCATGCAGGAACAGCTGTCCCCAGGCTTGGGTTTTTAATCGTCTGATGTTGGTGCCTCAAGGACAAGTATTCCCTCTCTTGAGCCTTGCCCTCCTCTGTAGGATAGAAATCCACCTCTTCCTTCGACCTTCCACGTTTCCACTGAGTTTTCAGGAGTGCAGGGGAGCTCACATTTTCAGACTTTGTACTCGGCTTTGCAAGAAAAGGAGCTCTATTTATTAAAATCATTATATTAGTATAATTAGCATCATTAGATTCTCCATTCTGAGGTTCAATTCCACCTGAGAGTAGAAAACACAACCTTGTCAAATCAGAGTACACTTAGTCACATTAGGAATTTTCTGTGTCTTTTGCTTAAATTCAAGGCTAGGGTTCTCCCACTTCCTTTGTCTTTCCAGAAAGGTATCTGAGTCCAGGCACCCATTATCTACCGTGGGCAGAGGCCAGTGGAGAGGAGCATCAGTCTTAGGGTTGTTGCAGTCCACACTGGTACCCACCGATGTATCCTTATTCCTCTCAGGTTTCAAGTCACGCAGGCCCTACTGCACGTACTTCGGCATTCTGGGCCTCGGATCTCAGGTCCGCTAGCTCTCAGTACCCTGCCTGCTCCCCTCAAAGCACGTGGCTACTCCCCTGACCCCGGGGGTGTGCAGGGCTCTATGAGGAAGTCAGACACCTGGGCACCCCATGAGGGAGTCTCTACTTCACTCTCTTGGGGACCACTTTCCCAGTGGGGAATGGAATATTCTCACCTAAGAGAGGATCAGAAACTCTTTGGTATGGAGGAGAGAAAGATGAAGAAGGAAAGAGTTAAGTTCCCTTAGAAGGCACCCTGTCCCCTCCCACAAGGTTAACTCCAAAACTCCCAAGTAGGGGGATAAGAGAGCCCCCAAATGCGTTTGGAAACCTGACAGCGGAGAGCACGCGCAGGGCTGCCCTCTGGGACCCTGGCAGGCAGCAGCCCCACTTTTGCACTCCGTTTCCTCCAAGTGAGAGTGCTGCTTTTGCCTTGGAAATTCATCCTCAACATATCAGTGAGATACACCACCGTCCTAAGCTACGTGAAATCCTGAAAATGGTCTTTCATGACACAATTTTCATCAAAAAAAAAAAAAAATTTAAGATGAAATACTCCTTCCAAAACCTCAAGAAAGTACTTTTCCCCCCGAGTGCCTGCATTCTGCAGGGTGGAAAAGGAGACTCTTGAACTCGGGCTCATTTCCTCACAAGACAAGCTTAAAAGATGAACTTTCGGTGACCACAAATTGACCATATTCACAGTTTTCATGATTTACTGCAACACTGAGTCATGATGGGAGGAGATTTGTTGGCCTAGCCTCCGCTCTTCAGGCAGAGTGTATGTGGCGTGGCTGCACGCATGTCTGATTCTTCGTCACGTGGAGGCTGAGGTGCTGTACGGACATCATGAATCAGAAAATAATCATTTTCTTAACAACAATATCTCTTCTTTTGTAGCGTGGATTTTCAAGAAAAAAACAGAACAGAAAGTCTTCAAGTTCTCCATACCCTCCCCTCCCCTTCCCTCCCCTCCTCTCTTCTCCTCGCCTCTCTCCTTCTCTATCTACCTACGTAGCTGATTCATATTCTGCATTTAGTGGTTTCTCAGTCTCAGCACTATTGACATTTTGGGCCAGATAATTCTGTCGTGGGCACTGTCCTTTGCATGCAGGATTTTAGCAGCATCCCTCGCCTCTACACAGACATCAGTAATACTCCCCCCACCCTCCCTCTCCAGCTATAACAACCAAAAATATTTCCAGATATTGCCAAATGTCCCTGGGTGGGGCACAAAATTGATCCCAAAACCATTGGTTTAGACAAATTACAAATGAAAACACTGGCTGTCACATTCAGTAGTAATTGCTCTTACAAACTGATACTATGGTGCCCAGTAGTATCATCTGATAAAGAAAGTTATTGATAATTTAAAATAAAAGCATGTGGCTTTATTCTAAGCCCAACATTTGTCATTATCTTTGTCTTTTTTTTTTCCCCCAGCATCTTAGAAATAATGTGGACTTCCCTTGCTACTCAAGTATAACCTAGAATGATGTGTCTATAGTTTGGTCTCTACTTTACCTTTAGTGACAAAATTAGTTTTTTTCTCAGAATGATTTAATAAAGTTTCTTAACTGACAATCCACTGGAGATTGGAATGGATCATTGTTTTAATGAAATTCAATGATAAGATATAAATCGCTCTAATTCCTATTCACATACTTCTTTTCTTTTGGCAGTGTGTAGGAAATCAGTGACTTTGCAGATTTACTAGTCACAGTACTTTCAAATTCTCAGTCTATACTCCCACTGGGCTCATGCTCGCAGTCAGTGGTTATTATGTTATTGTAAGACGTGGTCTGTGTTTCTCTCGTGTTATTCTGAGCACATCCTCTGTCACTGCTGCCACCACTGCTTTCATTCCACGGTGAGTTGCTCCTGACCCCTTGATCCGCTGTGTGCTTTCGGGCTCTGCCATGAGACGTAGTAACAACAACAAAAAAGCAAGCTACACGTTATAGGAAATAACCTGCCAAGAATGAGACGATGTTAGTGGAGAAAAACTGCACCTCATCACATGAACGTTAGCCGAGATGAATGACCTCACGCAGTCCAGGTGGCCTGTACCCAGACGTTAGGTTTGACAATTTAGGTTGTAACGACTACTGGGCACATACCCTGACTTAGTTTTATCTTTCAAATGTGAGAAATGTAGTGAATGGTTGTTTTCAGGACATTTTCCCAGGATAGCACCGTTGTCATTACCATCTTCAGGTTCCTGTCTGTTGGCCTCCAGGAGTGTGGTTTTCAAGGCTCGTTTTAAGAAAGGCCGACCTAGTGTCAATAATGTTAATTGAGGTGAGGGTGATAGAGCCCAAGGAAGGCAGCCCTTTCTTCTTGTTACTTCAGATGCTTATGGGCTCCTTCTCCAGACGGACAGCAAGGCCCCTGCAGGCTGGGGCAGGTTTTCTGATTCCTGTGAACTCCCCACTGCCCCCAGCACAGGGCTCTGCCCAGAATCTCACAAAAGTCTGCATAAAAGGGTGAGGCTGCATATTGCTGCCTTTCCGCTCTGGACGCCTGTGCGACCGGAGAATCACTTTCACAGGGGGGTGAAGCCCAGAGCTGAAATGCAGACAGACAGGTCCACAATGCCCAAGCCCTGTGGGGTTTCAGCTCCACAAATCCATTCTTTTGACAAAGACTAGTGCTCTCAGGCGCAGAACAGCTCAGCAGTGGACGCTGGCCTCCAGCATTGACTCTGGCAGCCACCCGGGGACAGGCCCTGCACCCCGTGCCCCGCTCTCTGGTGCCTGGGAGGGCACAAGGCTGTCGTCCCCAGTCAGCAGCTGGCCCTCTTCCAGCTCGTTAGCTTCTGAGCCAGAGCCAGGCTTGGGTGGGGGTGGTCTGCTCCCTCCTGCGAAAGGCCTCCAGGAACACACTTGTCTCCATTTCCCTCAGCCCCCTTTGCTGTCTGGCCACACAACCATGCCCATTTCTCTTTGGAAGTTTGGGGGTCCATTTGTGGGGGGATCCAGCATTGCTGTTCCTTTGAACGACCCCCACAGTGACTGCCATAAAGGGGGCAGGATCATGATCAGTGGTTTTCCATCTTTACCACAGGTAGGTCTAGGGGAAACGGGAATGTGAGAAATTGAGGTTAGGTTCATTTAAGGACTATTTTATACTGCCTCCATTTTTGAAAAATCTTACAAAAGGCTATAGAGTGTTGGTTAGGAGGATGGCTTAGCTGTTAGTTCTGGGGGAAGGGCTTGTTGTTGGGAGAACTGAGTGGCATTATTATTATTCTATAATTACTATTATTGCTATTATTATTATGCTAACATTTATTGCACACTTACAATTGCCAGACATACTATGTATAGTCTCATTTATTTCTCACAATCCTGCTGTCATCTTCATTTGACAGTCGAGGAAACTGAGACTCGAGAGGTTGAGTGGCTTGCTCAAAGTCATGATCTATTAAGCTGAGATAGTGGGCACTGCTCCCAGCTGTGGGAACGTTGGTAAGATGCTGAGGTCATGGTCTTCCTCCTGGGAAAGTCGGCATGGATTGGTAGACTTCCCACACTTTTTTTGCTCCAACACGTATTCCCTTATGTCATAATCTCTGAAAGTCCCTTCACTCAGGCCACATCCTAAGAAATGTGTGAAGCGGAGTCTTCTCTCTGTGCTTCACCCCTTCCCCAGCCTTCGCCAGGCCTTACTCCACCCTTGAGGGAATCAGTGCCTTTGTGTAACTTACTGTTAGTTCTCCTTCCATCAGAAATGCTCTGGCATCCTTCATTTATCCTAAAGAGTACATGAATGATAACAGCTTAAAGTATTTCTTTTCCATCTAGTGATGGAATGGTAGGCATCAGCTAGCAGGTATCAAATCCTTTGCAGGAGGCATAAAGGTCCTAATATCATTCCAGTTCTAAAAGTCTGTTCTCCCAAATTGTTCCATCCAATTGCTCACCCCCAATTAGATATATGAGGAAGTCAGGCTTCAAGAGGGGCATGATTGTCAGTATTTGTAGACTTGGATCAGAATTCAGGTCTCTGGATCCTCCATTGGGAAATCACATGGAAGCATGAGTAACACGAGGCCTCTCCCACCCTGGAATGTTCAGACTCCTGGTACAGGGTGATACAAGGGGCTTGGAACATTCCACAGGAAACAAATTCAAGATGAGCAGAGAGACAAAGACCTCTTAACACCAGGCTTACGGTGCATGGGTGAGGGTGGCCGGAAACTTTCCAGAGGTGGTGGCTGCCTAGATCAAAGGACACCAACAGGAAATGCTGACTCCCAGGGTCCCCAAGCTGGGAGGAAGCGCTGGCTTTGCCTCCGGGCTGCGCTGCTGCGAGGTCTCCATGCTTCGAAAGAGAGTCGGCCCAAGGTGACTCAGACTTCCTGAGGAGCCTCTTATCTCAGGCAGCACAGCGTCTGTGCATTCCCTTGCCTGAGATGTCACCCATTCATGGCCACTCCCTCCCGAAGCCTGATCAATGGCCCTTCACTGCTCTGCAGGGAGGGTCCTAGCAAATGGCCCTATGACGAAGGCTTGGTGACTGTCTCTCCAGGATTTCTATTTGTTTCCACTTCCCTGTTCTCCTCCCTCTGTGCAGAGGCTCCTGAAAGTCCAGGAAGAATTGACTCATTCTCCCCATGAACTTCCTCCCTGTAGCAGGAACAGAGCCATTGCTATAGTGACCATTTTTTCCAGACTAAATCAGGACAAGATGCCTGGATGCAGAGAGGGTACTGGTGGGATCTGAGGACCACGTGTTCTAAATTGGCCTACGAATGGGCTCTCTGGTTCTGGTTTGCCCATAGGGAGGAGGTGTAGGATGGGTGTAAGGCACACTCCACCCTCTCTCACCTGAGTCACCAATGTCCTGTCCAGATGGAAGATTACTGCACACCTCCTCAAAGGCCGCCTTGGAAGGGACTGGCAAGGGGGATGAAAATCCCGTCTGATTTTTCTTGTCGATGATGGTGGAGACCGTGGAACTTCACTGCATGAGATGGTACGTTGTGGTCATTTTGTTTTAAAAGAAAGTTCTCAGCAAATATATACCCTGAGGGCTATTCCTTTTAAGTTGACCTTTAGTCTTAGAGCTGTTAAGAATCTGAGAGCCTTTCATTTTAGAATTGAGGAACTAGGGTCTCAAAAGAGTTCAGTGATTGACCCAAACCCTTACAATATTAGTGACGTTGTTCAGGCTCCAATGTCAGCTTCCCCAATCCCAGTGCAGTGGTTTTTCCAGCAGATCAACCCTCCTTCCACAGAGTGGGCAGTTTTTATTTTCTAAACAGATCCTTTGCCAACAAATAAGTTGGTAGAAGACGTCAGGCTCAATATGACATGATCATAGCCAGGCCAGGTTAATTCCAGAACCCAGATCATCTGATTTAAAAACAACCCTTTTATACAAATGGCCAACAGGTACATGAAAAAGTGCTTAACATCACTAATCATCAGGGAAATGCAAATCAAAACCACAGTGAGAGATCACTTCACACCCGTTAGAATGGCTATTGTTAAAAAGACAAGAGATAAGTGTTGGCGAGGACGTGGAGCGAAAGGAACCCTTGTACACTGTTTGTGGGAATGTAAATTGGTGCAGTCACTGTGGAAAACAGTATGGAGGTTCCTCAAAAAATTAAAAATAGAACTCCCGTATGATCCAGCAATTTTGTTTCTAGGTATTTATCCAAAGAAAATGAAAACACTAACTTGAAAAGATATCTCTACCCCCATGTGCACTGCAGCATTATTTACAACAGCCAAGAAATGGAAATAACCTAAGTGTTCACTGACAAATGAACGGATAAAGAAAATGTGGTGTATATATAAAATGGAATATTATTTAGCCATAAAAAATAATGAAATCCTGCCATTTGTGACAACACGGATGGACATTTAGGGCATTATGCTAAGTGAAATAAGTCAGACAGAGAAAGACAAATACTGTATAATCTCACTTATATGTGGAATCTAGAAAAACTGAGTTCATAGATACAGAGAACAAATTGATGGTTGCTAGAGGCAGGGGGTGGGGGGGGTGGGGGGAATGTGTGAAGGAGGTCGAATTGTACAAACTTCTGGTAAGACAGATGATTCCTGGGGACATAATGTACAGGATGTTGACTATAGTTAACAATACTTGTATTCTATATCTGAAAGCTGCTGAGAGAGTAGATCTTAAAAGTTCTCATCACAAGAAAAAAATTTGTAACTATGTGCTGTGATGGATGTTAACTAGACATTGTGGTGATCATTTCACAATGTATATATATAAATGTTGAATCATCATGTTGCACACATGAAACTAATAACAATGTTATATGTCAATTATATCTCAGTAAAACTGGGGGAAAAAAACCAGCCTTTTTAAGAAATTCCAGAGATAAAGAAAGAGAATAACTAAGAAAAAGACCTTGGAGACACTCACCCCCAAGTTGCCAGAGAGGCCAAGAAGGGAGAGTTGAAAGGGTGGGTGCCTGGATGCCTCTGCAGCCTGCTTCCTGCTGCTCACCACACGGCGTGGGGCCCACCTGCCTGCAGAGGCTCCATTCCAGGAGCACAAATGCTCCCAGATCCCAGCAGC
The DNA here is from genome assembly GCF_020826845.1 of Diceros bicornis minor. Lineage (NCBI taxonomy): Eukaryota > Metazoa > Chordata > Mammalia > Perissodactyla > Rhinocerotidae > Diceros > Diceros bicornis. The sequence continues at coordinate 4,016,055 of NC_080757.1, forward strand.
ACGCGGGGCCCTTGGGTAATCTAGGGGGTGGAGGTGCCACTGCTGCCCTCCAGGGGCTCACGGTCTAGTGTTAGAGACAGATGTTTAAACAATTGATTACAGTTCAAGCAACAACTGTGACACGGGCTTTAATCATATAAATAAAGTTCTGTCGAAACACAGAAGAGTGAGACGCTGACGTAGAGCTGGAGGTAGGGAAGACTCTACGGGCAGACCTTGTTGGACTGGGTTCTGAAGCAAGAGTAGGGTCTGCAGGCAGGGAAGGGTGAGGATTCCAGCAGCAGCGTCTTGAGAGAGCATGAGATGCTTCTGGATTGCCAGGACTCCTGTATGACTAGGGCGGTGTTCCTAAGGCTTGTTCCATGGGAGATGAGCCACCAGATTTGACCAGGTTCCTGGGTCAAATAAGTCAGGGAGCGTTGCCTGCTGTGTGGCCTTCTTAGAGTTCCACCATGCGCAGAAGTATTTTGAAGGCTCTTAGTGAAACAAACAGAACGAAATGAAATAAGACACAGCATGTTTAACCGTTTATAAGCAAAGGAAACCCCTTCTTTTTGTTTCAGAAAATTTTCACTTTCATCTTAGAGAACCAGAGCCACACAGGACTCCTTCTGGCCCAGGCAAGGAGGGGATGGGGAGCTTACATTTTCAGGGAAGCCAGGGTCTGCTGAAGAGTTTAGGATTTCATCCTGTGGGCAGTGGAGAACAGTGGTAAGATTTTTTTTTTCTTATATAACATTTTTTCCCCTGACTGTATAAATAATGCACATTCATTGTAGAGAACTTGCAGGAAAGGAAAAAGCACCTCAGAAAAGAAATCTGAAGGTACACATAAGGAGAACACAGAGATAACTGTGTTTTCGTGGAAAATATATTTATGTATTGACTGCCTTCTGGGTGCCAAGCTCTCTCCTAGGTCCTGTGGATTCAGCAGTGAACGAAGCTGATGCCAGTTCCCATCCTCATGGAGTTTACCTTCCGGGCAGGACCCAGGCAGTGAGCAAAACAGAGAAGTATACAGTGGGCTAGACGCTGAAAAGGTCGTGAAGCCCGAACACGGGAAGGGGAGGGCCCTGACCCCATAGGCAGGTGTGGGCGCCAAGGAAGGCCTTGCAGGCAAGGTGACAAGGTGACGTTTGGATGAAGACCTGAGGGAGGCGAGGTAGTGAAATATGCAGATAAACGGAGGAAGAAGAGATAGCAAGTGCAAGTGACTGAGTCTGGAGGGTCACGTTTGAGGAACAGCAAGAAGGCTGGGGCGGGAGGAGCGAGGAGGAGGTAAGAGGAGTAGAGATCAGAGATCAGACAGCGTGAGCTGGATGGGGGCCTCGAACGACAAGGCTTCCATCTGCATGTGATGGGGAGTCAGGGCAGGGTTTTCAAACAGCTGTGTGGCGACACAACTTACGTACCATACAATTAACCTGTTTAAACCGTACCATTCAATGGCTTTTAGTATATTCAGAGATGTGCAACCATCCTCAGTGTGTAATTTTGGAAAGCCCTTCCCTATTAGCAATCACTCCCCATTTCCTCCCTCCCTCCCACCCTTGGCAACTGTCAATCTACTTTTTGTCTCTGCAGATTTGTCTATTCTGGCCACATCTTATAAATGGAGCATATAATATGGGATCCTTGGTGGCTGGCTTTCTTTCATTTAGCATAATGTTTTCAAGGTTCCTCCGTGGTGTGGCCTGTATCCACACTTTAATTCTTTTTTTTCCAGTCAATTCAGATTAATAATAATATTTGTACTTATATAATTCTTTATATTTTATAGTTATTTTTCTCATGTTCATAGAACAGTTTTTTTGGGGTTAAATTATTGTTATTATCTCCACTTTACAGGTAATGAAAGTGAAGCTCAGAGTATTCAAAGGAAACTAGAAAGTGGAAGAGACTGAGTTTAAGTTCTCTGATTCCTGATTTTGTTGTAGTCCTCCATGTACATCCTGGCCATGAGAAGAGTCTGGAAATACCTCTAATGTGATCCAGCAGTGAAATGAACTCTTAAAATCCAGAGTGCCCAATGGAAATCTATTAGTGCATATAATTAGCTAAGAAGCCAAATTGCTTTCTTCTCACTTGGGGGCCCCTCATTCTGTCTGGTTGTTTCAAATTCTGCTATGTTATTGTATGCCATTTTATATGGTCTGTTTGTTTCTTTCTCAACAATTTTGTTAGATGATTGAAACTAGCTGACAAAATTAGGCATAACCAAGAGGCTGTGCTGTGAGTTTTTACCTTAAAAGGTATCCCTTTCCTGTTAATGAAAAACATATCAATTTTTGAAATATATTCTTGCGGAAAGGCAAAGTTGGTTTAGTACACACATGAGTTTCTATGTGACATTCTGATACTTTGGTGAGAAAAAAAACCATTGTAAGACCGTTGCCCATAAATATAAATACCTCCCTGCTCCTGCAGTGGTGTTTAGTTCTTTTCCTACCACCACTCGTAGTCAGAAGGAGTGAGCTGATCTCAGCCCACGATGGCACAGTGCATTTTAGCTTCAGCAAGAACCTGGCGTTACGTCCTTGAAAGACACAGCGTGCTGTGTGCAGCAGCAGTCAGGAAAGAGAACCAAGCTATTGCTGATCTTGTTTCTATTTAATCACATATTAAAAGAGCACCTTGATTGCTGCTTATGAGTTCCACATCTTAGTAGACAAGACCTTGGCAAGAGCTGGAAGTATAACATGCAAGTCTACCAAACCTATTCTGCCTTATTTTAACGCATTTATTTGTAATTCATACTCCATTACAAAATAAACAATTCAGGACAAGTGCCAGACAATGCATGCATGATATTCCATCGTATGGATATAGCACATTTTGTTTCTCCGTTCGTCCGTTGGCGGACGTCTTCGCTGTCTTCCACGGTGGTGTTGGAGCAGAGGAGCGGTGGGACCTGACTTTAATGGGACCACCCTGGCCGCTGTGTGGAGAATGGACCGAAGGCGGGCAAATGTAGAAGCAGGGAGGCTGCTGGAGGCTGTTGAACTGCAGTCGAGGGTGGGCTCTGGACCAGCTGGTAGCAGTGGAGGTGGTAAGCAGCGATGTGTTGACGACCCCCAGGGCTCCGTCCATGATTCTCTTCTCCATCTACACTCGCTTCCCAGGGGATCTCACTCAGTGTCATGGGTTATCTTCTACGTACTAAGACTCCCAACTCCAGACTCTCTCTAGCTGCTTACTCGACGTCTCTACTCATTAGCTCTCTAAAAGGCATCTCAAACTCCACACCTCCCGAACTGAACTCCATCCACGTCCACTCCAAATCTGCTCTCCCCGCATCCTTTCATATTTCAGTTGATTGCAAGTCTATGCTTCCAGTTCCTCAGGTCAAAAACCTTGAAAGTCATCTCTGATTTCTCTCTTTCACTCACAACCCATATCCAATTTGTCAGGAAAAGCTGTCGAGTATCTCTTCCGTGTATATCTAGAACGAAGCCACTGTCATCTGTTGCTTCAATTACTGCAATTGTTAACTCGTCTCCTTCCTCCCATCCTTCTTAACAGACTAGAGGGATCCTTTTAAAATGCAAGCCACATCATGTTACTCCTCCACTCAAAACCCGGCAACAATTCTCCATTGCACTCAAGAGAAGTCCAAGTCCACACATTGGCCTACAGGACCTTATGGGATCTGGCCTCCTGTCACTTGAGATCTCATCTCTTACTCCTTTCCCCCTCACTCTCTCTGCTCCAGCTGCCAGGCCTCCTTGCTGTTCCTTGAACTTTCCAGGCACTTCCCTACCTCAGGGCCTTTGCACTGGCTATTCTCTCTCTCTGGAATGCTGTTCCCCCTGACATCCACATGGCTATTCTCTCCCCTTCTTCAAATCTTTGTTTAAATCTTGCTCATCAATGAAGCATGCCATGGCCTTCTATTTAACATCATAAACGGACACTTCCCTTACCTTGCTTCACAGTTCCTCCTCTCCTAGAACTTGACAATCCCTTTAGCATCCAATACAATTCACTTGTTATGTTTGTATTTTATTTACTATTTCCTCCTTCAAGGATGTAAGCTCCAGGGAGGCCGTGATCTTTTTTTTTGTTTACAGAAACTAGTACAGTGTTTGGTACTGTGCATACTAGTCACTCATGAAATATATCTTGAATAAATCAATGACTTTATCTTGTGGATATTTATATAAATGCCACACAACTTATTAGACATTTAATTCACTTACTCAACAAATATTGATTAAACACATCTTCAACCCAAGGCACTGGATTAAACACTGTGATGTGACTTGCTCTTCACTGCCTCACTGCCTCTGAGAAGGGAATTTGGCTCTATTGGAATCGAAAGGCTTGGCTTCAAAGGCGACTCATCAGAATTTCAGGAATTAACTCTTCGGTGCGATAAAGACCAAACTCCTCACCCAGACCCACAGGACCCTGCACAGACTGGCTGTGTCCCGTTGTCTCTTCGCTGCAGCCACACTCCCTTCCTTGGGTTCCTGGAACTCACCATGCTCTCTCCTGTCCCAGGACTTTGCTCGCCTGCTTGGCATTTGCCCCTTGATGCCACAAAGGCTCTTCAAGGTAAACAAGTTCAAAATCAAACTCACCAACTTCTGCTCTGCAAGAGGCTCTGTTAAGAGAATAAAAAGACAAATCACAGACTGGGTGAAAATGTTTGCAAAAGATGTATCAGATAAAGGATTTGTATTCAAAACATACAAAGAACTTTTAAAACTGAACAATAAGAAAACAAGCCAATTAAAAAGTGGGCAAAAGATCTGAACAGACACTTCGGCAAAGATGATCTATAGATGGCAAATATGCAAATTGAAAGATGCTCAAAATCATACATCATCAGGGAATTGGAAGTTAAACAATGCGATACCACTACACACTTATTGAAATGGCTAAAATCTAAAACACGAACAACACCAAATGCTGGTGAGGATGTGGAGCGACAGGAACTCTCACTCACTGCTGGTGGGAATGCAGAATGGTGCAGCCACTTTGGAAGACAGTTGGGCAATTTCCTAGAAAACTAAACATACTCTTACCATTTAATCCAGGAATTGTGCTCCTTGGTATTTACCCAAATGAGTTTAAAACTTGTCACACAGAATCCTACATATGAATGTTCATAGCAGCTTTATTCATAACTGCCAAAACTTGGAAGCAACCAAGATGTCCTTCAGTAGATGAATGGATAAATAAAGTGTGATACATCCAGGCAATGGAATATTATTCAGCACTAAAAAGAAATTAACTATTAAACCATGAAAATACATGGAGGATCATTAAATGCATATTGCCAAGTGAAAGAAGTCAATCCAAAAAGGCTGCATACTGTACGATTCCAATTATATGACATTCTAGAAAAGGCAAAACTATGGAGACAGTAAAAAGATCACTGGTTGTCAGGCGTTTTGGGGAAGAGAGGGATGAATGAACGGATGAAACACGGGGACTTTTAGGGCAGGGAAACTATTCTGTGTGGTCCTACAACGGTGGATACATGGTGGGAGAGGAGTGTATGGGAACTCTCTGTAGTTTCTTCTCAATTTTTCTGTAAAATTAGAACTGCTGTAAAATATAAAGTCTATTAATTAAAACAACAACAACAACAACAAAACTCACCAAATAACTTCTCCTTAAAACTTGCTCCTCTTCCAGTGTGCCCTGTCTCAGTGGATGGTTCCATCAATCATCCAATTACATGAGCCAGAAACCCAGGAGTTGGCCTTGATACCTTCTCACACTCAATTCTAAGTGATCAGCAAGATCTGCTGCTTTGACCTCCTAAACAATTCCAAATTCGTCGTCTTCTCTGCACCTCCTCCACGCCGTCCCAGTTCATCAGCTGTCACAGGGACTACCACGATAGCCTCCTCAGTGGTCTACCTGCCTTCCTTCTTGACCCTCCCATTCTTTTCCATGTTGTATCTACCACAGCTTCAAAACACAAATCTGAGGGTATCACTCCTTGCTTAAAACCTAATGCCTTCCTATTGCTCTTAGGATGAAGACAAAGCTTCTTCGTGTGGCTTCTGCTCAACGTCTGTCCCTGACAACTTTTCCAGGCTCATTTCCCACTGTGTCCCCCTTGTGTATTTCAGACATGCTGAGGGTCGCTTTTTTCACTACTAGCCTTTGTACATTCTGTTCCTTCTGGAACAATTTGTTCTTTCTCTTCACTGGATAATTTCTACTCAATCCTTTAAATTTCAGTTGAATTATCACTTCTTCAGAGAATTCTTCTCTGATCCTCTCAATTGGGTCAAATCTCCACATTTATGCTTCATGCAACTTGAAATTACACGTTTATTTGTGATGGATTGATGCCAGTCTGCAAGCTATACAAACTGCAAGCCAGGATAGGCCATAAGCTCCATCAGAGCAGAACTGAGTCTGTTTTTTTTTTTTTTTTTTTTTTTTGGTGAGGAAGATTAGCCCTGAGCTAACATCTGTTGCCAATTCTCCTCTTTTTGCTGAGGAAAATTGGCCCTGGGCTAACATCCGGGCCCATCTTCCTCTACTCTATACTTGGGACGCCGCCACAGCATGGCCCAATAAGCAGTGCGTAGATCCGCGCCCGGGATCTGAACCCGCGAACCCTGGGCCGCCGAAGGGGAATGCGAAAACTTAACCACTATGCCACCGGGCCGGCCCCTAACTGAGTCTGTTTTTGCTGATCATTCTTTCTCAAGCTTGGACACAGTGCTCAAAAAGTATTTGTTGATGGGTGAATAAACAAGTGAATGAAACCTCCCTGATGATTTTGAAGGAGGTAAATCCCCACTAAAGTCTCCACTAGTGGTCATCATATTTGTCCTTGGATTAAAGCAAACAAAGGCACTGTGGATGATTCAGAATTTCAGAGGGCACTGCACGTGTTGAGGCTGTTATTTTAAAATTCTGCTTTTTCTGAAAGCTCATCGACTCAGCCGCAAGTACTCACTCCATCCGTGATCTCATTCAGGGAGGGAGCATTTTGGATTTAAACACATTTGGCTGTTGAAGAATCCTGATTGCAAAATAGGGTGACTTCACGCTCTTCTTTTTTCCTCTTGGAATAAGCACAGTTCTTTTTACAGTGGGGCAGCCTGGAGGTGAGTCTCCTGAAGGAACAGAAAAACAGTATTTAAGGGACATCCAGTTTTAGCTCCATGAAAGGATCATTGTAATAGGGGTTTTGTGTGTCCATTTTCCACATGTCTGTCACAGAATGTCACATCACTAGGCATTAGGTTCTCCAGTATGGATGATGTCATTTATTACCTCCTTCCTGGGGTTCAGGGATCCACTCGCCTCTATCTCTGCTGAAGTCCCATCCTACCTAGCCTTTGGGAGTCCCACAATCCTCTGTCCCCATGGGTTTTTAGAGGTAGCTGGAATTCAGTTGGCAGATCCACTTGCTCTCATTTCCATTCATTTATTCATTCAACAAGCATTCAGAGCCCACAAGATGGCAGGCACAGTGATTTTGCCTGAATTTGCCCCAGTGATTTCCTTGGCCTTCAGGGACTTATTCTTTCTCCTTCTGGAGTTAGGCTCCAGGAGGGCAGGGATCTTTGTCCATTTTGCTCACTGATGTATCTCACGTACCTAGAATAACGCCTTGCACTCAATAAATACTTGTTGATTGAATGGATGCATGAATCCCTTACATTAAAAGGTATTCCAGACACCTTCCTATGTTTTGCCTACCTAGCGTTCAGCATCTATTTCCCTCCTTTGTTGGATTAGAACCCTGGTTTTCCTTGGGGAAAAGCCCTCACTCCACTCTGGGTGTGGCGGGGGCTAACCATACCCCTAAGACACAAGTCAGTAAGACTTGATTCCAGGTCTTTTGTGGGAATTCCTGGGAAGAGAAGCTCTCCCCTGAGAGGACTTGAGGTTGGAAGGTTGTGAGTCTGTCGCTTCTGGGGGCCACCACGTGCGGACAGCTTGCCCGGGAGCGGAGCCCAGAGTGAGGAAAGCAGGGTTAGAGAAAGCGAGAGAAGTGGAGCTGTGATGACACCGCTCTTTCTGCTTCACCAGTGTCCGTCTGTGTTTCCTAGAGCTGTCGTAACAAAGTACAGTAAACCGGGCGGCTTCAAAATCCGGTCGTCTCGGATTGGGGCCCACCCTAACGACCTAATCTCAGCTTGAGTACCTCTGTAAAGACCCTATTTGCAAATAAGGTCACATACGCAGGTGGTAGGGGTTAGGAACTGCAACATCTTTTTTGGGGACACAATTCAGGCCATAACACATCGCTTGCAGCTCAGAGCCTTTACATGCTTGATGTTTCAGTTCCATGAAGCAGATCCTACGTCTTCCAAGGAGCCATCAAATAAAGAGCAGAAATTTCCATTTGTTTCCATACAATTTTTGCATGTAATTGGGGGGAAAGAGGCCAGAAATAAAACAAACAACAAACTGGGTTTGAAGGGAAGAAGGCGGCACTATATATCGCCTGCAATATACCATGAATATATACACACACACGAGTGCGTGAATTCATGTACATGAATCCCGTCTGTGTAATTCTCTTCTCCCTCTCCACCCTTATGGTACGGAACGTCTCACAGCTCCTGTGCTTTCTTCCTCCTACGCTAATCCCAGGCTACGCCGTACCTAACTGGACCACTACTGGGCCCCCTAAAAGCGATTCTCCTTATTTACCGGGATGCTGTTAAAATCTCGCCCCAGGCTGCTGGTCACCCAGCCCAGCAGCTCGAGCTCTAAGAAGAGAGGAGCAGAAGCTGGAGTTGGGGGCTGGCCCAGCATGGGGCACTGATGCCACAGCTTGGCATCTCGCCTGTGACAGATGCACCGGGGACTGAACTGATGAATGACGTCTGACTTCTCTCTTCAGCTGGAGTCCACAGAAGAACGGCGAGCATCTCTCCGTGTCAGGCACTGCTCTGGGTGCTGAGGATGCCACCATGAAGGAGAGAAACAGACTTGGATGTTAAGGAGCTTACGTTCTAGGGGTGTTAGCAGAGTCTCCACCTCATTCTGGGGAAGCCAGTTCAATACCATAAAGAGCCCCCAGCACATGTTTTAGCGAGAACACAAGGTCTTACTTTCGTGTTGGGATGTTTATTGGGGTGACAGCACTGTGCTCCGAGCTCTGCGTGGGTCATCTTGTCTTCCTCATCGGGCTCCTAGGGTGTGGGTGCCGGTCCTTCCATGGCCTGCCTTCGCCTCCAGCTTGTGCAGCTCCTGATCGAGAGACGCCACGGTGACCTCCTGGCTTCTCCTTTGCCTCTTGTCACATTGCTCTTCTTCTCCCAGAAGGGGGCCCTGGGCCGGCCTTGGCTTCCTCCGGTCCAGTGCTGGACGCTCTCCCCGCAGCCGTGGATGAGGATGGCATCCTGCCCACGCCCAGGTAGAGTTTCCCGATTTGGGTTTCCTGTTGTCATTTCCGCGCATTTGTATTTGCTCTGGCGCCGCTCTCTCTCACCGCGCCTCCTCCGGATTTTATGTCACCTAGACCTTCTTCCCAAAGGACACAAAGTCCAGTAATGAGTCTGACTTTTAGCTGTAATCTTTGGTTGCTGTTGTTCTCATAATCTTGACGGTTTAATCTATTTCCAGTACTTTCTGCACCTCAAATCAGCATATACCCTGAGAGTGTCTGTGCTTTTTCATCCAGCAGCTTTTAGCTCCATTGTAAAAGAAAAAGTCTAAGCCATTAAATGGAGCACAAACATTTTGGAAATGTAACAAATGCTTCAAACACAGGGTGTTTAAAGTTTTTCTTGAAAAGTCTTTGGGGCTCTCAGGCTGGGCGAAGGTTGATTCCCCTGAGGGCGGTTGGGCTGTCAGGAAAAGAGAAATGATCTCCTTTCCGTCCCAGGAAATGTGAGTTCAGAGCAGCTTCTTACCCAGGGCTGATCAGGTTTACGGATGGCCCTGGGAATCTCGAAGGCTCTCTCTGGGATGGGGATGAGGTGAGGCGGGAAGAGACTGTGACTCCACGGACACCTGGATGTGGATCTTGGTCTAGCTGCTTCACAGCTGCATTGTTTGAGCAGTCCCGCTGGCCTCAGTTTTCTCATCTAGGAACATTGAAAAGAATACCAATTTCATGGGATTGTTTAGACACAGGAGGCCTCTGTGGGTTTGAGTGGGTCCCAGAAGGGGGCTTCAGAACCAGTGCCCCCCGAGCAGCTATTCTGCTGGAAGTTGCTGCTTCACCCTGTTCCCAGGTGGGCTCCCTGTGGGAGCAGCTCAATCTGTAGATACCCCAAAATGTTTATCCACTGTTGAAGGAAAACCAAACTGAAATTGATTCAAATGATCAGTGCTTTGTCAGGCAGCTGGTTAAACCCATCAGAATTTAGGGGCTCAGAGTCAGGCCCTGCCACCCTCTAGGTGTGTGTCTGAGCAAATTACTTACCTTTCTGTGCCTCAGGTTCTTCGTCTGTAAAATGGGAGGAGTATGAGTACGTGGCTCATAAAGTGGGTGTTAGTTATTGAGTTAGCACTCGTAAAATGTCTAGAGCAGGGCCTGGCACACAATAAACTTTCAATAAATGTTAGCTATTATTATAAATCCCCCATTTGAAAATAGCTGATAACCTTAAGAGTGGCTTTCAGCTGGGGAGGGGGGTAGGGGATCGTACTGGAATCATGATATTTAATTTATGTTATTTTTTATTTGAAATTTCAAATAACATTAAAGGAAGGAATTATATATATATATTTCATATTTTCATTTTTCAAAAGAAGGATTAGGTTAAAAAAGGTTGCCTGCTACACAATGAGATTGGGCTTCCCTGTTACCCTGGTCATTATTTAGCTCTTGCTTCATATAGAGGTGAGTATATTCTATGTCAAATATTTTTTGCATGTAAATGGAACTATTTTCCATACTGAGCCCGGCTCATCCACTGATAGAGGAGAAGCAGATAGCAAAGCTCTTACGTTTAAATGGCCTTTGGACAGTTTATGAACATTTCCAAGTTCATTCTTTAATCTGACACTCAAGGCATCCTTGCAAAGTGAATAGGACAGCTGTTATTATGACCTCTCTTTTATAATGAAAAAATTGCTCTCTTAGAGAAGGAAAGGGACCTTCCTAAGACTTCCAGGTTAGTAAAAGGCAGAACCTAAACCCTTCCTGCTGTGCCACAAGGTGCTTGGAAGTGCAACACTTACTGCCTGGGGCTTACAGGTGTTCAATAGCCACAGGAGAAATACGCTAGGAAGAGATTGCTGCTGTGCTGGGTCAGTAGGCAGAGACACACCTTATGGGATAAGTATGGGCACAGAGTGTCCTGCAATCTACGGCCGGAAAAGAAATGGAAAAGTATCAAGTTTGTCTTCCCATAGAAAAACCACCATCTTCTGGCATTGGTCCACCTTAAAGGAATTTTGCAATGAAGTAGCAATTGATTAGTGTTATTTACTGGACACCTCCTGTGTAGGACTTGGATATACGCACAGGGTCTGTTGAAGGTCAAGAGAGCCACAGGCCACTTCAGGGTACCTGAAACCATAAAAAGCAGAAATGAGAAAACAATTTTCTAAGCTCATTGTGATATTTTTGATGCTTACATTGAAAGAGTAATGCTTTTATGATCCATTTTATATGTCAGCACAGAATTGCAAATAAAAACAACAATGAGATACCACTACACACCTATTAGAATGGCTCAAGTCTGGAACACTGATGATATCAAATGCTGGCGAGGATGTGGAGCAACAGGAACTCTCAAACATTGCTGGTGGGAATGCAGAATGGTGCAGCCATGTTGGAAGACAGTTTGGTGGTTTCTTACAAAGTGGAACCTACTCTTACTATATGATCCAGCCATTGTGCTCCTTGGTATTTGTTCAAATGAACTGAACCTTAGGTCCACCCAAAAACCTATACATGGATGTTTATAGTAGCTTTATTCATAATTGCCAGAACTTGGAAGCAACCAAGATGTCCTTCAGTAGATGAATGCATAAATAAACCGTGATACATCCATGGGGCAGGCCCAGTGGTGCAAGCGGTTAAGTGTGTGCACTCCGCTGCGGCGGCCCGGGGTTCACCGGTTCGGATCCCGGTGCACACTGACGCACCACTTGGCAAGCCATGCTGTGGTGGCGTCCCATATAAAGTGCAGGAAGATGGGCACGGATGTTAGCCCAGGGCCAGTCTTCCTCAGCAAAAAAAAAAAAAAAAGAGGAGGATTGGAAGATGTTAGCACAGGGCTGATTTTCCTCACACACACACACACAAATAAAATAAATGTTGATACATCCAGACAATGGAATATTATACAGCGCTGAAAAGAAATGAGCTATCAAGACATGAAAATATGTGGAGGGACTGTAAATGCATATTACTAAGTGAAAGAAGCCAATTTGAAAAGGTTACAAACTGTATGATTCCAACTACACGATATTATGGGAAAGGCAAAACTATGGAGACAGTAAAAAGATCAATGGTTGCCAGGGAATGGGGGAGGGAGATGAACAGGCAGAGCACAGAAAATTTTTAGGGCCATGAAAATACTTTATGATATTATAATCATGAATATATGTCATTATACATTGACCAAACCCATAGAATATACAATACCGAGAGTGAACCCTGATGTAAACTACGGACTATGGGTGATTATGATGTGTCAATGTAAGTTCATTCTTGGTAAAAAATGTACCATTCTGGTGAGTGATGTTGATAACTGGGGAGGCTATGCATGTGTGCAGGCAGGGTGTATACGGGAAATCTCTGTACCATATATATAAAATATATATACCATATAAAATATACCATATATAAAATAAAGTCTTGAAAAAGGGTAATGCTTTTCAATATACTAAGAGTGCAGTGCAACATAATTGCACTATTTTAAATTAATTATAGTTTTCCTAAAAAATCATAATTCACTCATGCACAGCAGGAGGTGTGCCAGGCACATTGCCAGCCCCTCCAGCCTTGGAAGTAGCGGTAACTAAAACACAGTTGCTACCCCTAGGAAGCCGTTGACCCACTGTAAACAGGCACGTGAAGGATCAACGCTATTACAGAGAGGTGAGTATGAATGCTGTGTTAGGGGAGCTTCAAAGAAGGAGCGACTAGCTTTGTGTGATGGGAACAGAGAAGGCCTCACAGAGGTGAAGCTAGCCTTGAAGGATGGGTAGAGTTTTGCAAAGTAGCGAAGGAGAAGAGGGCACGCCCGGGGGAGGAACAGCAGGAACGTGCCTGATGCAGCTGGGAACGGTTAGCATTCTGGAGCGTCTCACTGACACCACTGCTCGGCTCGTAGGGAAATCCCTGAAAGGTTTTATTTAGTTCCCATGGGGCAAGATTTTGCTTTCATGCCTCCAACCCCTTATGAGGCATTCGAGTTCCTCCTCCCGCTTTTTCCGGGGGCTGTTGAAGGGTAGAGGTCCATAGTCGATGGGTCAGTGAGGGTCCACAGTTGAGGTAGGCTTGACCAGAGTCCCTTCCTCTCAGCGTTCCAGGACTCTTGATTCAGAGAATCTGCTCTTTCCTGTCTCTCTCCTCCCTCTCCCTCCACCAGCACCCTGTGTAGCTCTGGAGCTTCTTCTGGGAGTGTAGACTCATATTAATAGCTGCCAGTGAAAGATGGAATTAGGTATGTGGACCTCTTGCAAAATAAATTACATAAAGTTTTCCAAAGGTAAAAGAAATTCCTATGGGTTTGCCTTCTATTCTGGATAACTGTATTGGAGTATTCTTCCTTGTGTTGAAAGTTGAAGGTTGACTGGGTTAAATACGTTGTAAGCTCCAACATGACAACACAGTTCAAAGCTGGGGGTTTCAAGGCACATCTAAGAGAAGTAACAGACAATCTAAACGGTTTGGGATGTCAGAACTGGTAAGAGAGTGCTGCAGGAGCTAGCGGAGGGAGCACTGGTGTATATATACGGCTTAGTGTTTAATGCTCTGTGTTTGCTGTTTGCCGTCTTCTTAATAACTTTGTAACTCTCAGGATTTGTTAATAGATCTTCCACTCTCTCAGGTTGCTGATCTTGGAAGGGAGAACATGAGGAAAAAAATAAACAAGAAACATGTCTAAATCTATGTATCTATGATCTATCTATCTAGATACAGGTCTACCTAGCTAGCTATCTAATTTATCATTATCTGTTATTTATTAACTATCTTTCATCTATTCTCTTTCTCATCTAATCTTTGGCATATATTTGGAAAGATAATTCAGTAGATATTTTTCTCTTTTTAGACAGAGGTATAGTTTTTTTTTGAGATATAGTTCACATTCTATATAATTCACCAATTTAAATTGTACAATTCAATGGTTTTTAATATATTAACAAAGTTGTGAACCATCACCAGTCAATTTTTCGGACATTTTCATCACCCCAACAAGAAACTCCATAGCCTTTAGCTGTCACCTCCCAACCCTTCCAGCGTCCCCCCAACTCCTCACCTCTTTCAGTCCTAGCAACCGACATTCTCCTTTCTGTCTCTATGGATTTGTCTATTCTCGACATTTCACGTGGATGGAATCATACAATATGGTGTCTTTTGTGACTGGCTACTTTCTCTTGGCCTAATGTTGTCAAGGTTTACTCACATAGTAGCTGTTTTTCTAGTGCAGGACTTGTGGGTCAGGTGAGACATCATGAAGATGACCCCGGTAATTGCCTCTGTGGCAGCAGGGAAGCAAACTTTGAATGTTGTACTTGCCCAATAAAGTATTATTGAATTGTTTGCCTTATTTAAACTAGAGTCTAGGCACTGAATCTCCCCATAGGATTGGGACACAAGTCTTGTCTTCCAAAATAAAGTGCTGGATAAGCAGGTAGATTCTGGAGCCCAACTGCCTGGATTCAAATCCTAGTTCTGCCCGCCCACCTCATTGCTAGTTGTTTGACCTTGAGCGGGGTAGTCAACCTCTCTCAGACTCAGTTTCCTCATCTGAAAAATGGAAATTAAAAAATTGTACCTAATTTCTAGGGTGGCTATGAGGACCAAGAGAGATAACAGACGTAAAGCTCTTCGCGTATTGCCTGGCCCCTCATAAGCCCTCAATAAAGGCTGGCAATAATTGTCATTAATTTTTCAAAGAGCTACAATCTGATAGGAACATGAATGATTATAATACAATATAAGTGCATGGAAAGACATGTGGTCAAAAGGCCATGGGGCACAGTGAAGGGAACAAGCAATTCTCTGTGGGGTGGGTAGCGTGGAGGGCAGGCGAGGCTTTTTCGCAGGATTGCAGCTTAGAGCCAAGAGCCAGACCTGGTCTACACGTATATGTTTTGGGGCTGCTGTTATGTTGTAAAAACTTTCAAATTCAACACCTTTAGGCAGGCCCTCACCCCTACCGCTCCTTAATCAATGAAGCTCCTTTTTTTGGGAGATTTATGTTCCCAGCCTGTTCCTCTAGGCTCTTGAGTTCTGTGCCCCACTGTGGAAGATGGCCCTTGACCCAAAACTTAAAGGTTGGTTCTGAGTTAGCCAGACAGGAAGCGAAGGGGGCAGGGTGAGGGTGGTGAGAGTTCTTACTTACTTACTTCAAGGTGTACAGACTAACCGCACGATTAGTGTCACTGTTCCCGTGCTTCCTTGTAAAAATTAGTTTTTCTATACTGAATAAGCCACACAGGCACGTGGTAAAACCGACCTCAGAATGAAAAGCAGGGCTGCTGTCTCCGGCCTATGGTCTTCCTTTCCCTCCTCAGTTGCCATTGGAATTTCAGAATTTCGTAGCATTCCAGAGACCAATCTTCTATGCGTATTCAAACATTTAAATGTATATTTACTCCCTCTCATTCCTTTCATTTTTTTCACAAGGGCAGCCCTTTGAAAGTATTTTTGATAAAAAATGAAAACAAAAAGCACAAAAATAAAAACAAGGCTCAGAACCATGTGGTCTTGTCTTTGTTTTGACTTGTGTTACAGTATTTTCTCAAACGTACACCTGGATAGACGAGTGCAATGAGCCCTCACGTACCCATCACCCAGCTTCAACACCCATCCACTTCTGCTGTCTGTTTCATCTATAACCTACTTTCTTTGATTTTGCTTGGTTTCCCTTGGGCTCTAGTATTTTAAAGGTCTTGCCGTTTTTACTTAAATATGTATTGTGATCATGGCACATATAGATTGGCCTCACTCCTTTAAATAGAGACTAGACCTTCCATTATGTGGATATTCTGTATTTTAATCAGTCCCTCGTTGACCAGTATTTAGTTTGTTTCCAGACTCTTGACATTATAAGCAAGGTCACTAGACTCATTCAGTTTTAGGCCATTATGTTACTATTTCAGGTGCCCATTCTCCCGCCGGGAAGTAGAGGAAGAATGGTAGAATTGGAATTTCCCACCAATAGCTACAAGTTCTGTACGCAGGTCAGTGGAGAAGCATCACATTGCATTTGCCTCTTTTCACCCCTTGATACATGTTTTATCAGCTAGGGTTAGGTTCAACTATGAGTAGCAGAAAATCTCAAACAGTGGCTTAAGCCAGATGAAAGTTCATTTCTGTCTTATGTAAAAACCTGGATATAGGAGGTCCAGAGTGGGAATGGCTCTCCACAGTGTCAAGAATTCAAGCTCTTTATCTTGTTGTTCTGCTGTGTGTGGATTCCATTCTCAAAGTCATCATATGGTGCAAAATAGCTGCTCTAGCTCCAGCCATCATGTCTGTATTCTAGGCAGCAAGAAAGAGGAAAGGAAAAGATAAAGGTACACTCCTTCTCTTTAGGGACCTTTCCTGAAGGTTGCACGTACCACTTCCTCTTACATTTCGTGGGCCAGAACTTAGTGTTATGGCCATCTAGTTGCAAGGGTGGTTGGGAAATGTACTCTTTATTTGGGATGGATGTGAACTCAGCTACAGGTCAGACATAAGCATTGCATTGCTAGTGTGAACAAGGTGCTGTGGGAGCTAACAATATACCTGAAGGGAGACCAGGGAGGGCTTCCTAGAGGAGGTGATACTGGAGCTTGCCTAAGATAGGCAAGATCTGCTTTTTATGAGATTTAAAAAAAATAAGTTGGGAATTAAAGGGAAATTCAATTAAAACAATTAAAATTATTTCCAAACCTTTCTCATTTTCTCAGAAATTCCGTATAAAGTCCTTAGCAAGAGTTACTGGCCTAATTCAGGAATTATCTGTTGAGTGGATGAGTCAGGGGAAAGTGTTCTTGTGAACGACTCCCAGGGCTGTGACCATGCACAGTTACTGTGGCCGACTTCATTTTCTGAAGACAGCCACAACAACTTGCTCTTCTGCAATTTGTCCTTGTCATTCCTCCATCGGAAGGTGCGATCTATTTCACCCCCCTCTTGACTCTGGGCTGTGACTCCTCTGACTAATAAAATATGGCAGAAGTGACGCTATGCTAGTTCCAGGAGGAACCCTTAACCGGCCTCGCAGTTTCTGCTTCTCGCCTCTTGGAAGCCAACCACCATGTGAGAAGTGTGACTACCCTGGGCCCACCCTGCTGGTGAGGAGCCCAAACCACATGGAAAGGCCCGGAGGACGAGACACTACAGAGAGAGAGAGAGCAAAAAAAGGGAGGGAGGGAGAGAGAGAGAGACCAGGAAGCACCAGAGTGCCAGGCATGTAATGAAGAAGTCGTCTTGGGAATAAACCCTCCAGTCCAGCTGCCCTGGCTGAGGCCTCATGGATCAGAGATGAACTGCCCAGCCGAGCCATTCCTGAAGTCCAGACCCACAAAAGTGTAAGTGAAATAAACATGGTTTGTAGCACAGCAATGGATCTCTGGAAATCTACAGATCCCATGGGGTATGTAAGGCTGTCCCTGGGTGGGCTCCGCATGAAGGTCCTGTGGGGAACACTTGAGGAGGGGTGAGGATGTGGCCAAAGACAGCTGTGGGAGTGACTCTCTGTTCAGCTCCCAAAAATCCTTGCCCACCAAAGGAAGAGGTGTTTCAGAGAAATTGCTTATGTCGTGTTGTAGATGAACCCAGAACAGCTTGTCATAAAAATAGCAAGGAAGCTATCCAAGACTTCTAGGGTCATATCAAAAGGACCCAGGAACCGGCTTGACTGGGTTCTGACTGGCTAGAGATGGGACAATTTGAGCATCCACAAGAATAAGAACTGCAATGGATTGAAACTCTTCAAATACATTTAAAGCCATAAGTCCATTACAAAAACCAATAAATTTGGAGCATGCAAATTATCCAATTTATTATTTTTAAAACTGATAAATAAGGAAAAAAAATTCCAGGATTTGTCCTGCTTTTCCCATGAACTTCACCTCAGTGTAACCAACAAGTTGACAAGAAGTGTCTCCTTATGGGTGTATTCTGAATAAAAAATGAAGAAGGAATGATAGAATATTACCGATGTGAAGGTGCTGATGAAATAACTTTTCTAGTCAGCAAGCATCCACAGCTGCTAACATTGCAAAAGGAGAGACAACCAGGCATAACGTACCTCCCAATATTTACAATGCCGTCTATGGAAAAGCAAAACTGGACCTGGTCGAGGCTCTAGATCTTAGGCCCAATCTACAGGGGACAGAGGAACTAGTTAAAGGACACTATGGAGGTGTAATCAGCACCATCCAGACTAGGAAACTCAGTTTCTCCTCCAAATAAGGAAACGAAATGAGAGAGGGAAGGGGAACCTGGGAATAAAAGAGACTTAAGAGGCACATCAACCACTTGCAATGTGTGGGCCTCATTTGGGTTTGCTGTGACCTCTCATGACCTTTATGCTACTCAGGGCAGCCTTTCAGCTTGGGATCCTGCTGCCAAGAACCAGTTCTTTGTTTTCCTCTTACTTGCTTTCCCAAGAGAACTTGATTGGTGGATTGGCCCGTCTTCTTTTTATTCCAAGCCATGCCATGGGTCGGAGGCCAGGCAATAGACTGTCTGATTTGATCAGATGTCCATCTGAAGATGGACTTATGCAACTGGAGGTGCAGGGCCATGGGGGCCCTACTAGGAGGGCGTGATGTGTCCTGATGTTTAATATCCAGAAAGGCAACTTGGGGGCCAGAAGGAGAGCTGATAGACTTCCGACCCGAAGCTTTGATTTTTCCCTGATTTTCTTTTCAGTTTTCATAGAAAACCTGAGTGTGCAGGCCGAAAAGATGTCTGAGTCCACGTAGCCAGTGATTTGGGGAAAGGGGAGGGGGAAAGAGGGGCAAGTGTAGGAGAGGGAGGAGCTGGGGGTCTGGGCAAGCCCACTGTGGGTTTGGAGTGGGTTCTCACGCTGAATTGATGCAGAGAACCGCCTGGGTTTCCCCTCCTTAGTGGCGTATGTTCTGGAGTTTGCACATCTGCTTCTTCTACTTATCAATTGCATGCCCATGGGCAACTCATTTAACGTCTCTGTGCCTCACTTTTTTCATTTCTAAAACGAGGATTAGAAGAGTAGAACCTACCTGTTAGGTCCATGTAGAAGGTTCTGAACATTGCATCAGTGTGTGGAGAGTTGAGAACAGTACCTGGCACAGGGTGCATGCATGGGGGGCCAGGTACCAGCTCTTGAACCCCAGGTGCCTTAACTCACTCTGCGCTGAATGAATGGAAGGGGCATGCTCAGACCCTGCCTTTTGGGGGGTCACAAGGAGTGCCAATGACGAGGCCAACGAGATGCACTGAGGGACCTCGGAAGCCCACGGGGCACCTCAGGGCTGGTCAGCATCAGGGAGGCACAGAGGCTCACACTTGCTCAGCCCATCCCTCTCACAGCCGATAGGAGCTGGTGCGTGAGTCCAGATGCACATCATGCTGACTCGTGGGGAATTTGCTGCCCACAGAGGAGGGAAAAATGCACCTCCCTAAAGCCAACAAAGGCCAGGCAAGCCCGTGGGAGGAAAATAACTCAGTCTATAAATTTCCTTTGCAAGGCTTGGAGTCTTGCCATGAACAACATAGACACAGACATGATTAGCATCATGGCCTCTGAAGCACTGTCTGTGTGTTGGCAGGTGGCGGGGCTGATGTCACTCCCAAATGGTTCTTTAACGGGTTGGTCCAGGGGTCTGGCTGCCAGCTGAGCCTTGGCTCCTGTCACCTGCAACGTTAGGCCTATAAGCAGCTCAAAGAGCCACTTCAAGCTGCAGAAGGCTTTAAGGGTTGCACCTTTGGAGGTTCTCATGAAATGTGGGGTAGGTGGCCTGCCACCCCCCCACGGCACACCAGGCTGCCCCTGGCCTTTGCACACAAAGATGTTCACAGACTTCCCTAGACTTGCCAGGAGAGAGGACAGAACGTTCTCAGATGTCATCTTCTTCCTTGCCCATGCATGCCCTACAGCATCCCCAAACAGCCAGGCCACACATGCTCTGTCCCCTGTTTGGAGTGTCTTTCATGATGCCCGAGGACAGATTCGAGGCACAGTCCTGCTTATGCGGGCGTTACAGAGTGGGAGAGGATTCGAAGGGAGTGAGGGACTGGACATGAAGAGGACCTGGCGCCTGGAGAGAAGGAGAACGGAGAGGGTAGAGGAGGGCTTTTGGAGAAGGATAGCGACAAGGAAGACTTGGAGCGAGGCTTTGGCTCGTGGGCAGTAAGGAGAGCTGATGTCGTGTTGGGGAACATCTGATGTGCATTTTCCTACCACTAAGTGATAACGCTGCAGCAGAGAGACAGACATTCTGCCTTCTAGTCCTGGGATTTTTCCAGCATGTGCCTCCCTCTCAAGATTCCAGAGAACCCTGAAGAAGACGAGATAACAGGAAACTGCTGATGGTCTCGAGGAAGATGATGTGCTCGCTTTGGTTGCAGAGAGGCCAGGGGAGTTTAGATTCCTGGCTGGACAGAGATTGGAGGGGTGGGGGATCGAGAAGAACGGATCCTGAAAAAGACATTTCAGAGGAATTACCAGTGGGGTGTGATGAATAGGGATCTGTAATGTGGAAGTCCAGCCTGCCTCCAGAAGCTGTCCCAAGCTGACATCGGCAATTAAACCACCAGACTACCCAGCCTGCTCGGTGCAGGTCCTTCCTGAATCTTGGAGAAGTTTTCAGAGTAGGGGTTGCAGGCGAGGTTAGAAGCTGCACGTGGCCCCCGTTGTGAATGTGGACAGGTCACTGGAGTGGAGGGGGAGGGGGCCGATTCCCAACAGCTTCTTGGTGACAGCAATTCTCTCTCCAGTTCATCCAAAGAGCATCTTGTTTTAGAAGAGCGCTGCAAGGAGCTTGTTAGAAAGGCAAATTCTTGGGGCCCACTCCTGATCTGCTGAATCAGACCTCTGGGGTGGAACCCAGCAAACTGCAACTTAATAGACTCTCTAGGTGATTCTGATACTAATGAAGTCAACCCCTGGTCTCGTCCATCTCTGTACTTGGCCAGGTCTGGAGCAGAAAAAGTGTGTGTTAAAATGAAGTGAACTCAAGTGTCTCACCTGCTCCTCTGGGATCAGAGATGCCGAAAGAAATCATGCACATATGTGCCTGGTCTAAGGCCCGGCACACAGTAGGCGTTCCCCATGGGCGCGGGAAGGATTGTTCCAATATCAGGATTTGAGGAGACTGCACCCTTGCAGCAGACTGCACTGTCGAGGAGGAAGAGAACAAGGGCAGAAGAGTCAAGGGCGGGGAGCATGGCAACTGCTGACGTAACAATGCCCCCATTTACCCCTGACTGCAGGCTCCTGGACCACCTGAGGGCGGCAGAGAGAGGATGGCTGGCAGCAGCAAAGAGAGGACGAAGTGGGAAGTGGAATCGAGGACACTGGGGACATTTGCAGACAAAAAATAAGCACTGGACAGGAGAAGCACCACGATACGGCAGGAAGCATGGGGAAATCCAGAGACCTCTCAGGTAACAGTCGGGGCGGGACCCTACTTCACACACCGGAACACCAGGGGTCCTGATGGGGAGAGCCCAGGGTGAAAGTAAAAACCAGGGACCAGACACCGGGAGGTCCCGCCCTTCACAGGAGCCTCTGCTTGTCTGAGGATTCCCAGAGTCTCCGGCATTCTTTTCCTTCGGTGGCTCCCAGTTCTGGTTGCACGGCCCTCGGGGACTCTGTAAAACATGCTGATGTCCAAACCTCACCGCCCGGGTTCTGATCAGCTTCATCTGCACGGGGCTTGGGTATGGCTATGTTTTTAAAAATGGTCACATGATTCTACTGTGCAGTCAGGGCGACAACTCTACTTAGAAAACAAAACGAATGCACGCAAAATATACCCACGTTTCCTCCTGGAGGTGGGGGAGCGCGGAGGCTTATGTCGTCTCCCCCCCAGAGATGCATGGTCTCTGGACAGAGCTCGGGACCAAGGAAGCGTTAGGCTAGGATGGGTAAATGCCTTTACTATTAAGAACCCACAGGGAAGAAGATCATTAACAGCCACACAGACAATAGATTTTTTTAAAAAGTAATAGTGAGTATTCAAGTTGCTTATTTAAAAATAATTAAGAACAGGGAATAAAAGGTGTCAGTAAATAAAAATAGCAATTAGTAAACTTTATGATCAATGAAGGTGCTGTGGTGTAGACAGGGGGAGGGGAAGAGGAGAGGAGCCTATCTCTGCGGATGAGGAGGCGCTCCCCTCCTGGCCTCTGCTTGGCAAAGGCTGGGCCCAGCACCAGGCAGCCACCCCAGGGGGCTGTTTCTGGGGGCCAGAGCCCCCAGAGGCCATGCTCTCCACGTTGGCAGCTCTGGTTTCGCCCTTGCTTGAGCTACATCGAGGCAGTATGAGAGAAGCAGAAAGGCGAAGACGGGTGAGAACATGGGAAGCCAGAGTTCCTGGGTCCAAATTCAGACTTGGCCACTTGTCAGGGAGAGGGTCATGGACTGGCCTGGGGTCAGAGAGCTGGCTCCTGCACAGTTGAGATTCTGGGTCCCAAGTCACAGTCTTCCTCCAGGCCTCCTGGTAAGCACTTGTCCCCGTCCTTCACAGCTGACGTGATTTCAGGGATGTCTTCCGAGTGCTTACAGCTGGGACCTGTGCAAGGTACAAAGATGGCTTCGTCCCCACTCGTGGACCGTTCAGGCTGCATACAACCCAGATCCACCGCTAGGTGTAGCAATTCTAGCATCCTCGCTTTGCCCTCCTGGTGCTGCCACCATCAGGGGTCTGGAGTCTTCCAGCTGAACAATGGATGGTCCTGGGGTTCCTTCCTCATCTCCCCTAATCAAAGTGAGAGCCCCTTGGCTGCCATATTGGGATGGGTTAGTTAGTTACTGTGTGTGTGTTTGTGTGTATGTTTGTATGTTGGTGTGTGTGTGTGTGTCTCTGTGTGTTTGCGTGCGTGCATATATGTGCCTGTGTGTGTATGCGTTTGTGTGTTTCTCTGTTTATGTGTCTGTCTGCATGGCTGTATGTCTCTGTGTAGGTGTGTGTCTCTGTAAGTATCTCTCTGTGTGTGTGTGTGTGTGCGTCTGTGTGTGTGCATGTGCTTGTGTATGCGTCTGTGTGTTTTTCTGTGTGTGTGCCTATGTATGTATGTTTGTGTCTGTGGGAGTGCCAGTGTGTTTGTGTGTGTACATCTGTGTGTGTATGTGCCCGCCCACTTGCACATTCTAGAGCCTCCTGATGGCTATGCCTTCTGCTCCTTCCTGCCCAGAGGCGGTCACAGAGTTTCGAGGATGGACGCCAGGCTCCAGGGCTTTGGGGAGTGAGGAAAAAAGCCACAGCTGGTACAGGCCACTCCCTGGGGAGTTTTGGCAGAGAAAAGGAGAAAAATAGAAGTCAGGGAAGCTTCGGGGTCAAGGGAAGAATTTTTTAGAGGAAGGGAGACTTGGGAATGTTTAAAAGCAGAAAGGGAGGGGGCAGTGGAGAGGGACATTATGAAAATGCTGGTGAGGGGGCAGAGAGTGAGGCTGAACGGGAGAGGCATGAGGAGGGTGGGACTAAGAGCGGAAAATAGATGTCAGCACAACTGCTCTCCGTCCCAGGACTTGTTACTAAGCTACGAAATTGTGCTAATACCCCCCGCATCTGGTGCCGTCACTGTCGGGAATGAGACCCACCCAGCAGAGAAGCGGCCTCAGGAGGCTGGCTTTGAAAAGGCAGCAAACACTTAAGTGAGGCTGATGATATTGCTCATGCACACGTGCATTTTGTTTCCTCATTTGACTCCTGCCAGGGGCCAAGCCTAGACCAGGAGCTGGGCTCTGCCTTTGGCGGGCTCAGGATCTTTTGGGACATAGATGGATCAGCTTCTCACACCTGAAGGCTTGCCTGGCCCATAGGTCTTCGCTTCTGCCCATGATCATTCCATCCCCAAATATATGCCCGTTGTCATCACTATTTCCATCCCCATCCCCATGCTGCCCATGCCCATCCCCCTCCCCATCCCCATCTCATCCCCATCTCCATCCCCATGCTGCCCATGCCCATCCCCCTCCCCATCCCATCCCCATCCCCATGCTGCCCATGCCCATCCTCCTCCCCATCCCATCCCCATCCCCATGCTGCCCATGCCCATCCCCCTCCCCATCCCATCCCCATCCCCATGCTGCCCATGCCCATCCCCCTCCCCATCCCATCCCCATCCCCATGCTGCTCATGCCCATCCCCCTCCCCATCCCATCCCCATCCCCATGCTGCTCATGCCCATCCCCCTCCCCATCCCATCCCCATCCCCATGCTGCTCATGCCCTCCCCATCTCATCCCCATCTCATCCCCAACCCCATCTCATCCCCATCTCATCCCCATCCCCATCTCATCCCCATCCCCATTCCATCCTAACGCCTATGCCCATCTTCATCCTCTTGCCTTACCCCTTGCCCATGCCCATGCCCATCTCCATCCCCATCCCCATTCCCAGCCCCATCCCATCCCCATGCCCATCCCCATCCCAACCCCATCCCTATCACATCTCCATCCCCATCCCTATCCTATTCCCACCCCCATCCCATCCTCACGCCCATCCCTCTCCCATCCCAATTTCCATCCCATCCCCATCCCCATGCTCATCCAATGCCCACTTTGCCAGAGAAAAGTGGGGCCACGAGAGGGCAGTAACTAACCCAAAGTTACACAGCTGGCAAATGCCACAATCAGGACTCCAACCTAGCACCACCTGACACTGATGTTCAAGCTCTGAACTCACATGCTGTACTCCTATATGGTATTGGGTTCCTGGTCCCTGGCTCCCGTCTGACCTCTGATTCTGTTGCCTGATTGACTCAAACATTGCTTTGCCTGGTCCTGACTTGGTCCTCACTGTTCAAATTTCAGCCAGCCTGTGCGTCTCAGCTCAGACTTGTCCACCAGCTACTGGCCCCTGGCTAGACCCTCGCCGTGTTTGTTCCCCAGGACCTCATGGGACTTCCCCAGTCCCAGTTCTCCTCAGGCCACCACACCTCTGATGACAGGACAGACAGGCAGGCAGGCAGGAAGATAGGCTCAGAGGAGGCTGTTGAGGCGGAGGCATTTTAAGTTGGAATGGGCCCACTTCATGTCCACGGCCTCCAGTAAAAGGCAAGGTGGGGAGTCCGCTGCAGACAGAGAAGGGAGGAGAATCCCCAGCTCACAGAGGTTGGAGCTGTGGGGAATGTGCCAAAACGTCACCGAGAAAGGAAGCAAAGGTTTGCCAAGTTGCAGTGAGTGCCTAGTTGAAACCAGACACCAGGAATGTGTAGCAGGTCAGGCCCTCTGCCTGGGAAAGACTTGGCCTACTTTGATTTTCAATTTTGATGGTTTATTTCTTAAAAAAAATGTTGATTTTACCTTTGAAATTCTTCAGGTTTTTAGGAACATGGGAAAGAATGACTTTGTTCTGATTTTAGACACTTACTTTCGGCCTTAGAGAGACAAGGGCCAATTTGCTACTTACAGCCTAAGAGCCACTGCTGATGGCCGGTCTTTGACAGATGTGGGTGCCCGTGGTACATCTCCAGGGGCTGCCTTCTCCCCCAGCCTGGCCCAGTGATCCGCTATTTCACTCACACTCACGGAGACGCTGACCCTCCTCACCCCCGGGCCCCCTTGTTTTTCCACAACATTGGTCCTTTGTCTCCTCTTCTTCTCCACCCCTTAATCAAAGTCTCCTCACTGATGCTGAAGAGAATCTCTCTCACACCCCCCACAACCCCCTCCCACTCACACACATCCACATACACACCTACACCCACACTCATGCACACACACCCATAGCATTACATGTGCACACACATACACACTGGTAGCCCTACAATCATGCTGTCTAACAGTGGTTGGCTTATAGGTGACACTCAGCAATTCTTCCACACAGTCTTCTATTTTTCTCCTTTTAGCAACTTTTGCTTCATTCCCATCCACCCCTCCCATTCCCTTCCCTAGCTCTGCCCTCCTTATATCTTTAAAAAATTAAAAAAACATTTGAAATCTATTTCAGATGCACAAAGACATACAGCTTACCTCTTTATGATTTATCAAGGGTGCACACCTGGTGACAACCACTGGGTCAGGAGGTAGGACACAGCTACCCCCAGGAGCTCCCCTCCACCCTCCCATCACTTCTCTAATCCTCAGAGGTAACAGCTTCTTGAACTTGTGCTAATCATGTCCTTGCTTTACACCAAGGAACTGTATTCCTAAGCCCTATATTTTGCCTGTTTTTTGAACGTTATGTAAGTGGACTCATACTGCATTTACTCATTTTTACCTGGTTTCTTCCACTCAATATCTTGTGAGACTCATTCATGTGGTTGCACATAGGTATAGCTTATTTGTTTTCATTGCTATCTAGTGTTCCGTTGAATGAATGTGTCACTGTGTACTTATCCACTTTACTCTAGATGGATATTTGGGTTATTTCCAGTTTTTGGCTATTATAAGTAATGCGGTTACAAGAATTCTTAACAGTGCATTTTCGTGTTACACAGTTCTGAATCTGGGTGTGGAATTGTTGGGTCAAAGAGTGGGTGTATGTTTGTCTTTAGTAGCTGATGTCAAACTGTATCAATTTACACTCCCACAGGCTGTGTTAGGAGCGCTCTCATTGCTCTATATCTTCTTTCCACTTGGTATTGTCAGTTTAAAAAATTTCAACCATTCTTATCAGGGTGTAGTGATATCTCATCATGGTGTTAATGCAAATTTCCTGGAGGTCAAGTACCTTTCCATTTGTTTTTTTTTTTTGCCATTTGGATATTGTCTTTGTGATGTGCCTAAAGTCTCTTGACCAATTTTCTGTTTTTTTTTTTTTTTTTGCTTGAGGAAGATTCTCCCTGAGCTAGCATCTGTGCCAGTCTTCCTCTATCTTGCATGTGGGTCACCGCCATCCAATGGCTGCCCACCAGTGGTGTAGGTCTGTGCCCAGGAACTGAACCCAGGCTGCCAAAGTGGAGCGTGCCAAACTTAACCACTAGGCCACAGGGCCAGCCCTTTTGTCTTTTTCTTATTGATTATAGATTTTTTTTTTTTAATTTTAAAATACGTTCTGTATGCAAGCCCTTTTTGGTTATATGGAGCACAAAAATCTCCCATTCTGAGGCTTGCCTTTCATTCTCTTCATGGTATCTTTCTGTGAACAGAAATTCTTAACTTTAAGAAATTTTATCCTACCCGAGGGCATAAAGATATTTTCCTGTTATCTTCTAGAAGCTTTATTTGTTTTACTTCTAACATTTAGAACTATGACCCACCTGGAATTGAGTTTTTTGAGTATTGTGAGAAGGTAGGAGTTAAGGGTAATTATTTCTGCATATGGGTATTCAAGTGATCTCGCACCATTTATTGAAAATCCTGTCCTCCACTCACTGCTCGGCAGAGCCATGGAGAAGTGGGTCTCTTCTGAGCTTTCTCCTCTATGCGATTTGTCTATTTATGTATTTTTGCACCAGTTCTACACTGTCTTAGTTACTGTGGCCTTATAAATATTGAAATTCAGGATAACGTGTTTTTCAAGTTTGTTTATCTTCAAGATGACCTTCTCTATTTTTTGCTCTTTCTATGTCCATATACATTTTTAAACCAGCTTGTCAGTTTCTACAAATAATCCTGTTGCGATTTTGCTTGTGATCACATTGAATCTATGGCCTGATTTTAGGATAATTGACATTTTTACGATGAACATGGTATATCCCACCATTTATTTAGATTTTTAAGCATATTTTTTCAATAATGTCATACAATTTTCTGCAGAGAGAACTTGCATGTTCTTTGTTAGATTCATTCCTAACTTTGATATTTTCGAAGCAATTGTAAAGAGTATCATATTAGACATTCTATTTTATGTTTAATGGCTGATATTTAGAAATGTAAATGGTTTTGATATGTTGTCCTTGTATCCAACAACCTTGCTAAACTCACTAATTCTAGTAGTTTATTTGTAGGTTCGTTTGGGTTTCTACTTATACAACCATGGTATACTGGTTAAGGACACTGGTTTTAGAGTCAGACTGACTTGGTTTTAAATTCTAACCGTTTACTAAATGTAGGACTTTGAGACAGTTGCTAGATTTTTCTGAGGGTCATTTCTCCCTCTCCAGAATTGTGACACTACGTCATAGGTTTAAATGGAGACTAAATGAAATGAAGCATGTCACATCTGGAGGCAGTGCTGGCATACCCGACCCTCTATTTATGGTTTGTTACTACATTCATTGTCCTCACCTTTCCCACTAACTCCACAGCTCTCCAAATTCTGGCTTTTACCCTGTCATTTTATGGAATCACTCTCAAATGTGTTCCCTAGTGTCAATTTTTTTTTTTTTTTTTGGTAAGGAAGATCAGCCCTGAGCTAACATCCATGTCAACCCTCCTCTTTTTGCTGAGGAAGACTGGCCCGAACCCAGGCCGCCAGCAGCAGATCGTGAGCACTTAACCGCTACGCCACTGGGCCGGCCCCCCTAGTGTCAATTTTAATGGGGTCATTTGAGTTTCTTGATGTTTCTGTGGCCCTTGACGTCTCCATCTCTGTGATGTCTTTTTTCTGACACCAAATGTGTGGGGTTTTCCACACAAATCAATTCTTGGATTCTCCAACACCAACTGGGTCTCCTACAATTCCATTCAATTCTGACACTAACCATCTGGAGTTAGCGCAGACCCCACAGGTTAAGGGCTCAGTCTCATGAGACTGCCCTCCTTCCCGCCCCGCAGACACCAGTTTCAAGTCCCAGGAGGCACCTGTACTTCTGACTAACTGGCTATAAATTAGGGAATTCCCACAACCTCTCCCTCAGGTTAGGTAATTTGCTAGAATGACTCACAGAACTCAGGAAAATGCTTTCTTATGTTTACCACTTCATTATAAAGGATACAAGTCACGAACAGCCAAATGGGAGAGATAGAGGTGGCGCAGAGCTTCCATGCCCTCTCCAGGTACACCACTTTCCCAGCACACTGATATATTCACAAACCTGGAAGCTCCTTGAACGCCATCGTTTAGAGATTCTTATGACTGCTTCATTATATAGCCTCGATTGATTAGATCGTTGGCCACGTACTTAATCTCTCCTCCCCCCTCCAAAGAGGTTGGGAGCGGGGCTGAAAGTTCTAACCCTCTAATTACCTGGTTGATCTTTCTGGCCACCAGCCCCCATCCTGAAGCTATCTAAGGGCTCCACTATGAGCTATCTCATTAGCATAAAAAAGGCAATAAGTTCTAAAAGTTTTCAGAGCTCTGTGCCAGAAATGGGCGAAGACCAAATATTTATTTTTTATTATACCACAGTCTCCTTGGTAGGGATTTTCTCTTGGTTTCCTGAGACTACTCCCCCCGTTCTCCTTCCTCCTCTCTGGTGGTTTCCACCCCGTCTTCTCTCAGGCTCCTCTTCACCTCCCATGCCTTAAATGTGGATTTTTTTCATGGTTCAGTTCTCATCCCTCTTCTCAACTCATTCTATGCAACTGAGAGCTATGACAATCTTTGGCCTCATCTTTTACCAAATCTATATATCTATAATCATGGCCATCTTCTTGGATTCCAGGTTCATGTGGACAGCTGCTCACTGGGAACAACCACCTGCATTTTCTCTAATGCCCCAAATAAAACTAAGCACCCTTTTCCCAAACCTGCTATCCTTCTCTGTTGCTTATGTCCATCACCCAAGTCAGAGACCTGAGCATCATCCTAGACCCCTCTCTCTCCTTCATCCCTGTACTTAGTTGTGATCAGGTTCCATCCTCTTCTTTTCATTCTCACTGCCATTAACTTGCTCCAGTTTCTCATAATCTTTTCCCCAGTTACTAAACAACTTCTTTACTAATCTCCTTTCTCCAGCCTTGCTGGCCTCCAGTCCATTATTGTAGCAAGGCCATAGGGATGTTTTAAGATATTCCCAGATGCTGTAACAAATAACCCTCCACATATCAGGGACTCAACACCTTAGAAGGTTATTTCTCACTCCTGTAGAATTTAGTTGAGTGTTTTGTGGTCAACTGTCATGCAGTGATTCAGGGATCCAGGTTCCTTCCATCTTGTGGCTCTGCAATCTCCTGGGACCTTGGTTTCCTTTACTTCTAGCCTATGAGTGGGGTAAAAAAAACAGAATGAAGTTCACATTGGAGCTTTCACGGGCCAGGTCTGCAGATGGCCAGAACTCAGACACAAGGCTCCACTTAGACACAAGGTGGTGGTGGGGGCGGGTGGGAGGTAATGTTGGGAAATAGAGTTCACGGCTGGGCAATTGGTTCCCAATAACAAGCTGATACTAAGAACAGGGAGTACAAATCTTTGGTGGAGGGCTGTAGGTCTCTGCCGCAGGGATCTTTCTAAAAGGCAAAACTGATCATGCTTAACTCCTGTTTAACATCATTCAACAGTCACCATAGTGCCTGCAGGATGGAACTCTTCACATGAACGTTCTAGGCAGAGGAAACAGGAAGCACAAAGCCCCAAGGCGGGACCCTTCATGGTTTGACTTCTGTCTTTGTTTACAAACTCATTTCTCCCTACAACCCTCTCCCTCCACCTTTGTTCACTGTAGTGTTGGCCATAATTTTTGAAGTTCTCTAAGTGTGTTATGTTTACTTTGCTCTTATTCAGCCTGGCTTCTTGCGACTCATCTTTGGTGAGGAAGATTAGCCCTAAGCTGACAACTATTGCCAATCCTCCTCTTTTTGCTGGAAGATTGGCCCTGGGCTAACATCCGTGCCCATCCTCCTTTACTTTATATTTGGGATGCCTGCCACAGCATGGCTTGATAAGTGGTGCGTAGGTCCACACCCGGGATCCAAACCCGCGAACCCAGGCAGCCAGCAGCGGAGCGCGTGAACTTAACCGCTACGCCACTAGGCCGGCCCCCGCGGCTCATCTTTGAAGAGACTTATGTCTGGTGCTTGCTTCAGTCTCACCTTCAGCTAATCTTGATTTTACACTTTATGCTTCAGCAATATTGAAATGTATTTTACTTTTTAAAATCATATCATGCTTCTAGCTGCTTTCCTCAAGTTTTTCCTAGTTTTCTTCTTTGACTTAGTAATTCCTGCTCATTATTCAGAACTAAATTCAGGTGCCACTTCCTCCTAGAAGTCCCCTCTGATTCCTTCTTCTCCTAGTGAGCTGGGTGACCCCCTCTCACATCGTCAGCCTGTATTTCTATCAGAGCAAGTGGCAGACAGCGTTGTGCTGAGCTATACTCATAGCGGTTCGGGGCAAGGAAATGGTCCGATCTAATGATTCTCAAAGTGTGGTCCCCAGACTAGCAATGCCAGCTTCACCTGGGAACTTGTTAGACATGCAAATTCTCAGGCCCCACCTCAGACCTAGGGAATCAGAAACTCTGGAGTTAGGGCCCCACCAATCTGCATTTTAATAAGCTCTCTAGGTGATCCCAGCACTAAGGAAGTAGACCACTGGTCTCATCCACTCTGTAACTGTGGGTCTGGCCCAGAATAACTGTTGAAATGAAATGAATTCAATTCTGTCCCAGGATGTCGTCTTGACTTTCCTAGGTGAGAAAAACACTCCTGATGTCCTCATGACATCTCACTCCTAGTGAGAAAGCACTCCTGATGTCCTAATGACACCCGTGTCTCCTTTTGTCATAAACCCCCTCACACTGCAGTGCAGCTGCAGACTGTGGCCCCCTCAAGGGGGGCGGGATTCTGCTGTGTTCTCCTTTCTATCCCTGCGCTGGTACAGAGTGGGGGCTCAGGAAGCGTCCGTACAGTTTTAGGTCCTGGGATACATGTGGGGAAAAGACAGACAAGTTCCTTCCTCCGATGGAACTTAAATTCTAAAAGGGCAGGCAGAAAATAAATTGTAAACACACAAATTTAAGACAATTTTAGATAGTGATAAGTGCTGTAATGAAAATCAGGGGCTAGGATAAAGATGGACTGAGTGGTTAGTTTAGAGTAGGAAGCTAGGGCAAACCTCTCTAAGAAGGTGACATTGAGCGAAGATCTAAAAGACCAGAAGCCAGCTCTGTGAAAATCTGTGGGGAGGACCACTCCAGGTGGAGGGAGAGAACAGCTGGAGTGGTGAGTTTGAGCACAGAGAGGAGGACAATGTGGCCAGAGCGGGGAGAGAGAGAGAGAGAGGTCTGAGAGGTAGGCAGGGGCAGCCGTGGTAGGAGTTTGGATTTCATTGCCAGGGCTATGTAGAAACTCTCAGGGAGGGATATTTAGGTTGGGGAGCGATGTGACTACCGGTACGTGTTTTGGAAAGACCACTCTGGCTGCTGTGTATATAAAATAAATTGTATGGAGACAAGATTGGAAGCGAGGAGGCTGGTTCGGAGGCCATGAGAGTATCCTGGTGGTTATGGAGGCAGCACTGGGAGCATGGTGTTTAATCATGTGGATCCTGGTACCAACTACCCACGTCCAAATCCTGACTCCACAACAAATGGATGGCTTTGAGTAAATCACTGAACCTCTCTGAGCCTCAGTGTTACCCTCTGTCAGAGGGGGGTACTAGTAGCACTCAACTGATAGGTTTGTTGGGAAAGCTCAATGAGTTAATAGATGGAAGGCACTGGCACCCAGGCTGTGAGTTATTATTATTATTAATAGTGTTATTAGTAGTAGTAACAGTAGTAGTAGTTGTCGTCATTATAGAATGAAGAGAAAAAAACGGATTTATGATATTTCTATAGGCTGAGTTGAGATGACTTGACGAAAAATTGGATCTTAAGGATGAAGGAAAGGGGAAAGAAGACAGTTTTTTGGCAAATGGTTTGTTAGTGGTGCTGTTTAATAAAATGGGGAAAGACCGATGAAGGAGCAGGTTTTGGGGGGTGTGTGTATGTGTGTTTCAGGAGCTCAGTTTTGAACAGGGTAGTTCTGCAGCACCTATAAAACCTCTGAGAAGAGATGTCCAGCAGGGGGTTGGATATATGAACCTGGAGTTCAGGGAAGAGCCCACGGCTGGAGACACACATGTGAGAGTCGTGGCACAGTGACGGGGTCACCCTGGGACAGTGCGTGGATGGGGAGGGAAGGGCGCCCAGGACAGAACCCTGAGCTCTCTCACTTTAAAGATGGAGCAGAGGAGCAGGATCTGGCAAGGAGCCTGAAGGAGCAGGCAGTGAGGTGGTGGAACCGGGAGAAAGTGGAGTGACGGAGCCAAGAGGAGAGGGTGTTTCAGGGTGGGCAGCTGACTCCACTGCTGCCAATAGGTCGGACGAGATACGTAACTCAATGCAAGGTGGATCATGGAATTTGGCAACATGGGGGGCATTTGCTTAACGGACGAATGAAATTTTATTTCATTGGTTGGTAATTTTATTTAAAAATCAATTCAATTGGAAAGTCTGGTTGTCTACTCCCCTTGGCGCCAGCAAGAATTAGGTGAGGAGGGAGCCTCAAGGCCAACAGTGTCGACAGCCTTCTTGGTGCGGCCTTCAAACGAGCTGCGAGGCACCCCGTTGGGGCGGTTGCTGCTGGTTAAAAGAAATTCCACCTGTTTTATTGCTCATGCGTGGAGAAATGGTTTCTGCCTCTTCTTCAAAATAAAGTTTTAGAAACCACCAGTAAATGGTGACCAAACTGAGGTGGAAAAAGTGTTTCTGAAACTGGAATCAAAATTTTCCAGTGACGCCACAGTCTGGCACAGCTGTTTTGAATCTAGGAGCATATTAACACTCATGCCATTTCTGTGACTTCCCTGAAGCAAACCATTACCCTTTCAGCTTCTCTCTATTATCCAAAAAGCTGGTGACAGGTTAGATTGGTGGCTCTCAGGCTCTCTTCTGCATCAGAATCACCTGGAGGGCTTGTTAAACTACTGGTCCCTGGGCACCGTCCCAGAGTTTCTGATGTGGCAGGCCTGGGGCAGCGGAGGAACTTGCGTTTCTAACAAGCTCCCAGGTCACATTGCTGCTGCCGCTGGTCCCAGGACCACCCTCGACAACCTCTGGTCTGGATTATGCGTCCGCTCCCTGAGAGCAGGCACGGCGTCTCTCTGGCTCGCCTGGCTCAGTTGGAGGCACTCAATAAATTCCTATTAGATGAGTGGGTTAAGTCAGCTTGTGTGGATCCGTCAGGGCTGAGGAATGGGGTGAGTGCTGAGGGGAGGGTCACGAAGAGACGAGCTGTCACATGATTTTGTTGCTGCCCCCAAACTTCCCGGCAGCCCTACCAGGAGGACTCCTCAGAGCTTCCTGTGGCCGAGTAGCCATCTCTGGACTCTGCACTCTTCTCCTTGAACCCATCCTAGCTTGCAGGTTTTCTTTTACATTTTGACTGTCGGAAACCTTTTAACAATTCGGTTCAGGCCTGTATGTTTGTGGGTGGAGTTTAGGCAGAGGGACACAGTGACACAAATGGTTTAACATGTAACGTCTTTCTGGGATGCATTATGTGGCCCCTGGGTAAAGCCAGTCCTTCCTCTCCGTTCCCCAGGGCCAGAGGAAACAGGGTGGGGACCTGGCACATGGCTTTTGAGAGATGGAATTAGTTAAGTGTCAGTCAAACGGAAGTGAACGCTGGTGGCCACATCCCATCGAGCACACACGTCTCCTGGTTAGAGGCGCTGCACCCTCGCCGGGCACACAGAGCCTTCTTTCTTCCTCAAGGAAAAGTGACTCTTTCACAGCCTGCCACAGGCAAAGGAAATGGAAAGTCCCAGAGCATCCTGAGCCCCTCTCAGTTTCAGGGCACTTTGCCTCCTTCGTCCTTTCCCAAATTCAGGGACCGCGGAGCCTCTGCCTTCAGGCTGGGTCCTGCTGGGAAACAGCGGCTCTGTAGCCAGAGGCCGGGCAGCACTGCCCGTGTTTGCCCGGGAGGGGAGAAGCCCCGTGTGCTGACCTCCCAGCCTTGACCGTGTCTTAGCCAGAAAACAGCTCTGCAGCCCCTCCAGGCCCTCCACGTCTGCAGCCCCGAGCAGAGGCGCGTAGCAAAGGCTTTTCTGAAAAGCTGCTGATCTCAACCCTGCTGGCTCTACATTCCTGGATGATGAGGGAGGGATTCCAGTGTTTACTTTGAACAATGTTTTCCTGTGTCTGAACCGACTGGGTGTTAAATTCTTCCAGATTTCTGGCTCCACGTTGCAACTCCAACGGGACAGAAACAGGTTTACGGCAGTTGGCAGGGGAGCAAAAGCGAGGTCCGTCTGGGTACCTTCTGCGTCTAGAATTTCCACTTGGTGGATGGAAAGACTGTTAGCGCAGGCTCCGTGGGCTCGGCGCCCAGGAGGGGTTTGCTGTGTTCTCAACTCAGAGCTTAGAGCTGTGCCTTTCGCATTTCCCACCCTAGAGGGCAAGAGTTAGCTTTCCTTTTTGGAAACACAGCAAGGAGTGAGAACAAGCTGAGCGCTGGAGGTCAGGGCTTGCAGTGTTTTTCCTGTTAGTATAACCCCAGAAGTCGGGCTCATAAGGAACTCATTTCGTGGGATACTCGGAAACTTGAGTGTACTCCGCTTACTGGGGCCTGCTGTGCGGGGAGGTTTCAGAGATACGGGGAGGTCAGAGCTGGGCGGGAGATGAGAGAGTGGCAGACCTGAATCCGTATTTTTACACAGGAGGAAACTGAGGCACAGAGAGGTCTAGTGACCTAAGGACTAGAATGTCAGGTTGGAAAGACCTGTGCCCCACACATCTGGTTAGATCTCTCAGAACTGTGCAGGTCGGGGATGTGGTAACTGGTAGCTATTGCCATTGTTTGTCGCTGAGGAAGATGAGCACACAACTACATGGGGCCATGTGAGTCATTCTTCTCTTTATTCAGTGTTGGTAAATCAATGGCTTTAAAGACACAGAGAACTTCAGGAAACCAATAGGATCAATTCAAAATAAAGGTGCTCTGTACTTCCACCGTGCACAATGACAGTATCTTCATTCTTGTGTTCTGGGATGATGAGCAGTGCAGGGGAAACTCTCATGGGACCCCACAATGACTTACTCACTTTGGAGTCTTTGGTGAAGCTCCAGCCCCTGGGCAGGTGCCTGTCAGCCTCTTGAATCAGAACAGCCCAAATCTGAGTAGGGTATGGGGCAGACAGTAGCCTTGCAACTGTTTTAGACCCTCTATTCTTGGACCCTGGAAACCTGCTCCTGAACCCCTTTTATGGTGTGTGTGTGTGTGTGTGTGTGTGTGTGTGTGTGCATGCACAAGCAGGAAAGGAAGATTAGTGGCAATCCTCCTGACTTCAGGATCTAGGTGGGGCCCAAACAGTATTTATGAAGTGGGGTTGGATAAAATAGTTCCATGGTAGAACTTGACATTTTGATCTGGCTGCTTTCACAAAGCCATTTTGATGCCAAGGACATTTTTACTTGGTCTTAAAAAAAAAAGCCACTAAAATTTCAGATTTCTATACCTCTCAAGTAATGTGCAAGGCAAGCACCCTAGCACCGTCTCTGAGCCCCCTTCACACCTTGCCCCATCCCTCACTCCTGTCCTAACCCATCTGGCCACATCAGTATGTCTGCTGTGTCAAAATGGCCTTGTCAAAATTGGCTGTTAGTGGATGGCTTCATTTCTGTGATATTTTATAACCATAAATTCTTTACTTACATATATTTCCTTCTTCTAGTAGAAGTTGTATTGTGCCCTAGAGATGCGAGAGGAATGGAAGGAGGAATTATGCAGTGAAATTGCTCCCACTTCTGGTGGAGTAGGAAGCCCTTGTCTCTTCAGTCTCATGAGTGGGATTTTTCCTTGGGATGTCTGGTAAGGGCTTTGTATCAGACCTCTTGCTGTGTAACAAATTACCCCAAAACTTAGCTGCTTAAAACAAACATATGTCATCTAACAGGTTCTGTGGGTCAGGAACCTGAATGTGACTTAACCGTGTGCCTCTGTCTCAAGGTCTCTCCATGAGGGTGCAGTCATGGTTTTGGCTGGGGCTGTGATCCCATCTGAAGGCTCAACTGGGGGAGGATCCACTTCCAAGCCCACTCACATGGTTACTGGCAAAATTAAGTTCCTCACAGGCTATTGAACTAAGGGCCTCAGTTCCTTGCTGGTGCTTGGCTGGAAACCTCCCTTGGTTCCTTGCCACATGGCTTCTCCATAGGGTAGCTCATAATATGGCAGCTGGCTTCCCTCAGAATGAATGAGAGCGAGCAAGAGAGAGAGACCAAGCGCTCAAGACAGAAGCCAAAGCTTTGTTGTAACTTAATTTGAGAAGTGACATCTCATCACTTTTACCATACTCTACTTGTTAGAAGTGAGTCACTAGATGCAGTTGGTACTCAAGGGAAGGGGTTTCATGAGGGTGTGAACACCAGGAGCTGGGGTCATTGGGGCCATCTTGGAGGCTGCCTGCCACAGGCCTTATGGGACCAGTTGCTGTTGAGTGTTTGCTCAGCCTGTGGGCCCTGCTACCCCAGCAGTTCTGATAAGCCAGTGGCTGTGAGGAGCAGAGGGAAAGGAGTTCCATGCTCACTCGCACTCCTCTTGGGAGGTGGAAACCTTCATTGGCAGAGCATCCTGAAGACTTCTCAGGGGCAAATAATTCTGAGTTTCTAAACTAGTTACACTTAACCTCCACTACCCTGTCTCATCCCTCCTCCACTCCAAGGAAAGCAGAAGAGCCTAAGACAGCATCCACCTCCTTGCTATGGTCTTTGTCACTCTAAATAAAGTTCCATGACACAGCTGCTCTCTCTAGAGCTCATCTAGTCCTCACCTTGGGTGCCAATGTTATTCAGCATTTTTGTTACCAAAATGAGCCCCCAGTCATAAACCATTAATTCAGGATTCTTGGTGAACAGTTACAAGGATCTTTATGGCCCATGAAATGCTTTTACCTGAATTAATTGGATCATCGTAACATCCCATGAGGTGAGATGTTTCTCATCCTGGATGTGAGGAAACTGAGGTTCAGAAAGATTGAGTTTCTCAAGATTAGACATTGGAAGTGAAGCTGGATTTCAAAACCAGTTCTCCTGCCTCCAAAATCTGTGCTCCACCCTGCGTCCCCTTTAACTTTGCTTGCATACCTAAGTCTCCAGATTATTCCCAGTAGGAATCTGGCGAGACTTCTTGGCCCGATTTTGCTCATTAAGTCATTCTAGACCAGGGCTGCAGTGACCTGAGAAGAGAGATAGAACTCAGCTGGGATGGGGTGTGTCCAAGCTGGAGGTCGCACGGCAGACAGAGTTGGTGACTTTGGAGAGCTACACAGGGTGTGTGTGTGCTTGTGTGTAAACATGTGTGCACACGTTCGTG
This sequence comes from Diceros bicornis minor, assembly GCF_020826845.1. Lineage (NCBI taxonomy): Eukaryota > Metazoa > Chordata > Mammalia > Perissodactyla > Rhinocerotidae > Diceros > Diceros bicornis. The sequence goes on from NC_080757.1 coordinate 4,054,447, forward strand.
CATGCACATGTGCGTGTGGTTCAGAGACTCTTTCTCATCCCAGTAACTATATGGATGTCCCTCTCAGGGCTATGTGCGCATATGTGCGTGTGAACACATATGTGGCTACAAGTGGACACGGATGCCTCAGATCCCCCCTGGATCAGGGATGCTCTCCAGAGGGTGCCCTTTTGGTGAGCAGATGGTGTAAGTGGTATAAGCAGGGCTGTTGGGACCTGAAAGGTGGGGCGGATGGGATGGAGTGGGTGAGATGTGGAGACGGCAGTGTGACAGCGTTTGTGTTGGAGGGTCCTCTGAGCCCATCTTCTGCCCTCCTACTGCTCTGGTCTCTTCCCTTATCTTCAACTTATTGACCCATTTTTGGCAAGATGCGTTTTGTTACTAATTTCTCCAGCTTGAAAATTGGACCCCATTGCTTTGGCATTGCGGAAGATACCACAGTCCTGCATATTAATGATGATGATGACTGTCCAGCCAACAGGCTCATGTGCTGATGCCCTGTGCTCAACGCTTTATATGAATTATCTCACGATAAAAATCCTCACGGCAATCCAAGGATAGTTCCTGTTATTGCCCTTATTTTACAGATGAGAAGACTGAGACTTGGGAAGTTTAAGTATCTTGTTTCTGGTCACACGGCTAAGAAGCAGCTGGCCTGTCCTGAACTCCTGCTCTTAATTCTGTGCTATACTTTACTCCAAACAATTGTTTATTATGCAGCTTTACCACATTAGGGACTTTGGCTAATTCTCTTATCAGTTGCCCTCTTGAGATATTGAAATACATACACAATAGTATCACAGGCACACAGCGAGAAGGCAAGGAGAGAGCTGGTTCTCCTGCAGTGCAGCAGGAGCTGGGATCTTAAAGGCCAGGCCTTTGCTGGGAGAGGACAGTCACACAACAAACTCCATGAGGGGCCCGTTCCCAGATTTTAAAAGTATTCGATGCATCTTTCCACCATGCCAAGGAGACACATTAAAGCCCTTGTTTAATTGGATTTCTGACTCAACAAAAACTCCTTTTGTCAGAACTTCAAAATTTCCTGGCATGTTACCCACACATATTTTCTATGTGGATAGCAGTTATGTCTCACTGTATACTACTTGTATGTATTTGTGCCTAGAAAGATTTATTTGAAACTAGTAACTAAATATTTCTCTCCAATTTGAAAACACCTCTGGAGAATTGATAATCGCTATTTTCTCTTTTAACCATAGGCAACAGTTTCCTATATATTCAACTGTGCATTTTCACCCAAACTATCCATATTAGTTACATCATATTATATTTTGCCAGTTTACCTTCCTCATTCCATGTTTCTCAGGAACCTAGTGAAATGAACCACACCAGGGACTTGCAAGAGCTTCCAGACAAGAGGAGAGAGGATAAGAGGAGATCAGATGGTGGTAAGTCAGTCTGGCCTTGAGTTTTGACCATAATTAGTCCTCAAAATGGACAACATGTAGGCCAAGAGTTGACTGGAATTTAAAGTTCCTACTTCTGAGCCTTAAGAAACATAATTTAGGGAAAGAGAGAGACATATGCTAGAGAAGGCACAGAGGAAGGGAAGGCATAAGCCCACTTGGAGGGCCGCCTGGCCTCCCAAAATAAGTGTCATAGGAGCAGTTCTGGAAGGAGAGAGAAAGGGACTAGAGAGCAAGGGCCACAGGTCTAAATTTAGAATCATTCTGCAGGAAGAAAACATATGTCTGTGAAAAGGCAGTTACATCCACTAACAACAGATGGAAGATACACCCGGTGCTGTGTCTGGTGGTGGTGGGATCTGTGCCTGTTTGGTGGGAATGGAGGGGACAGAGCACATGCTGGACCAGGTGGGAATGGAAACAGAGGTTTGGAGGAAAAGAGGAGTAGGACTTGGGTTGGAATTTGGTACAGTTAGGCCTCAGGGACTTTTCATATTAGACAGGGTTTCACTTCACCTTTCAGTGAAGCCTGAGTCCTGGACAGTCATGGCTCCCATCGCTGGCGTTCTTGCTCTTTTCTGGGCACTTCACATGTAGTGTCTCATCTGGTCTTCACAATAACTGTACAAGTGAAGTGTATCATTCCCATTTTACAGATTGGGGAAAGTTTAGGCTCAGAGAGAGAGAGGGGAAGTGATTTGCCCACTTAAAAGCAGGAAGTGACAGCTAGGATTTGAACCAGGCCTTTCCATGAGCCATATTTGTTTGCTGTATTTATTAGCGTAACGTCCCACCTTTGCCATTTGACCTTCTCTGGTAGTGGCTATTGTCAAGTCAGCTAGTCCATGGTTTCCTTTGTGTCCCATACAAGCATGTAGCTTTCTGACGTTTGGATTTCTGATAGTCCTTAGAGATTTCAGGGGAAATTGCTGTGGCAATTGCAGTAACATCCATTTATCTAGTGATGCTGACCCGAATTCCTGGGGACAGAGCAGTGAATGCGATGGGTGAGATCCCTGCTCTCATGGAACTGACCTTCTAGTTGGTTAAGGGAAAATAGACAGAGGAGTAAATCATGGGACATGTCAGTCAGGAATAGTACTCTGCAGAGAACTGCAATAGGAGCTGTGGTAGTGACTAGGGCTATGTTAGTAGTCATGGAAGGCCTCACTGAAGAATTTATGTTTAGGCTGAATCCTGACTTATTAGAAGTAATAATCCATGTGAAAATCAGGGAAACATGCATCCCAGATAGAGAGAGCAGTTAGGGAAGGACCCTCAAGTGGGAACAAGCTTGGCATGTTTGAAGGAGAGAAAGCAGGCCAATGTGGGTGGTGCAGTGAGTGAGGGGGAGAGTGGCACTAGCTAAGGCTGGAAGGGTACGCAGGGGCTAGATTGAGAAGAGCTTTGTAGGCCAAGGGAAGGAATTTGCATTGTGTCCTAAATGGAATGGGAACCATTGGAGTGTTGGCAATAGAATGATTTAATCTGATTTATGTTTAAAAATGATCACTCTTGGTCCTCTGTGGAGAAGGAATTGTAAGGGAACAAAATTGGAAGGAGGGAGACAAGTTAGCAGGTATTTATGAGTCCAGTGAATAGATTTGATGTCTTGAGTAAGGATGGAGATACAGCAAAGTTAACTAATGGCAGAGGGTGGTGAGTGGAGGATAATGGATTGGGTATTCTAAGTGAAGAAGTAAGAGGAATCAAAGACAACCTTAGATTTTTGAATTGGGCAATTTGGTGAATGTTAGTGCCTCTCTCTAAAATGGAAAAGACCAGAGAGGAACATTTTAGGGAGTAAGGTCAAGAGTTCTGTTTGAACCATGAAAACATTGAGATCCTATTAGATACACAAGTGAAGATTAAAGATGGCACCTGAACATACAAGTTTGGACCCTGGGGAAATCCTAGAGGTAGGATTTGGCACATAGATGAGATGTACAGCCACGGAACTGATGTTACATTGGGGACGTGGGGAGAAAAACAAAGAGAAGCGAACCTAGATATCATCAATGGAGATTGAGAAGGAGAGTGGCGAGTGACATGAGAGGAACACAGGTCTGTGTGGTGTCATGGAAGTCAAGTAGGAAAATGTTTCAAGAACACAAGGGTGGTCAATTGTATCCATAACCACTACATCTTGGAAGGTAAGAGGTGAGGGCCCTGGGATGCAAGTGGAGACATGTTCTTTGATAAGAATAGGGACACTTCGTCTATCGTAGTGGGAGGGAAGGCAGCATACACAGGAGTGTTCGGTAGGTGTGATGGTGGGGAGACAAAGGTGTTCCCGATGGATTCTCGGACTTTTCCCAAAGGAGAGTGAGATAAGGACATCAGCTGAGAGTGAGAGGGAGAAGGAGGAGATGAGGAGGTTTGAAATAGTTGGTTGGGGAGTGGAAACGTGAAAAGACTTGGAAAGTGGGGAGAGTAGGATAGGCTAGCTATGTTGACTTGACTTTGGGGTAGAGGAGCAAAAGTGTGGAATATTAAACAAAAGGATTCTGCAGCTAGAGAGCCTGAGTGCAAATTCTAGTTTGTCACTCCATAGTTGTGTGACCTTGGACAAGCTACTGGGCATTCCTATGGGCTTTAGTTTCCTTGCTTGTAGGATGGGGATAATATAGTATCTAATGCATAAGATTTTTTTGAGGATTAAACTAATTAATATAGGTTAGGTGCTTAGACTATGCCCAGTACATAGTACATGGCGTTTTGTGTGAGACCAGTCAGCACAGTTGTTTTTCTCTCCCACATGTTTAGTTGCTGAGGTGGAGGCACCCAGAAGGGCCCAAAGGTTGGGTTTAACTAGTGCTGGGGCTTTGTCGTGCAAATATTATACAGGGCGAAGGATAAGGTGGTTAAGGTTATTTGCAAGGGATTATAACAAGGGACCATGGAATGTAAACAGGACAAAGCAGGAAGCAAGGGCATGAAGGGGGGTGACTGAGACAGGGAGGTAGAATGAGTGGATTGGAAGAGAGGAATTGCTAGATTGGGAACTGCTTGGGGGGTGAGCTGGAAGGATAGAGGAGGGAACAGTTAGAGTGGGGTGCTCACAATTGAGACTGTGGATGTAGTGTGGTTATTGGTGACAATAAGGACAATGGACTGACCATAGGGGCAGGTGGTGGAGATTGAGAGGAAGGCAAGGCTAATGGAGATGAGTAGATCAAGGAAGGTCGGGCTAGAGATTTGCGTGGATCATTCATGAGATGATGAATAAACCACTGCTGATGGTAGGAGTAATGGTGCAAAGGAAGCCAGTGTCTGGGAGCTAAAGTTGTCAGTGACTGAGGGGCAGAGGCCAGGGGTCAGAAGCTGTCAGCAACCGGGTGGTCAGGGGGTGGCATAGTCTGATGGCATGAGCTTCAAAGGAGAAGGAAGGAAAATGGTTTGAGAAAGGCACTGGGAACTAAGGAGGACAAGTACCCCTCCAGGTCCAACAACCTGTGGGTCGTGGGGGGAAAAACAGCCTTCCCTGGAGAGGTCTGCAGGGGGCGTGGTGTTGTGAAAGCCAGAGAGGTCCTGAAAGAAAGAGAGGCCACTTCCTTTAGTGACGATCCGACAAAGCACCATTGGCAGAAAGTCCCAAGGATATATGGGGATGGGGATGTCTCCAAATTTCAGCTTCTTGTCCTCAGCTTTTCAGATTTTGAATACAGTTTTATCAGTTCACTCAGGGCTTTGGATCTCTGATGATTTTCTCAACATAATGTGGTAAATGCTATTTATAATAGGGTCATTTTTGCCTTCCTCCGAGAGCACAAGGGAAGGACAGATCTCTTCCTGGGAGGGTTAGGGAAGGTTTCTTTGAGTGGCCAAGCTCTGCTCTGGGTTTTGCAGGACACGCAGTTCCTTGGAAGTGGGGAGTGGGAAGAGAATTCAGGGCAAAGGCATGCCAAAGAGTCAAGGCGTGTGAGCTTGGCGAGTGTGGGGAATGATGGGGTGCTGGGTGTGCGTGGGTCTGTGTGTGTGTGTAGCGGGGAGAGGGTATGGGGAAGAGTCATGGTGTTAGGAGCCAAGATTGGGAAGCTTTTCTGGGACTAGATTTTAAGGAATGTGCATTTTACCTTGGAGACTAGAGGGAGTAAATAAGTTTTGAACAGAAGTATGACATGATCAGATCTTTCTCAGTTGGTTTCTCTGCTTAGAATGTTGTGCCTGGTGTAGTGCGTGGCACACGATAAACATTCAGTAAATATTTGTTGGGTGATTATTTTTATAAATGATCATTCTTGCAGTCACCATGGAGAGGATGAGCTGGAGGGAAAGAGAATAGAGGTAGGAAAACATATTTGGGGAGTGGAGCCTGTATTTGGGGTGTAAGAGGGAAGGAGGAGTTGAGTTTCTACTTTAAGTGTCAGGAAGGATGGTGATGCCATCGACAGAAACAGGGCATGGAGATGGCGGAGGTGTCGGTAGAAGTACCGGGTGACAACAGGTACTGACCTTGGTTTTGAGCGGGTTTAAATTTGATGAAAAGGCAAAACAATTAGAGGAACTTGTTTAATAAGTAGTTGGAAATAAGAATCTAGTCTCAGAAGACAGATCTGTCCTGAACATAGTTTGGTAATTATCAAGGTCCCAGTGGTACTAATGATATAGAGTGATGAGCCTTTACAGAAGTGATTAATTTTGACCAAGCTCAAAGGAAAATGAGTAATAATTCAGGATGGCAATCTAATAATTTGTAATGGGACGTATGCATATGAGCTATTTGATATATCAGTTTTCAGAAGATTGTTGAGTGAATAAGAGCAAAAGGGGCCACTTTCATCAAGTCATGTAGCTAATGAGCCCCCCCTTTCCATTCAGTCGCTTCTCAGAGAACAAATATTGATGTTTCCAAGGCCATGGTTAGGGTTAGGGTTAGGCAGGACACTTTCAAACTTTGGAAGGATCTTTTTCACACCTCCTTTCTTTCTCAGTAGAAAATATGGGACACAATTTGACAATTTCTTGATGGCTCAGGCACCTTATCACAAGCATCTGTGATTTTTATCAGGTGAGATAATGCTGGAATGGCCTCATTACAGTGAGGGCTAGTGGGGGGGCGGGGGGAGTTGAGACTGGCAGCCTCTTCACTAAATGGCTCATGCTTTCTGTGCTTTTGTAGTAAATTGGTTTGCTCTCCGTGGTTCTTTGGTTCCCTCAGCAGTCACGCAATGTCTTGACAATTGGCTGGAATATTTTGCATCTCCCCGTTGGAGAGGGTTGTTGGGTGGCCTTCACTTGGCGACTGTGCCTTGAGCTCTAGGCACCATGCCTTGAAAGCTTAGAGAGTGTTTTTTATTGATCCCGTTGCGGTTTCCTTGCTAGCACATCCAGTCTTAACAAAGCATCTCAGTGTGTAGGATGTGCTTCGGGGCAATTTCCCTATGCATAGCTGGTCTTGGCCACAGGGAGTTGATTCTTTTTAACTTCTTCCCTGACCCTTCTATGACTGGGGTGGCAGTGGGGGCTTCTGCTGTAGTTCTCCAGCCTGTAGTCTGCCTCACTTTGGCGCTGGAGCAGTTGCTCACAGATTCTGTTTTAGTTTCTGGACTCATCACTATGGGCTGTGCTCCAATGAATGATAGGCCTTGGAGCTGGTAGGAACCCTAGAGACCATGGTGGCAAATATCCCGCCTGCTCGTTGTCCGTGAATATAGGGAAGCAGGGAGGACACTGCTCCCCTCTTTGGGAGGCTAGAACCTTCAGCAGCCAACATTTTCTGAGCACTTTGCTATACAGAGGTTTATAAAAAGCAGAAGGGTGCCAATGAGTTCTTCATTTTAAAAGATGCTGCTCATCTAAAATTGGAAACACCTTAAAATCCTCCAATGGAGGCATGACTAATACTGGTTCATTCACTGAATGGATTACCAAGCAGCCTCTAAAATAATTATGAGGACTCTTTAAGAACATGAGAAGATACAATATAATGTTAGAGCTAAAATGATGGATTCAAAAGGATATGTACATTTTGTGGCCATAACCATGTAAGAACTGGGTGAGCACACACAGGTAAGAAGAGTTGTGTGATGGTAATGGGATTATGAGATTAAAAAATGACATTTTACAAACTTTCTATAATGCTGATAGTATATAATTTCTATTATGAGAACACGTACGAATAAATACAGCAAGTGCAACTGGCTGTCATTGACATGACACATACTTTGAATTGCTTTTCTAGGAAAGGTGATGATTCGTTCTAGTTCCTCCTCACACTTTGCTAGTGAACGTGGGGGCTGGCCTATGTGGGAAGGAGCACGGGACTCTGCTTCTTGGATAAAGTGGTCTTTGCGCAGCATTGAAATTAGCCCCCTTCATTCCATCTCCCACATTTATCAGTGCTGAGTATCCGTCTGCAAAGCTTTCCTTCGTCCCCAAGTGTTGCATCTTCCCTTTATTTAATTTCCATTTTGTAAGTTGTTTTAGGACTAAAATTATTGCTGGGTATGAATGAAGAGCATTCAGGACAAGGTACAGTCAGACTCTTAATTTTCAGGAGGGGGATTTATTTGGATTGTGGTTCAACTGGGGACAACTTACCCCAGACAATTGGGAGTTTTGATTCAATCATAATTTGGCATCATCTGTGACCCAAGAGTTGGGTGCAATGTGTGAGGCATGGATTTTCTCACACTCTGGCCTGAGCTGGGATAACTGTGTGACACTGAGGACATGCTGTCCACAGGCTGATGGAATAACTGAATCCTACAGAAGGCAGCTACTTGAGTTCTTTGCTTCCAGGCAAAGTCTCAAATGCAAGTCAACTTCTTCAGAACAAACAGTGGCCTGGATTCCTCCTGCTTAGAGCATTTTAAAAGGGGGTGGCCGGGCCCATTGATTGAGGATGGTCCTGGGAAATGCCTGTCTGTTTCTCCCATGAGTTTTCTAGGTTCACAATGCCCCATTGTTCCAGTGGAGCGGGACTTCCTTTTTCTGATTGATTAGACATTGTGAGGCCACACACTTTCATGATCCCATTACTCATGAGCCAGCTGTTAGGTGGAGAGACGGTCTCTGAGCACAGATTGCTTAAAGCCTTTCATGTTTGGTTTCCTGAATATGAAATTATAGGGCTATTTCTTGTTGCCTGTTTCTCCATATCTTTCCTAGCTATCTAGCCTATCAATGTACAGTCTACTCGAAAATGTCCATGGAAGGAAAAGGTTGAAAAGCTTTCTTCTGATTATGTGTGTTTGGCTTGTTCTGAAAATTTTATTTTAAAATTTGGAACTTAATCTATAGATAATATGGCCACATGTGCTTTGTGCCTAATGGGTCTTCATATGACATCTTAAAATGGGAATTTTAATATTGGTGATTGAATATTCTTCAGATAAATATAAAATTCAGATTCATAGTTGTACCTGATAGGTATGCAATGCCCCGTGCTTCTTCCTATAGTGAATTTGTCAAGTGTTTGTTCAGCCAACTCAACATTGTAGTTCATATGCAGAAAACATACCATCTGGAAATAGCCTATATGATCTGCATGGTGGAAGAAGAATGTGGACCCTGAGCAGAGAAGCACTTCACTCAGGATTTGAAAACATTGAGGCTGGCATTTAAACCATGCCCTCTGCTCATCGTTCTCCTCATCCTTCAAGACTCAGCACAGCCGTCTTCTCTTCTTAAACCTGTTTCTTGACATCCCTCCCCACCCAGGCTGAGTTAGGAAGCTTATGGTCTGTCTCCCCATGGGGCTCTGAGCTCCTCGAACCAAGGCTCTGCCTCCTTCTGCGTTGTGTCCCCAGCCCCTACTGCAGGGCCCGGTACATGGAGACACTCAATACCTGTCTGCAGAGTGGCTGATGGGACTTGTTTTGACCTATGTACAGAGACTTTGCTTTTGTTTCTGATGACTTAGATGACATGGATTATTCTTGTTTGTTTTATTATCTGCATGGGAAACAGACCTGCTTTGTGGACCCTTGACATTGAGAAGGGTAGACTCCCAAACCAAGAATTGAGCGTGGAGAATCCACAATGGTTCTGGGTGAGCACAGGACCCACTCCTCTTAGAAGTATAGTGTTTGGAGCTCAGTATAGATTTGTTGAATGCATGAATGAATGAATGGATGTTGGATGGCCATAGATGCTTGAACTCTGCTTCCACTATTGTGTCCCTTAAACTACATGCATAATCGTTAGAGAAAATATGTAGGGTCCAGAAGCATTATCAAGAAGCAGCCTACACCCCTCCCCCCCACCATGAGTGGTGAATCAATAATGCCAGGTCTGTGTTAGAAGACGGGCACTTCTGATTAGACTCCCACCTCCCCACCCCAGACGTGGTTAGAGATAGCTGCTTCCCTCTGGAAAGAGGCATGGTCTCTATTAGAACATTAGAACATGCTGACAACTGCCAAAGCTGTCCATCATATGCAACTTGACTTTTTAACAGAGTGCAGTAATGAGCTCGTTTCTCCTCTCCTTGGAGTGTGTGTGTGTTTGAGGAGGGGCAGTGATGAGGAAGAGTAGGTGGCTAGTACATTGTTGCATAGGGAGAGGGGGAGAGAATGCCTCCTTTCCCCCAAAACCAATTTGCCCCTCCCCACCTCCACTCTTCTCTGTCTTGACAGTTATAGGATTCCCCATGTGCCCCAGCATCAGTATCACTCAAGGCACATCAAACCATTGCCTTGTGTGCGCCCCGCTAGAGCCCATCAGGTAGAGGTGGGGCTATGGCAAGAGTTTCCATAGCATCCATGGGATGGGGGCAGGGTAAAGAGGTGGAGAGAGTAATGATAGGGTGGGGCTGGTGGGAAGTCTGTCGGGTGTGCACAGTGTTTCCCCAGGTCTGAAATGCAGGGGTCAGAGCACGCACTTGGCCTGAAAGATGGGGGGCTCTCTGGGTCTCCTCTCCGGAGCAGGCCACTCAGGATGGAGATCAGCATGTAAACCACTCACTGCACCAAGTTGATTCAAGGCCAGAATGTTTCTCCAGATCTTAGAGATAAACCTTCCAAGACACTTCTGGCCTAAATGGCAGCTTCCTCTTCAGCCAAAAATAAATGCGGAGTAGCCAGAGGGCAGAAGAGGAAACAGAAGGCAGGGGAGGAAATGAAAGGTTGAGGAGGATAACACGCAGAGGTGAAATGAAACTCTGCATCAGGTTCCTGTTTGGGAAAATGTGGTTCTCCTTCTGGGAGCCAGACAAGACTCTTAGATTTGGCTAAGGGAGAAAAGTGAGAGATGAGACACAAGCAAAACAAGATGCCTGCAGGTTGGAGCAGCGAAGAGAGGACAGCGGCTGAACAGAGGGAAACAGGTCTGGTCTACAGTGGAGCACTAGGCCCTCAAGTGGGCTTGTTCTGGGTACGGACACTTTCGTGGGACCAACCTTCTGAGGCTGATTTCAGAGGAAGTGAGTCACTGAACACCCTGCTATACCCTAGCAAGTTCGTCCTTCCATCCTCTATGTCATAGCATTCTCTGATGCTCAGAGTTCCAAAACAAGGGCTGGAGAAGGACATTGCTTCAAAATCTACACAAGCATTTCCCTGGTTACTAGTTCCACGAGATGCCCTATTCAATGAAGGAATGAATGAACCATTTCCTGGTCAAATGAGATTAGGGGATGCTGCATTTTAATCCGCTGCAAACGAGACTAGGGGAGGCTGCATATCAATCTCCTTTTGGAGATTCACAGAACAAGTTAACATAGGCTCTCAGAAGTCCTGTGCTAAAGGAATTTAACATGTCATTTTTCAAACTTACCTGACTGAGCACAGGCCTGCTATATTAATATTGCACAACAACATAGACTATGTGAATGGTACCCCCTGGATTAAACAACCTATGTGGCCCTATAGGGTGATCCTTGCCATGGACTTATTTTTTCCCTTTAAGTAACACCTATTAGCATCTTAAGAGATTCTTGCGTTCTATGGAACACAGATTTAAGATAGATGTTTCAGAAACACCGGATTAAGATAATGTCTTGCTCAGTATGAATATGCAAATAGCACTACTTTTACAGCATAAATGAGACAAAAAGTCTGAGGGGCGTTAACTTGTGCCAATGCACTCATCCATCCATCCTGCCTGGAACCCATAAAATCCTTTTGCAAGATGATTTCCTGAGATAAAGATGCAGCTGTGGTCACAGACAGAGGATGAGATTAGCTTGCATGAGAATACCATCCCAAGACATGGTTTTCTTAGCTCAGTACTTTAAGGCGCTGGTTCTCCTTTGATGGAAGTCAATTCTGGTATTGGCAGGTGGTAGTGATGCTCCACGGTCCTTTTAAAGGTTTAAAAGCCTCTGATATGCAGTACTGAATATGTATGATGAAGAATTCTGAATGAAAATAAGCGTCTTAGAACTGCAAAAGGACTGAAATGACCTCCTGGACCTGTTTCCAATCTCTTGAGTAGTTATTACCCTATGAATCTTCAGTGTTTTTTGGTTTAGATTCTAGAAGAGCAGTTCCCAAACTTTGCTGCACATTAGAATCAAGCTTTTAATTCCGATGCCTGTGTTGCATCCCATTCCAATTAAATCACAGTGTTGTGGATGGGAGCCAGGCATTTGAATTTTTAAAAGATCCCCAGTAATTCCAATGTGCAGCAACGCTGAGGGACTGCTGGTTTAGAAGCACTGTGATTTCCAGACATTTTGTTGTAAAAACCATGCCTCTGTGAGAGACGCAGGACAGGAATTCATCCTCATCTCTTAAGTGAGATCACCGAGGTCCTAAGAAGTTAAGGATCATAATCAAGGTCACAAATTTGTGTCAGGTTTCAGGCAAGTGTCACTCCTTTGAATTTAAGTCAACCAGCACATCAGACTAGATTCGGGAAATGGTGGGTTAAGAGGTTGGGGCGGGGGGGGGGGGGTGGTGGGAGGAGCTGGGCTTGAAAACGAAGTGGATTGAACATGGGCCTTTGTGCCTTAGGAGAAACAAGAAAACCACTTCAATATTATGCCTCCTGCCCCTCCCATCAATGCTGTTTCTGTCTGTAGACTGCTGGTTTGCATTTCATTTATAGGGAGACAAAATGGAACCTTTGTGCCAGAGTTGAAGGAAATTATAAGAGCCCACAGCTTGTCTTCAGACTTAATGTCAACTATTTGTCTCCTTTTATTTTCAAACAAACAAGTCCTCCCCATGAGTTTTGAGGCTCTCTCAAACATTCTCTCCTTTGGTTTTATAGTTTCCTACTCCCTAAATCAACAGGTATAAGAAAAACCTACCAGTCTATAGAATTGTCCTGTCAACCATGGAAGACTCTTGTAGGAGTCCAGCAAGACACAGTGAGAGGCTTTGAGCAAGATGGCGGGTCATACAAATGTACACTTGTGTTGAAACAAAGAATTTTCTAATAACTAGGCTTCTTTGAGGCTTCAGGGTTCATTAACTAGAAACTTAGAAGCAAGGGTGAATTATCCCAAATTCTCCAAATATCACCAGCTCAAAACATTTTTCCACCATCTGACATGACTGATTAATGCTATTATATGTATGGGGAGAAGTACAAACACGTTCTAACAGCTCTATGAATGTGTAAGATAAGTCAAGAACTCTCTTTCATTGGAGGTGGACAAGCATGGGTGGGTGACCACTTGGATGACATATTCTACATTACTAAGGACTTGGAATGGATGACCTGAAATTCTGAGATCCTATGGTAGATATTAGCAAGATAAATAAGATGCTTCAACTTCCTTTTTATTATTATTATTGTTACATGAAACTGTCTCTAGGTTAGAGGACTCTTTGAGCGTTATTTCTTCCCTAGCCTCAAAAAATGATATTGTGAATTCTTCTAAAAATGTATTGTCATGGAATATTGCCACTAAGACAACAGTAGGGATTTGTAAGGCTTGGATCTAAGTAGGTTTGACAAAAACTAGCTTTTTGTTTTTCTTAAGAGTATGAATGAATCTCCAGAATGTTATCCTTTGTTAGGTGTGTTATAATAAAATGCTGACATTGTGAATAATTTACTTTAAATATAGTGGAATTTAAGGTTGCTCCTGCCAGTAAGACACTTGCATTCCACAATGATTCTTTGATTAGGAGAAAAAAGGGGTGGAAAGGCTTGGAAGTGCTTGTCTCAGCGGAGTGATTCACATGTGAGGAAGCCAGCCCTCGTGTATGTTGCAGCTGAAAGAAAGATTTAGAACCATTATGCAGTCTAAACCAGAGCTACTCAGAGTATGGTCCTCAAACCAGCAGCATCACCTGGGAGTTACTTAGAAATGCAAATTCTCAGGTCCTTAAAACAGACCTACTGAATCCAAGTGCCTGGGGTGGGACCCAGTGCCTGCGTTTCAACAAGCTCTCCAGGTGATTCTAGTGCTCAAAGTTTGAGAAGACTGCCCTAGACTGAGGGTTCTCAAAATGCGGTCTTCTGACTAACAGCACCAGCATCACCTGGGAATGTGTTAAAAACCACCGGAGACTCCTTTTCACTGGGCATTGGCAGGTGAGAGTGGAAATGCTCCATGGAACTTTTAAATTTCAAAAGAGACAGAGATGGTAAAACGGAACATATAAAATAATGAATTCTTGGATGCGCATTTTCCAGTTTTAGAATCGGAAAGGAACTGAAAAGATCTCCTGGAGCTCTTTCTTATCTCTGGGAAGTTAATAACAAAACCTTACAAATCTTCAGCCCTTGGTTGAGACCGCCAGTTGCCGAATCCACAACTCTAGAGGTGGGGCCCAGGAGTCTGGGTTTTAACAAGCCTTCCAGGTGGATGCACCCTCAAGTTCAGGAATCACTAGATCTCAGTTAGCATCTAATTGCTCACATGCTTGGCCACGTAGAGCATTGAGACCTTCCTGTTTCAGCCTGTGTTTGGGGGCCCTGCGGTTGACTCCTGGCAGCTGCCCATCTCTGCTACACCCTCCCCCCAGTGCCAGGCTGAGAAGCACAGCCCGGAGCGCAGGAACTCGGGGCACTTACACTGGGACTCTGGTAGAGAAGATGGTGCAGTTTTGAAGTGGGGACATTTCTTTCGTCACCTTTTTCCGTGGTCCAACCTCCACACAGCCCCAGGCCTGCCCAGCACTCAGTGCTTGAAAGCTCGGAAACCAGAAAGCAGAAGGCCTAGAAACTGACATGACTCTCGTGCCGGGCTCACCAGCCTCTCGCCGGGTCTCCAGGAGGCTCATCCTCTTCTCTGAGGGCGGGGTCATCTGAGCCTCTTGCAGAGACCTTCGCCCTGGGGATCCCAGGGTGGCTGCTAGTCCCTTTCTTCTCAGGTCCCTGTGCGGTGGCCCTGGCTAACGAGTGTACTTTCCCAAAGGTATCTGGACCTCCATTGTGAAGAGCTCTCTAAAAATGGAGAGGATTGATGCAAGAATGGTGAAGAAAGACAAAGGTAGGGCTTGGGACCTTCACAGTGGGAGCTCCTGCTGCGGGTCTGGCTAAATTTGGAGGATGTGGGTGCGGGGAGGCAAAGAGGTGGGGCTCAGGGGCTGGCCACTCGTGTTACCCTCCTAGAGAGGGTGTGGCCGGTTGGGGAGATGGGAGAGGGCTGCTGCTCCTTTTGGTGCAGTTGGTTCTAGCCTTGCCTCTGCCAGACCCTAGCCAATGTCCTAACCTTCGAGATCTGTGAATTATGCATTTGCTCTGAGGAGACAGGAATGAACAGTCAAGTCTGTTCTTGGAAGCTTTGATGCACATTTCCTAGTGAGAGATGATGTCACACATCCTGCTTTCCTCAGGAGAAATACTGCCTGGCTCTTACAGAGAAGTGGAACCTTCTGCAACACACTCTATAGTGACAGATGAGCTCCAGCCCTGTACATCCGTGAGGGCAGCCTGGGAATAACTGTATAACCTGCATCTTCTCTTAATTATCCCCATTTATCATGTTTTTCATGGAATTCAGGTTGAAGATGGCAAGATGAACCTTTTGATTCCCTTGCTGCCCAAATTCCTACTAAAATGACTAAAGATATATAAAATTAGGGGACATATGCACCACATGAGAAATAGGGGAAAGTGGTGCTGCAGGAGAGAAAATCTGAGGCCTTTCTGCTGGAAAGACTGAAGTTGCAAAGGGAAGAAGGAAGGACTGACCTGCCCATGATTTGGTGTCTACAAAGGAACAGGCTGCTTGGGAAATAGTGGGGAGAATTGCTAGTAAAGCTCCCCCGACCCCAAACACCCCAAACTTCTGGCCAGCAGCTCTAGTGAAAAGCTTACGGATTTCTGAGCCAGTTAGATTTGAGTTCAAACCCACCCTTTGCTAGTTGTGCAAGTTTCTCAGTCTCAGTCTCATCCTCTATTAAATGGGGGTGATTCTCGTTATAAGGTGTAACAAGGATTAATGAAATAATACAGGCAAGGAGACAAAGCCAAAATGTTCATAATTACGATTTCCTGATTACTACATGCCAGATACTGGGCTAAAAGGTTTATATATATTATTTCCTTTAATCCACAAGAAAGCTCTATGAAGCTGGTCTTATTCCAATCACCATTTTACACACGAGGCAACTGAAGTCGAGCAGGGCCACGAGCCTCGCTCACGGTCACAGCTATTAAGGGGGTGGAGAAGGAATTTGAACTCAAGGAGTCTACATGCAGAGCCCATGCTTTCAAGCCCTAAACTCTACTGTTCCAAGACCTTTAAGTACATTACTTTATTTAATCCTTACAATAGCTTTATGGTAACCATTTATATTGGTGAAAAATACAGAAGTTCAGAGGTTAAACAATTTGATGTTCTACAAAGATCTGAAACCAGCCTGCTTGCCTGCAGGCTCTCGCTCTCTACTGTCAGGCTGTTGTCTAATTGTTATACTCTATGGAATGTCGTTCTGCCTCCTGATTTTGGATTAGACTTTAATCCCACTGCATACAAGGGATGGAAGGGCTACTATGCATGATGGAGAGAAATTTAAAATGTAGTTCCAATACCCTCTAACTCTTTGAAGAATTGAATCAGTGTCTGTGAGCCTCTCAATTGCCTCTATTTCTCTTTGCTGGTAGGACTCACAGAAAACATTGGGCTTCCCCTGCATCTGCTTGAAAAACATAACCCTTGGCCAGCCTATGTCACATATACCTCCCCAATGGTGAAAAGACTGATTGAGAAAGGCAAAGCTAGAGAGGTGGAATGCACGCAACCTCCGGAGGAAAGCCGACGGACATCGAGGCAGAACAAGTCTTTCAGCGTCATCCAGCTGAAAAGGAAAAAGTCATCCAAGTCCTCTGGCGACACGGTGTTCAAGGACACGAGATCAGAGAACATGTTATCGGTGTGGGGCACTTACTCTGCATCGGCCATGGGGCCCACCGTTATCCCAAAACCCACCCACTTTCGTATGGACTCCAGAGACAGTCCCACTGCAAACTATAACAAGATCATCTTCGCTCGAAAACCTATGATGAGGATGCTTCCGTACAGCTCACTCCTGGCCAGCAAGGAGAAACGTCCGAATGTTTAGCCGGGAGTCCCTGCAGCCATCCCCCAAGATTGTACAGCAATTAATCTCCATTTGCCACAAATTTCACTGTCTTTTATATTCGAACTCGCCCCTGCTTGTGCAGAGGTTGGCTGAGATAAACCAGATCAGAAAGTGGGCCCTGGGTGGGTGGGTGCACTCCCTCCAGCATCGCAGTCAGATGGGGTTGGGAAGCCCCAGGCTCCAGTTCCTGCCATAGGTGCTTAGGAGCTAACTGGGTGAATTAGTCCCGGGCCAGGCAGGAGACAGAAATCACACCAGTTATTTTACCAGAGATAACTTAATACAAAGAATTATTAACCAAGTAACTGAAAAGGCAGCAAGAGAACACAAAAGTGTTAGTGGAGGAAGAAGCGGTTACCACCCCCAAGGCTGGGGGAACAAAGGGGAAGATATTGGATTTATTAAAAGTTAGATGCTTGGAGAAGGGGCATGTGGGCTGAATCTCAGACTTCTGAGGTGGGGGAGTGAGGATGCTCCTCAGCTGATGCTGGTATCTCTGAGCTGAGAGGAGAGTCCTTGTGGGGATGGTACCCCTGCCTCTGAGGAGAGGACTCTATTTGGCTGAAGTTGGTCTGTGAGTGTTGGGAAAACCGAAAACTGGACTCAAATGCTTCTGGAAGGAATTGGCACTGCCTGAATGAAGAAGCAGCTTCGCTAGAGGAAACAGACAGGGACTGAAAGCCAACAGAAGGTAAACAGGAAGCAAACCAGGAGCAAGTTCCTTCTTCCTCCTGCAGTCTCGCAGGCTCCCTCTATCGCCCCCTATGGGCAAAGCCCATCGGGGAGGAAAACAGGAAGGTGGTTTGCAGGGTCCCAACACCAGCATCTCAAAGCATAGTATATAAGGATGAACTTGAAGCCAGGACAAAATTAGCTTAATAACAAGCATGGTGGGATTCTGAGTGATCCCATCATAATGCTCCACTTGGCACCTGAACCTGGTATGGAGATGTTTTTTCCTTGGAGAGTTTACAAAGTGGCGACGGGTGTCCAGGTGTCCCCCGCTGAGAAAGGAAGATTTTCCCCCTACACTTCTTTAAGGCTTGCCTTGTGGAGCAGAGTTGTGGGGGGGAGGTCCTGGCTAGACCCCAGCTGTTACTTGTCAGACCACAGCTGGAATTAGTCCAGCCATGCTCTGAGCTGTTCCCAGTTGGCCCCAAAGCAAGTGATGGTAAACTCAGTCTCGAGGCAGACAGGCTTCGTCTTCAGACGCAAGGGGGCTCGATTACGATGCGCAGACCCAGCCAGTCTCATATTTGGGGTTTATCTAGTGAGCATGGCTCCATTGGTGGCTTTTCTTTTCTTTGACCTCACCTGAGTTTCTCTGTTTATATTTGTGAAGCAGTTAATACGCATCCCGCTTCTCTCACAGAGATGTAGAGAATGTGATGTGCTAGTTGCTATAAATGCCATTTGAAGAAGTTGAATTTGCCCTACACATGCGTTCTCTCCATCCAAGAGTCTTGCAGAAGCTTTTGTACTCACTCTGGCTGCTGTGAGTTATATTGGGACAGCTGTACAAATTAGGAGCTCCAGACTCATTCCCGCGTTCCCAGCTCTTGGCCACAAAGAATTCTTGCAAAAATGTAGGTGGTTTCCAGTGAATCTGAATGACTGTATTTTGTGTCCATCGAACATTTATAGACATGGAAGCAGGTGAAAAGAATTTCCAAAAAGAATTTTTATCCTTTTATGGGAGTTTATAGCCAGAGTATATGTGGGAAGCTACGGGTTATGGAGCCTCATCGACTGTTGGAGTTTATAGGGATACAGGAGTATTTTTTCCAATCCCTTTGAGGGCAGAGCAATTACAGATTTTTTTTTTTTTAATTTCTAGGTGTTTAATAGTTTTTATAAGTATATACTCTCTAAATTAAAACAACTATTTTATAGATAGCATTGTTTAGATTAATTTAATTCTCAGCCTATTATAATAACACAAGCATGAGCCAAGGACATCATTAACACCTTATGTTGTGATGAAAATTGCTTGCATCTGTGACTGCAGTCCAGTCGTGTTGCCTCCTGAGGGAATTTTAAGAAAGAAAAAGTCTAATTCCCTTTGAAATGAGGGACTCTGTTGGAGCCCAAGCTGGGGTTCACAGGTCTGGCCACCGTGGGGACTTGACCAGCCATAACTCTGCATGAGGACAGGGGAGGCTGCTGGAAAATAATTCTGCCGGGGAAGAAGCAATTGCCCAAGACCAGCTGGACCCAGTAAGGAAGCCTTGGTCACTGGGGGAAGGAGGGTAATCCTGAGTAACCTGTGGGTGTCTGCAGCTTAGATTTGTCTCCTGGTGCAGACCTTCTCTGAGCAAGGGATCTTTTGCTAAAATCCTGGAAGGCCCTGTGGTACCAACAGAAAGTGGGGCGAGAGCTCCTCCTTGACTTCACAACGCACCAGCATGCAAGGTGCCCGTGCCCTGGGTGTGGACAAGCAGCAGCCGGGTCTGGTAGATCCCAGTGGACACGTGGTGGGACCAGCTTTGTTCATAAGCACCTGCGAGACGTCCCTGGTGCTCCCAGAATAGGTGTGGAGCCCTTCCGCGGGCCTGAAGTTTGACACCGCCGTGGAGTGGAATGTGGATCCTTCCTAATGTAACCTCATCTCCCTGTCCAAGCTGGAGGAGCGTGGGGTGTCTCAGGTTACTCTGAACATATTGAACTTCCATCTCTCAGAGGGAACTAGCTTCCTCCAATGTTCCACAGCCCACAACTTCTTTTTATTTATCCCCTCAGCATCTGGAATTTTCTGTTTGGCAGGAGAGTTGTTTCGATTAGTCTCCCTGCTATAGTAGGTTTATGAAACACCAGAATATGTATTTTGTTGGCCCTTCTGTGTTCTGTAACTAAGGCCCCGTTCTGACATGTATCGAGTAGCTGTTTTTGAATAAATTCTTTGGCTCCCCAGCACAATATGGTATTTACCCATTTGCAAATTCCACAGTTGGTGTTTAAACAGTTTATGTTTAACCTCAGCAGCATGACTGAGCCTGCTGGTCATTTTGACTCCAGTGGGGCCGTAAGCACATCAAACAGTTCCACATTCTACAGCACGCCAGCCAAAGCTGCGGAGCACGTCTTGAAGGAGATTAGGCTGCGTAAGAGATAAGAGGCTGCAGGAAAGTCCTCAAGGAGATGACTGCGTGAACCTGCCAGTGCAGGTGTGTGCAAGCCAGATGTTTGGGGGTGGCCTAGGAGCCCTCCAACTGGAATGGAAGGCCAGCTGTGACTTAAACATCAAGGCCTTCGAGAACTGTGGACATTATTAACAGCACATGTGACCAGCACAGCATGATCAGCAAATCCTATTCTTTGATTTGTTGGCTCAAGAGCCTGATGTAGTAGACACCAATGCCTCCCAGTCCCCTTAGTCTTTTTTTTTAGGACAGGGAGCACAAAATGGGTACCTGAGGTAGGAATTTTGACCCTTGGGCTTTGATGGGTGTCTGCAGAGGTAGCCGAGAAGTCACATGGAGCAGGGGATACAGCACAGGAATCTCAACCAGGGGCCAACGGGGTGTCTGCGGAGACAGAAAACAGGAGCAGGAATCCTAGCCCCACAGCCTTGTTCTCTGTGTCAATCGTAAAAGTGCTTTGTGAGATGTGGATGAGCAAATGTACTCATCTAGACAATGTGGCTCTTCTCAGCCCTGGCTGAGCCATTCATTCCTAGAAGCTTTTTGGAATCCCCACCCTTCTGGAGTGACAGGGCACTTTATCATCACCAGATAAGAGAAGACAGAAGGAGAGCTGGGGGAGGAAAGTAGACAGAGACCAGAGACTTACTCTGATCCCCCGACTAAAGCTCAGGCCTGGGTTTACGTTTGTCAAGTAATCAGGAAATCCTCCCTCTTCCTCCTTCACTACCCTCCCCTCTCCTCCCATCTCTTACCAGGGGCCCAAAGACTCAGTCAGCTACTTAGGTATTTGGAAATCACATGACAATGTCCTAAACCTGTAGGGCATGGCTGGGTGGGCCTCTTCCTGGCACTGAGTGGGATTCCTCTAGGGCATTAGGGGTGGGGGGTCAGGCAGGGTCAGCCAGGGATGCAGGAACACCTCAATTTTAGGTGGAGCCCCCTCCCACCCTGTATACGGTGCCTCGATCCTTACTGTGATCCGATTTCCATGTGGGACAGGGCAGGATAAACAGTGTCATGAAAAGGACATTGGACTTGGTGTCGAGACCCTGTCTCTTCTCCCAGCCTCTACATGCCAGGGCAAATGAAAATTCCCACCCCACCTGAGGCCTTTCTAGGACGCTTATATTGCTAGGGCCCAGCATGTCTCAGGGTATCAATTTACTTCCTCTCTAGATTCAATTGTTCATCCACCTAGAACGTTCCATTACTTTTGGTAGACAAGGGCTGTGAGAAGCCACAACATTTCAGGCAAGTTAGAAACCCGCCTCTGTGGAATCGTTTCTGTGTGTCTGCCAGTTGGGAGGATCTTTGTGGAAAGTAAAATTAGTACCAGAGAAAGCCGCAGCTGGAAGGAAGCTCGCCCTAAGTGTGCCAGGCCCTCTGCTCACACCTTCGTGTGTTAGAGTTTGTCCACGTCTCTTTTACTGCCCATAGGCCTCTCCCCTTGCTTACCTGGCTGACTAGCTAATGCTGAAGCACATGAGCCCCCTTGGGACTGCAACCCAGGCTCTCAGCTCCAAGTCCAGGCTGCTTCCCCTATGCCCAGGTCCTCTCCTCCTCCTCCTCGGTTTCACCAGTGGCAGTCCTGCTGGTGTATCCTCAAGTAGGGCAGATGTGTCTGGCCAGTGGCTGCTGGCCCACAGCTTCCGCCATGGCACCTTCTGTTGTGAAGTGGCTTTATTAGAAGCCCCTCCTCATGTGGCACACTTACCCAGAGCCAATTCCCTGTGTGCCGCCGGACCCGCAGAGTTAGGATGGAGAGTCTGAAAGTCCATGAGATGTGGACAAGGTCAACTGTGTTCACCATCATATTCCCAGAGCCCGGTCCACAGCCTGGCACCTGGTGAGTGCTCAGCTGTTTACTGAGTGAGTGATTTACAGCAGCAAGTCCTAACACCTGAAGCAAAACGCACTGGGAAGAGGTGGTTTCTTTCATAATGTCCAGAGGCTGGAAAAACCGGGTTTTGTAGAAAGTGTGAGGCATCGAGTAGGCAGATTTGCCGTAAAGTTCCACACTAGTCCTGATCGTACGATTCGAATTAAGGATTCAGTTGGTACCCTTGATGTGCCCTTCCTTCTGGGATATTGGCGGATAGAAGGAAGAGGAAGCACAGTCTCTTAAAACTTAACATCAAGTCCTTCTGATCTTTTAAACGACCGATCCATGCCTATCTGATGGAATTCTGGTAGACCATGATTTTCTCTAACCTTTCTGACAAGGGACATCATTTCACAGACCTAACTTGTTCTCTCATCCGCTGTGTGCAGCCATGCCGAGGGGCACCTGGGAAATGTGCACCGAGTGCTGGCTTGTGCCAGGGCCCTGTGGTGAACATGGCACACACGCTCAGGCTCACAGCTGGCAGCAGAGACACCTGACAGCCACGTTCGCCCGCTGCAGCTGTGATGCACGTCACAGAGCACACGGTTCTGTGAGAATGGATTGGCTTTAGGCTTCTGACGTGTTCTCTCCAGTCTCATGGAAAAGGGATTATGGAAGGAGGCAGGATTAGCGTCAGGACAGCTGCTCATAAAAGGGAATGAGGTCATGGCGAAGTTTTGGCCAAGTCGAATTTAGTGGCCTGGTGATTTTTTCAAACTCTGCAAAGCTGCCTTCAGTTTCTGTCTGGCCCCCACTTCCTTGTTTGTGTCTGTAGTGTGGAGCGTCGCCTCGCTCAGGCGCTGCGGGTTAGGGCCTCTCCCGCTCGGCCCCTTGTGGCTCCACAGAGGCAGTGCCCACATTTGCACACTGCTTGTTCCTGGACACTCACTTCCTGCCTTCCTTTCTGTCCTGGAGGACTGGGCTGGGCAGCTTCAAGGAGACCTCAAGGCCCCTTTACTGTCCCCACCAGACCTCGGGCAAGGGCCAGGTCCAAGCCTTCAGCATTGGCCCCTGGCTCACTGAGCCCACCTCAACTTGCCCAGGTCTCCAGAGTAAGAGGATCAGTTCTGGCTTTCCATTTCTTCTCTACGACAGACAGCCCCTGCGTCCTATCAGCTTTTCCAGGTTTTTGTAGGCCCCTCTGTAGACATGGGGCAAGGGGTGCATTTCAACCCAGGGAGAAAGCACTGCGCTGTGTTGACACCCCTGCTTGACATGGCTCTTGCCCCATCTCCTTCCTCCCTCCGGTTATATCCATAGAGCTCCTCCCTCTCTCCATCCCTTCCTTCCCTCTCTTTCTCTCCTTCCCTGCCTTTTCACCTTCATTGGTATTTATTTTTTTCTCATTGTAAAGTTAAATGATGCCCGTTTTAAGTGACTCAGGCTCCCAGATGTCACAAACTTTAGGAGAAGTATGTCTCTTCAATGCTCAGATACCAGCAGTTGAGCCTCCATCCTAAGGACAACGGGAAGATCCCAGGTACACCAGTCTCTGGGAAGCTCTGGGGAATGCTTGCATATTCCACAAAGCCATCCTTGTGGCTCCGCGTCATGCTGGCCATCCATCTCACTCCAGAAGCACTTGTTTCAAGGTCCCAGGTCATTGCTGTTTGCATTCTCCCCAACCTAGCCATTGGGTTCCCCTGAAGCTTCCTGAAGCACAGCTCTGCCCAGGTTGTAACAGTCAACAAGTCTGCCCTGAGGCTTGAGGATCGCAGAAACATGACAGAGTAAATTACAATTGCTACCAGATGCATCCACTTTTGGAGGCCCACATTCTTTAAACTGATTTCTCTTCCCTGGTGAAGACCAGCTCCACCTCCAACATAGACCTCACTGCATCTCCATTAACTCAGAATCCAGGCCCGATTCCCCCTTCATGCTGGAGATATTGGAGCCACCTCCACCTTACTTTCCCCTGTCAACAGCCACCCTCTTTTCTTAATCACAGACAAAATTGCCACAGGGAATACCAACTGCCTCATCTGTAAGATGAGGTTTAGTTCTCCTGGCCTGGAAAAGACAATCACAATATCCAACAGAACACAGTGCATTTGGGGCTTCAGAACAGTTCGGTAGAGCAGAGGGCTCTTGTCTAGTCCTCTTTAGGGTCCTGCTGCCAGAATGTGGGGGAAGTTATGCCAACTGATGTCCAAGAGAGTGTAGCTCTTGGACAGAATACACACAATAGCAGTAGCATCACCACCACCAGCAGCACCACCATGATCACCAGCACACCATCTCCTTCTGCAGTTCCATCAGCACCACCATCACCACCACCACCATCAGCACCACCACGATCACCACCACCACCACCACCACCATCTCCATCTGCAGTTCCATCACTACCACCATCAGCACCACCACCACCTCCATCTCCAACTGGAACTTCATCACTACCACCATCACCACATCACCCCTGAACAAATTTATGAAAGTGCAGCCCTTATTTACTTATTGAAAAATTATCCTCCAAACCAGCAAAGGCAGAGTCTCAATAAAAGACCTATTTTATAAGTCAGACAGAGAAAGACAAATACTGTAGGATTTCACTTACATGTGGAATCTAAAAAAGCTGAACTCAGAGAAATAGTAGAGTGGTTGCCAGGGACTGGGAGTGGGGGAAATGGGGAGATGTTGGTCAGAGGGTATAAACTTCCAGTTATAAGATTAACAAGTTGTGGGGAGCTAATGTACAGCATGGTGATTACAGCTAGTAAGACTGTGTTATATACTTGAAAGTTGCTAAGAGAGGAGATCTTGAATATTGTAACCACAAAAAAAGTGGTAATTATGTGTCTGGATGGAGGTGTTAACTAATGCTATGGTGGTAATCATTTTGCATTATGTAAATGTATCAAATCAACACATTGTATCTTATACCATGTTATATATCAATTATATCTCAATAAAGCTGGAAAAAAACCCTATTTTACATCAGCAAACAGAACATTCCACATCTCCATCAGAGGCATCTGCATTTGGGTTACTTCACTGACTCTGGACACCCCAAGAACAACTCTGACATCGGCATGAATAAACAAACTCTCCAAAGTGGTCCCTCTTGGAAGAAAAGGAGGAATCAACCAAGAGACTGGTGCTGACGACCTAGAATTCAGAAACCATCAGGGTTCTTAACCTGAGGTCCATGGACCCTCCAGGGGCCACAGATAGAATTTAGGAGTCTATGAACTTGGATGGTAAAAAACAATCACATCTTTGTTTTTCACTAACCTCCCACTGAATTTTGGCATTTCCTTCAGTGAAGTGTCTGCAATAGAAATCACAGATATTTTCATAGCACGTGATAGTTGTGGGTATCTTGAAATATCATGTATGCTTATTGCTGCTTTGAAATTATGGTAGTCATTAGACTTGCTGTTGTATCTTGTTATTTGATGCATTAATAAAACCCACAGTACGCTTAGCAAACATCTATTTTAAAAAATACTTTGATTATTTAATTTCAAAGTAATTGGTTTCCTTTTTTGGTCCTACATATTTTATTTAAAATATGTAAAGAACCCCTGACATAGGTCAGTGTTTGCGGCATCAATGCCTTTCAGATCTTGCTTCTCCTGAGCTTGTAAGGTAAACAGTGGAAGCCTCTCTCCTTGACATCTACCCCAGCAAGGCACCATTGGTTACGGTTTCGCCTATCTCCTTTCAGACTCTTTTTTCACTGCAAATACAGATATATCAAGTGTATGTGTATACATAACACACGCGTACCATAATACACAGTTATTTTCAATGGGATCACTATACGTATTCTGCAACCTGCTTTTTTCACTTGACATCTCTCCCCGTTGATGTACATAAGTTGCCTCCATTCTTTCGGATTGCTGTGAGATGCTAGAGTTCATTTATCCATTCCTCACCTGAGGGATATTCAGGTTGGTTCCAATTTTTAACTGTTACAGCTATTGCTGCAATGGATCATGGTGTCTTTCCTGAGGGGTTCCCTCCCCTCATCTTCTTAGGCCCACTTCCTGGAGTGTCTTAGCCACTCTCTAGGGCCTGTTCCTGAGGAAATTGAGATGAGTAGGCTATGATGTATGGGTGTCTCATATTTGACCTTCTTTTCCTCCAGGCTCTTGAGAAAGCTATGTGCCCATTGGTGGGAGAGTTCTGGCCTCCACAGTGCTCAAACAGGATGATCAGAGATCCTGTTGCTCAAGTGACCTCAAAACAGGATAATCATGGAGCAAAGCAGGGGCAGTGACTACCTCATCCTTCTTTTTACGCTCTCCGGGTCCCTGCACACATTGCAGGGTTCCTTGTACAGTTGCACATGCTGAGAACTGCACCACTTCAGAGTGATGGCAGTGGGGGATGCAATTTCACATAGACTATCATGGAAATGAAATTCCCTGGAGTAGTGTAAATGACAACCCTGGCCTTATAGGTAGAAATGGCTAAATAAATGTCTCCTTTTTTTAAAAAAAAATCATTGTTTTTACAAAGGTGGGATCTTACAAAATATATTTCTTTTGCTTTTCTCACTTAACGATACTTCATGGATATCCTTGACGTCAACAGGGAGAGCTCTAACTCACTCTTTCAAATAGCTGGGTAACATTGCATAGCAATCAGTGCTTCCTGATTCGATTTGATTATTTGATTTCCTCAAAGTCTTGGAGCTCTAGCGTTCCCTTCTCCCTGACCTGCGCTCTGACATGGCTCCGTGTAATAATGCCTCATATTTGTAAGGAATGTGTCAATTTTCAGTGTGCTCACTCACCTTACTCAATGCCCGATCCCTCCGAGATGGGGAAGACCCAGGCTGAGAGACTGTTCTAAGTTGCCCGTGACCCCCAGGCCCCAGCGTTTCTCACCAGACACCGCAGCTTCTCCACACGGGCATCCGTCACCCTGCCTGTCCCATGGTACCTGCTCCGGATCATCTTGAGTAGGCAGCTCACGGCTCCTCCAAGAAGGCGGGGTGCAGCCACCCACCTCAGGACACGTGTGCCAGCAAACAGCCACGGAATTCTGGCCCCATTAGAAGCAGAACTCACACTTACCAGTGCTGCCAGCTGCCCGGAAGACGCCACCCAGCCGGGGGCTCAGCTGGCATGCTGGGCTTGGGCTGAAGGTCCCTTTGGGGGAGGCATGGGGTAGGAGCTCTGCTGTGAGTCCGGGGCCTGGCTATGGGCCACGCCAGGTGGGGCTCTGGGACATCTATTCACTGGCCTGCAGCTGGACAGAGACTTCCCTGCCACTTGGAATACAGGCCTCTCACAGCTTCAGTCACCTGCTGAAACACTGTCTTAATAAACACACAACTGTACAATGACTATCGGGTGCGTAGCACCACCTGGAGCTGTGCAGTTGCCGCACCTGCGTGACTGCACAGAGTAGCCCTGGAAGGAAGCGATGCTTGATTGACACTTGAAGGGTAAGTGGGATTTAGCCTGGCAAGCGTGTGCGTGCGTGTGCGTGTGTGTGTGTGTGTGTGTGTGTGTGTGTGTGTGTGTGTGTAGAGCAGATAGGGGGTATTTTACTTAAAAAAAACACATTGCTGAAGGTGTTGAGGTGGAGTAATGTTTTTAAAAATATGTCCACAAATTCTTTGATACTCCTCCCTTCAAGACTGGATTTCCCTCCTCCTCGAGTGTGGGGCCAGACTTCGTGACCCACTTCTGAGGAATAGAATATGGCAGAAGCGATAGCATGTCCCCTCGGTGCCCACTCTCTGTGCCTCAGAGCACGTTCTCTGGGGGACAAGCTGCCATGTCCTGTGAACAGCCCTGTGGAGGGGCCCTCGCAGCCTCCTGCCAGCGGCCACACGAGTGAGCTTGAGAGCAGATTTTCCGGCCCCTCAGATGAAGGCAGCCCCGGCCAGCATCCTGAAATCTCTGGAGAGACCTTAAACCTGAACCCCCTAGCTAAGCTGCTCCCGAATTCCTCACTAGAAGCTCTATGAGAGAATAAGTGTCTGTTGCCTTAAGCTGCTAAGTTTTGGAATACTTTGTTATGCAGCAATAGATAACTAATCCAGGTGGGAAGGGGTCAGCTCATTCAGGACTTTAAAAGAAGGTCAGGGCGGCCTAGCAGAAGCGGTGCTTTTCAAACTTGAGTTCTTAAAAATTGCCTTGTTCATGTGCTAAAAAGGCGGCTTCCTGGGAGCCATGTTCAGAGATCATGATTCAGTGGGTCTGGTGGAGCCCAGAGACCTGCAACTCAGATAATTCTGATGCAGGTCCCTGAGGAGCACACTTTGAGAAGCCTCGGTCTGGGAGGCTTCTCCCAGTGTGGGCCGAGTGACCCAGGTTGAGGCTGGGGAGGTAGGTGGAGGGCAAATGTGGGTCACCTCAAAAAACAAAAACAAAAGACAAACCTTTTTCTTAAGAACAATGACGGCCACTGTAAGGATTTAAGCAGGGCAAGAGCTAAGTCTATAAACAGAGGCTAAAGCCTGTGGGGGTGTCCTCTCTCACCCACTCAGCTTATCAACAACCCGATGTGAACCTTCAATGTGGGGAGATGAGGGAGAGTAGGATTGAGGCCTGCCTCTGAGGCACTCACAAGTAATTTTAACAAGCATATACAGGAACTCGCACGCTCAAGTGAGAGCTGTCCCCTTCAAAGTCATCGACGTGAAAGGTTATGCCCTCATTCCAACAAAGCTGGGACTGCTCAGAGCCTTTTTGGACTCCATTTCAGTAATCATTTTCTGAGTCAGTTCATAGGCCATCCTCAAAACCATTTGCTTTGGAACCATAGAATGATGGAGTAAGTGGAAGGGTTGTTCGATATCATTTTACAGAGCTCCTTTAATCTCACCAAATCATTTTGAAGATGAAGAAACAGAGGGTCAGAGAAGCCCAGTGATTTGGTTGAGTGTTTGAATTCAATATATCCAAGTTTTCCAGGTCCACTGCTGATGTCTGTCATGGACCAGGGAATGGGGCCTGGTGGGCCGAGTGCTGAGCATCTCCTGGTAGACCGGATGGGGGCGAGTGGAATTCCTTCCGGAGGGCTCCTGAAAGAGGAGAGCATTTTAGAGCTGGGCTTGAAGAAGGAGAGTGGCATGAACGGGTGTGGAGGAGAGAGTGAGGTATCCTAGGCACATCCAAGATGTTGTCTATAATTCCTTTTCTTAAAAAAAAATTGGTGAACATAGATTTTTCCAAAGAGATTATTTTTGAACTTTTTTTTCCCACCAGCGAACACTAGGCAGACGGTGTTTGCACCTGTGCCGTCGTTCCAGGGCGTTCTCGGTTTCTCATGGGCTCCAGGAGAGGCAGGAGAGACGTGGTTTTTGTGCAACTCCCTGAGCTCACCACTCAGCCCACTCTGTTCCTTCTATTTATTCCATCTTCATGTGAATTAAAGAGCAGTGTCCATTGTAGAAAGTAGGGTGAAAAGAACTTGAGGGGCAAACCATCATTTTTTTTTGAGGAAGATTAGCCGTGAGCTAACATCTGTTGTCAATCCTCCTCTTTTTGCTGAGGAAGATTGGTCCTGGGCCAACATCTGTGCCCATCTTCCTCCACTTTATAATTTTATTTATTTATTTATTTTTCCCCCAAAGTCCCAGTGGATAGTTGTACGACATAGCTGCACGTCCTTCTAGTTGCTGTATGTGGGACGCGGCCTCAGCATGGCCGGAGAAGCGGTGCGTCTGTGTGCACCCAAGATCCGAACCCGGGCCGCCAGCAGCGGAGCGCGCGCACTTAACCGCTAAGCCACGGGGCTGGCCTTCCTCTACTTTATATGTGGGACTTCACCACAGCATGGCTTGATAGGCGGTGTATAGGTCGGCGCCCGAACTCTTGAACCCCGGGCTGCTGAAACGGGTCATGTGAGCTTAACCACTACGCCACCGGGCCAGCCTCTAAACCATGGTATTTTTTAAAAGGCCAAAATGTGCTCTGTAGCAGACAGCCCATGTCCCCTCCCATCCCTGCACATGCTGATGGCATCCCACCCCAGGCTCCAGCAACTCTCCACCTGGGAGCTTTCTCCTGAACCCCAGGAGGGGCCAGGGACTTGAGGTCCCTGGAGCCCCCTCAGTAAGGGTGAACAGGAGATGGAGGGTAAATAGCCCAGCTTCCTGGCTCCTGAGCTGGTGGATAACTGAGGCAGGTTCCACGCTGTCTCCCTGAGGTCCCAGCAGGACAGAGCCTCGGTTGCACTGGCCTCTTTCCTTCTCTGTCTCACTTCTCCATGCATCTACCAGTGTCCACTGGGTTCACCTCCCAGATAGACTCCTTGTTCCCAAATCCTCATCTCAGAGTCTGCTCTGGGGGAACCCAACCTAAAACATCATCCAGGCAACTCCTAGGTTATCCAGCCATCCAGGAATAACGAAGTTCTTTTCTGGGGGGAGTTCTTTATTTTGCCTTTCACATGGGGCAAAAGGGCTCTTTAAAAAATTGAAGAAAGCAATTGTGCGTGGTGAAACAAAGACAGACAACAGCCCACGGAGTGTAGTGTAGAGTAATTCCCTCCCCCACCTCCCTGCCGCCCGCCATGCTTCCTCTCCCTGGGGGTGACGACCCTGAACCGGTTGGTGTGCATCCGTGTGGAGCTTTTCTCTGTTCTGTTCTTAAAACTTGAAGTCAGATCATGTCGCATCTTGGTGAAAAGCTGGAGTCCCTCGAACAGCTGACAAGCTCCTCTACGCCCCCTCTCCTCCCACGCTCTCCTTCGCTCTCACCGCTCCAGACTCCCTGGCCTGCACGCTCTTCCTCCATCGTGCCACCAGGCTCGCTTCTCGGGCTTTTGCACCTGCTGTCCCTTCCCCATCTGTGTGCATAGCTCCCCACCTCATGTCCTCCCAGTCTCTGCTCAAATACCCCCTTCTCAGGGAAGAGAACCTTATTGGAAGATGCAGCCCTTCTCCTGCGCTGCTCACATGTCTCTTCTCCATTTTTCTCTGAATCACTTTCCCGCATGCGGCCCACCAGACTCTGTTTATGGCCTATTCTTGTTCTCCCATTAGCTCATGAAGGCAGAGGCTGTGTGTGTTTTGTTCACCGCTGTGTCCCAGAGCTTAGAACAGTTCTTGGCATGCCACAGCTGCTCTGTAAGGCTTTGTTAATGAATGCACAAGTGTGTGCACACGTGCGAACACACACACACCATATGACACACATGTGGTCCTGCCCCTTGCTTTTTCCACTTAGCAATCTTGAAGGTTGTTTCTCTTAGAACATATAGAATCGCCCCATCCTTTTAAACAACTGCAGAGTGTACCATCGTGTGACTGTTTACAATGGCTTGAGCTATAGAGCCAGTCTCCTCCTGGTGGGCATTTAGATGGTTTCCAGTCTTCAGACGTGGCAAACAGAGCTGCAGAGTGTCCGGTGTCTTTCCTCAGATGAGGGGGAACATCTGCAAGATGAGTTCCTGGAAGTGCAGCTGCTCGGTATACGCATTCTTACTTGGACAGATACCACCAGGCTGCCCTCGGAAATGCTCACACCTGTTTACGCACCCCCCTCCCAACCCCGCCACCCCCGTAGCTGATGAGAGAGCCTGCTCCCCGGCGTCTCAGCACCGTGCATTATCACACTTTTTCATCTTTATCAACTTGATTGGTAATAAATTTTACAGGTTTTAATTTTCTTTTTTCTTTACATTTAATACACCATTTCTATTTCTCTCTCTCTCTGTGATCTACTTGTTTACATGTTTTACTCATTAAAAAAAATTAAGTTGTTGGCTTTTTACTTTTGGTTCACAAGTCCTGTT
Source organism: Diceros bicornis minor (assembly GCF_020826845.1). Taxonomy (NCBI): domain Eukaryota; kingdom Metazoa; phylum Chordata; class Mammalia; order Perissodactyla; family Rhinocerotidae; genus Diceros; species Diceros bicornis. Next base: position 4,086,041 of record NC_080757.1, read on the forward strand.
TTTATATTAAACCCTTTATTAGTCCTTTGTTCATAACCCGTCTTTCAAATATGTTACCTACCTTTTTGTTTGTATTTTGACTTAATTTTAGTATTTTTAGTATGGATGAAATTTTAAATATTTTTACAGTCAATCTCATCAATATTTTTATTTATGGCTTCTGAGTTTCATCTTAATTAGGAGGGCTTTCTCCTCTCCTAAGACTAATAAAAAACTAAGAATAAAAAAATTACCTCGTGTTCCTTTCTGGTGCTTTCGCAAAAGCTTTTCTCTTTTTTAAATATATATTTTTTTACCTGTAATTTATTTTAGTATAAAGACATGAAGGAGGATTCAGTTTAACTTTTTCTCCTATGGTTAGCCAATTTTTAAAGCAATATTTATTGAATAAGCCACCTTTGTCTCAATGACTGGAAATCGGCCTTTCTTATACATTGAATTATTCTATGTTTTCCAGTGTCTTTTGGGACTCTTGGCTCATTGATTTGTCTATTTCTGTGCCAGAATCAAATTGTTTTCAATAACGTAGCTTTAAAATCTCTTTTGCTAAAGGCCCCAGAGGGCCTTCCTGAAATTTTTTCTGATTGCCACTGAGACTTTTCAAGAATGAAAGGGGTTTTTAGGTAGGAAAATTGCCCTCTTTTCTCCTAGGTGACTGGAACGGTGCATGGAATGGAGGCTCCTTGATCCTGTTAACTGACAAGCCCCATTTTCCTGCTGAAAAGTCAAACTGCATATCATGGTGATAGTAAAGGAAAAGTTAATTGCATTCCTTCACTTTTCCCAAATCACAGCCCTGCCTGCAACCTGACATATAGAAGTTGTGCTGTGGCTTGGGTTACCTCTAGCCGGTGTGACAGGAAGGGTCAAAACTTGAACTTACCAGTTAATGTAGCAGTCTCAAGATATACTCTTTCCATTTAAAAGGATCATACTAAGTAGAAGGAAAAATGCAAGTTAGAAAAAAAAATCCCACCCTTGGAATATGACTGGTGCAAAGGATTCCATCAAATGTTTAAGGAAAACGGGAAGCATGAAGCGCGGGGCTAAGGCTGGGGGCTGACACAGGGCCAGAGCCACTACAGAAACGGCTTTCCTCCGGCCCTCCCTGACCCGCCCGAGGGCTGCCTGAAGTCCCTGGACACCGATTCAGTGGGAGCTTGGTATGAAGTTAATGTTTTGAGTGGGTGAGGCGTAGGAAGCAAAAGCAGATATTTAGACATTTTTTTCTTCTCTGCTTCTTTTTCATAGAATATTCCTGGCTTCCACAGGAACAGGTCCCCATTGTGCACCCCTGCCCTGGGCAGCTTGCCAAGGGTGCTGTCTGCGGCCTCATGAGAGACCATCTTGAGAGAGTGAGAGAAGCCCAGAGAACAGAACTCAGTTCCTCAGAGAAACAGCCGCAAAACAGCCCCAGACTCACCCAACCCAGCTCAACCCTGACCTGGGGTGAGTGGGCACAAGTTGTCGGCTGGATGTCTTCTGCCCCCCTACCCCCAGCATCTGGTGCCACAGAACCACTCAAACCTCATGAAATAAAGGAAATAAAGGTGCCCAGAGCTTGACACTTATGAGCCAAGATGAGCCCATCTTGTCTTCACACCAATGCCAGTGAACACCATTTAGAGCTGGGCACCCTCTCATCCTTTCTCGAAAACCACGTTGATGTGTGTCTGAAATGGAGAAGGGCAGGTGAGAATGAGAACGTTCCGATTGGAATGAACGAACTATGAGTACTGGTTAGGTATGAAGGCAGGCAACTTCTTTCAACTGCCTTCAGGCCAGCGCAACCTCAGAGTCCTGCCCAGCAGTTCAGCATCTAGCTCAATTGAGAGGTGTTTTGCAGGACCTGCCCCAGGAGTGGGACGAGACGGGCCAACACACCTGTAAGTGGCATGACCTGTGGGATGTCCTCATGGGTGCCGGTGCTGAAGCTTCCCCTGCCCCCAGCACTACCACCCTAGGGCTCTAGCTGACCATCTAGTTGGTTCTAGTTGGCCATCTGAGGTCACTCCTGTCTTGTTCTCTCAGCCTTTTGTTGTTAGGGCTGTGGAGTGGATTCTGACTTCTAGTGACCCTGTGCATGGCAGAGTGGAACCCTGCCTGGTCTTTCTGTGCCGTCCTCTCACCTTCCGGTGCTGTATCAGACAATGCTCCGCTGCTATTCACAGGGTTTTCATGGCCAAATTCGGAAGTGGGTGGCCAAGTCCTTCTTCCAGGTCTTAGTCTGGAAGCTTTGCTGAAAGCTGTCCACCATGGGTGACCCTGCTGGTGTTTGAAATCCCAGTGGCACAGCTTTCAGCACCACAGCAACATGCAGCCACCACAGTATGACAACTGAGAGACAGGTGGTGTGGCTCCCTGACTAGTAAACGGACTGGGGACATGGTGGTGAGAGGGCTGGATCTTAACCACTAGACCACCAGGGCTGGCTTCTCTCAGTCTATGTTGCTCTTTTCAGTTCAGTGCTCTTCTCTGTTGTAAAAAGTCTCCATATGTGCCATTTCTTTCTTCTCAGAGTTCTCCACTTTGTCATTGTATTAGTCAGGGTTCTCCAGAGAAACAGAACCAGTAGGATATAAAGAGATTTATATAAGAGATTTATTATAGGAATTGGCTCATGTGGTTATGGAGGCCAAGAAGACCCAAGGTCTGTCCTCTGCAAGTTGAAGAATCAGGACAGCCGGTGGTATAATTCAGTCCGAGTCTGAAGGTCTGAGAATCGCGAGGCCGATGGCGTAAGTCCTGGTCTGAGTCTGAAAGCTCGAGAAGCAGGAGCACTGATATCCTAGGGCAGGAAAAGATAGAGGTCTCAGCTTAAGAAGAAAGAGAGAGAATTTGCCCTTCTTCCACCTTGTTGTTCTATTCAGTTCCTCAACAGATTAGATGATGCCCATGTGCACTGGGGAGGGCAATCTTCTTTACTTAGTCTACCCATTCAAATGCTAATCTCTTCCAGAGACACTCTCATAGACACACCAAGAAAGAAGGTTTGACACACTTTGTGTGTATTACTTCATTCAATCCTCACAAAATCTGTGAGGTAGGGATTTTTATTGTTCCTATTTTTTATAGATAAATCTCAGTCATCAAACATTCTTGGCCTCCCTTAGCCCAGTCAAGTTGACACATAAAATTAACCATCACAGTCATCCTCAGGGAGGTCTGGTAAATCAAGAGTTGGGGTCAAAAGATGAATGGGTAGCACTGCCTTCCCCAGTAGACCAGTGGACAGTGCACAATGGTCTCAGCTCTAACCACACGCGTGCTCACCAAGCCGGGCTCCTGCCGTCTGCTGTCCGATGGACATCTGCTTCAATGATGGCCAAAAAGATGAAAAGAGATAATGTATACAGTAATTATGACAATTATGGTTGTGTTTGTTTATCACTTACCATGTGCCAGGCACTGCTCTAAGTCACTTTGTGTGTATTACTTCATTCAATCCTCACAAAATCTGTGAGGTAGGGATTTTTGTTGTTCCTATTTTTTATAGATAAACCGCAGTGAAGTGTTAGCATTCAGTGAGCTAAAAAGGTGCCTAGATCATAGAAAGATCTCAGTAAATGTGGTGGCTGCAGCAGCCACTTGTACTGGCTCATACAAACTGACTGTGCATACCTCTCTCCAACGCTATATACAGTTGGCACCTTGCCAACTCCATGACAGCATGTTGGCAGCTTGAAATTGACTATGGTGGGAGTGTTTACACCACAGAAATTGGCAAACACTACGAATCAGGTTTTTATTCCTGAAGAGCCTACTTCACCACCATCACTACTAATATTATACTCTTACTGGCATAGAAATAATGTTAAGAGTTGGCCCCTACTAAAATCAGTACACCAAAAAAAGGGACCCTCCTAAATTTCTTAAATGGAGGAAACATCCTCACCAGACTGATAATAAAAGACAGTCAGGGAAGAGTTTTACTCCTGTGGGCTTCAACTGTGGGAGCAGGAGAAAGCTTACAGGGGGTCTGCGACCAGGGGTAAATGGTTTGGAGAAACTCCAGGTACAGGTTGGAAAGCCACAGATAATTTGTCATCACTAGGTAAGTTGGGTCTCATTGCATCCTGCCATAGCACTTTTCCGGATAGGTCCTGGAAAGCAAAGATCCTGTCCAATAGTCAGATCATTTGAGAGGAGCTGTAAAAAGAGGGGGTCATTCCAAGAGAGGCTGGGGAAGGAGAGGCAGCTGGGCAGAGTGGATTTAGCGCTGGGAAAGGTGGAGCTCCCTGGGTCCTGGTTCTGGTTCCATGTCCACCTCCCTGCAGGAAAGTCACTTGGAATCTCCATTCTTTTCTGTAAAACAAGGGGATTTAACCTAGAAAGAGCTCCAGAAGCCATCGAGTCCATCACTGGCATATACAAATGCTTTGTTCACAGAATGCTCTGAAGATTATAAATCATCACACAATGCCATTGCAATGATTTCCATGATAACATTTCTCCTTATTTAAGCGTAAAACCAAGATATGCGTTGTAAGGAAGGAAAGCTGAACTGGTGTTTGGATGTAATGGCTAACAAGCGGAGAAAGATGAAACAGATTGTGTGCATATCTTTGTTTATCAAGCCACCAAATGTTTACCGAGGACTCATAGTTATCGACTCTGGGCCGGCTCCATCCCTTGTACCTCCTCCTCCCGCTTGTTTGCAGTGATTCGTGATCATTTCCATGCCCCCCAGAAGATTATGAGATATTCTGAGGGCAGGCCTCAAATGGTATTTATTTCTTCATTGAAACTTACTATGTGCTTTCAAAGAGATCAGCGGCAGATGAAACAAAATTCTTCTCTGTTAGAGGCTTGCTGGGAGGAGAATGACAGAGAAGAAACCAGTGGAAAACAGCAGGAGGCAAAATATGATGGAGAGCTCGCTAGTGAGGTGTAGCCTCAAAGTGCCACGGAAGTTGCTGCGAAAGGGAGGGGTGAGTAGGGGGCAGGAGTTTGAAAGAGGCACTCACTTGGGTGACTGGGGACTGGAGGTGGCAGTGACGTGGACAATGTGACTTGACAGAGGGAAGCTCGATAGAGACATGGCCACTATGCTCACACGAACTGCAACTCTTGGTGCGCTTGTACTAGTGAAAGAGGACCCGTGGGCAGCGGCAGAAGTAAAAAGATGTGAGATCAGAACTCTCCAGAGCAAGGTGAGCAGACGTCTGGATCCACGGGTGAGGCAGCGCAGTGCCTGTCAAAGCTCAGGCTACTGCAGGCCCCAGCTGAGGAGGGGAACCGACTATGGAGGGTACCGTGGGCTTTGCCCCAACCCCCTAGGCTGGGCTGGCTGCCTGGAGAGGCACATGCCGTGCCCTGAGGAGCTGCGTGCTTTCAGAGTGACCGCTGGCAGCTGGCCGCTCGGTTTCACCACTCGAGATGCAACCCGAGGCCCCGGAATGCCCGAGCTTGGGGCCTTGGGATGCCAAACAAGCCAGACACCCAGGGAACGTCAGTCCTCGGCCTTCGCACTCCCTGAAGCTGGAAGCAGGTTCTACAATCCAGGCGCCTTTCAATGGGTGCCCAGGTAGTTCAAGTCCCTGCCCAGGTGGTAGTGAGTACCCTGCCCTGAGGGTAATCAACAAATGCCATTCCATGGGTGTGTCCAAGAGGGGCTTCCAGCATCAGACCAGTGCTGGGGTTAATGGATATGGAGGTTGCTTCTAACACTGAAATTCTATCCTTCTGTGGAAGTGCATTTGTGATGGCCAGAGGTATTTATAGACAAGAGTCCATAAAGAAAGTCCTGTAATGGGACGCACTCGAATTTGCCAGGTGTTGCAGAAAGCCTCCCAGGGCTTCCAGACTGGCCCCTGCCTCACTGGTGCTCCTGGGACTAGAGTAGTGCACCTTTCAGAGAGCACTTTCCCCAGGACATTCGGTCATCTGTGCACGCCCCCCCCCCCCAACTACACTGGAAGCCCCTTCAGGGCAAGGACCAGTCCTTTCTCCTCTGTCTACCCCCAGCACTTAGCACAGTGCTTCCCATATAGGAGGCGCCTCACTAGGGACTGCGGAACAGAATTAAAGTGGGCCATACAGCAGGCAGCCACCTGATGTCTCTCCTTCCAGCCACTCTGCTCACTGCACCCCATGCCCAAATATGAGAACTTTAGTCAGGAAAATGGCCCCCGCGACCTGCTTCCTTAGGAGGCGCAGGCTTTGAAGCAGGAACAGGCAACTTACAGGAAGATGTGCACCTTGCAAGCTTGGGTCTTCCTTTCTCATAAGGTGATTTCCCACTGAGGCAGCTGGATCTGTAGAACATTTCAGCTCTCGTGGCCTCTTTGGGGAAGAAGAGCTGGTGCTCTCAGTTGGCTTAATTTTGAAACACTATTTTTGTACACATAGGACTGGCCAAGAGCATCCAAGCCAAAGGCTGATCTGCCTCTGAGTATTTCTTGTTTTTGACGGCTGAAGCATCTTCCCTGGAGACAGCTCTCCTTTCAAGTCAGAGTTTGTTCTCCGTTGTGTTGAAGATGATCTTTCTCCTTAGGAATGAGTTGTAGACACATGTCGACTTCATGTAGCAGATATGATCCTGAAAAGAGATCATAGGTAAGTTGAAATTTATATATTGAAGGATTTTATATGCATGGAGAACTCATTAGCTCAATCAGTGGCATATATAATATATATTTTGTATATTTATTTTATATAACAATTTATATAATTAATATATTTAAATAAACATAAGTAATAAATAAGTAATATATATTTATTTACTTTTTCTAATCACGGAGACCTTTCTTCTAATGAAATCACGTGGACGAGGCCAGTCGTGTATGAAGTGGGTGAAGGCTGGGCCTTCTGCTTGGAGCCGGGGGAGGCTGGGGCAGAGGGTGAGGGAGGGGCTCCCTCTTGCTCCCCTTTTCCTGGAGAAAGCCGCAGGAGCCTGGGCGTGAAACCTTAGCATGTCCTGGGACCTCAGTAGGAAAACCACTAGTTTTAAGAAGCCCTACAATTATGAATCCTCTAAGACATGATTTAAAACATTTTTCAAATGTAATTGCTATTCTCATGAGCCACATTCCCCCCAGTATTCCATGCCAGGAATTTGGGTTTTAATGCAAACCTTTTGCTCCACCTAGATAACTAGAAGAGGTGGGAGCTCCTTCGTGCCTCTGTAAGCAGCAACTCCCTCCCCGTGACCCACTCCTCCTTCCCACTCTTCTCAGGCTAAACCTCTCTGTGCCCCTTTGTCCAGTGGTCCACCCTGACCCCAGCCTTTACCCAAGTGACTCTGCGTGGCCTGAACGTGCCCTTCGCTCCCCCGTCTCTCCAGCTGCAGACATTCCCTGGCATCTCCGGCAGAGGACCTAGGCTTTGAAGAGCTGACCCATCCCCTCGGGGGCCCGAGGAGCCCCTTAAGAGATGAGGCCAAGGCCCAAGAGTGTCCCAGGGCAATGGAGGGGGCAGGAGCAGGGAGCTGTAAGTCCAGCCCACTCGATGCCTGGCGGTGAAGAAGCTGTAATCCGTGGGTGTCAAAACAGGGGACAGCTTCAGTCGCAAGGAGGGGATTGGAGGCCACCTGTGAGAGACTCCTCTCTCCTCAGTCCCCACGAAACAGAAGCCTAGGAGAAAACCTGGTGTTCTTGCTGAAAACAGGGAAGGGTGAGGTCATCAAGCCAGGGTTCTGAGGAATTTCTGCAAGACACTATGAGGACAGGAAGGACTGGACAGCTTGGGGATGAGCATGTGTGAGAGAAAGGGAGAGGGACCGCTGGGAGTGGCCTCCAGGGTGGGGGCTGCGGGGACCGAGGATGAGCCTGGGACACGGGGCTGTCAGCCGGTGTTAGAGGTTGAATCGTGTCCTCCCCACCCCCAAATTTATGTGTTGAAGTGCTAAACCCTGGTATCTCAGCCTGTAACCTTATTTGGAAATAGTGTCTTTACAGAGGTAATCAGGTTAAAATAAAGTCCTTAGGGCAGCCCTAATCCAATAAGACTGGTGCCCTTATAAAAAGGGGAAATTTGGACACAGAGGCCCACACAGAGGGAGAAGAGCATGTGAAGATGAAGACAGCTACAAGTCAAGGAGAGGGGCATGGACTAGAGCCTTCTCTCATGGCCCTCAGGAGGAACCAACTCTCATGACCCCTTGATTTTGGGCTTCTAACCTCTGGAAACATGAGACTCAGCTTCTGTTGTTAAAGCCATCCTGTTTGTGGTACTTTGTTACAGCAGGCCTGGGAAACTAATCCAGAGGGGTGCCCTGGACCAGCACCCAGGGTGCCAGCCACGTGGAAATGCTGAATATGTGGCTCGTGTTGAGGGTGGTGGAACCACCGGGCCAGGGGGCTGGGCCTGCTGACTCCTGCTGCCCCACAGTTCTCAGCAAAGACAGAGCTTGGCCGTTTCCTGATGCTTCCCAGGGGCCGCACTGTATCTTCTCGGCTGATTGGACTCCCAGTCTAGCAAGACAGAGTGATTCCTGATCTGACAAATAATACATCCTAAAGAGACACAAATTTGAGCTCAAGACCTTGAGGAGTAATGCAACTCGTTACTGCAGGTTTTCTTGAGGGGGAAGCAGTGTGCATGTCGCGTGGTTTCTTGTAATTGATGTTGTCTCCCCTCTCCACTCCCCTCTCTCCTCTCACCCCAAGTCCCGCACAACATGGCAGCTGCTCAAATCTCTTCTCTCTCTCCTCCGGCTTTTTTTTCCCAAAAAAATCCCAGCTGCGCTTGTGCTTCCTGCTTCCCCCTCCCTGCTCTGTTCAAGCTCCTTCGACTTCCTTCTCTGTTTTGGCTATTTCCCCCCTTTTCAGTAGCTAATGCTTTTTCTTACATAAATCAATTTAGCTTCTTTAAGCTTCTTCCTATTCTCTTCTCCAGCCTTTGACCCAAACAGAACAACAAAGGGAGGGCCAGAGAAGATTCCTTCCTCGTCTTCCAGGAGGAGGTTGCAAAGATATCATTATATATATATATATATACACACATATATATATATGTAAAATCAATAGCATCGATAATAGAATAATTGCTCAAGTTACTTCATATCAAATTGTTTGTGCTACTGCTCAGAGTGCACCAATTAAGGCGAATTTTGAATCTGAAGCTCATCCTGATCAGGGAATAGGATAAACAACTGAGCTTGATACAGCTGATATAAACAGTACATCTAAATTTATGTTGATTAGAGGATATGGTATAGGTAATGGAATTCATATTGTTAAGGCTAGTGGAAGGGCTAAGATTGGTGCATTAATAAATATAGAAATTGACGATGTTAATGGTCATAAAGGCTCTTTGATAAATAATTAAACATATATTTATATATAATTTTAGTTCCAGTCACAAAGGAAAAATACAAGATTTACCTTTAGGTCTAGGCCTAAAATGTTTGTGCAGAGATGCCCATAATCTCAGCTAGAACTCTGAACTCCCCAAACTACACACACACATACACCTCTTTAAATGGCAGCCACATCTACTGTCATCTCCTCTCAAGGCCAATGTTTCCTTTAAAACATATTTTCATTTCTTGATTTCATTATGTATAATATGTGTTTACTCTAGAAAAATATGGAGAGAAGCTAAAAGAAAAGAAAATTAATTCTACCACTCAGAGGTAGAACTATGAACATTTGTCCTTTCAGATTTGTTTTATTGAAACATGCACATGAATATCTATCTATATCTATTTATCTACTATAAATATATATTTATAAAAGTAGAATTAAACATATTCTATTTGTGTATTTACAAAAATGACATTGAATACATACTATTTTGTAAGCCCTTCCATCTTTCCACATCAATACACTTATTTGCAGCATCATTTTCAGCAGCCGCTTTGGTCCTCGTGGAGGGGTCACAGGCCAGTCATCTTCTTGAGGAGGAGGAGGGGGAGGAGATGAGAAGAAATGGAGTCAGTGGCATTGCCACACTCCGACACACAGGCACTCATGAAATAGCTGTTGATGGAGTGAGTAAAACATCAGACAGATTTCTCGAAGAGAAGAGCTAACTTATTTGGAAGCAATTGTGATGACTTTAATAGAGGGATTTTGGATCATGAGAGGGTTGTTCTTAACTGAGTAGAAACTTGATATTCTCCAGCAACTCTGCTAACTCAGGCTTGTAGACTCATTTTAATTTTGAGTTTAAAAGTCCTACATCCAATAGCCAGCTGCCAAAACTCACTAGGGAGGGCCTCCACGAATCCAAAGGGCCTCTTGAGGGGTGTTCGGGTGAAACCTTCAGGCTTGTTTTATGGACACAGGATATTCAGTAAATCTGGACAAACTTGAAGAACCACCCACAATTTAGAGAACTTTTTTAACCAAACTTTCTGGGATTTATGCATCACCACACAAAAATTTCCCATGACTTAGATGACCAAGAGGGAAAACAATACTGTTTTTCATAAACAGTTGAATCTCTTGGCTCAGGGAGCAGTGGCCGAGGAGACACCACAGACAGAGCAGAATCCTATAGATGTTTCCCTGTCTTTGTCAAGATCAGATGCAGAACCGCTGAAGCTGCTGTCTGGCACAGGTTCTATGTGATGGCCGTGGGGAAGGTCAAGAGCAGGCTGGTACAGGCACTGTATGTCTTAACACATGCTCTGGTGGCTGAACATTTTTGCTGAGATATCTGGCATTCTTCATACACATTCCAGGCAGTCTAGGGGCTTCTGGCCAGCCTATGTAAATTTAAGGGGAAAGAAATAGTTATCTTCTGGAATGCCCCCATTACCGAGATTGGACCTTGTTATCTTGTGCTCTCTGATGGTTGGATAAGGGAGACACTCCCAGCCTGGCAGCTCCCTCTTCCCCACTCACCCGTGTCTCAGAGAGACTCAGTATAACCACACTGACATCATCTCCCTTGGGTGGCCGATTTCTCGCAGGGCAGATAGACCACCTGCCCTGCTCCACTCAGTAAGCTCCTCCATATCCTTCCTGTCATTTAGGGAACTCAGGGCTGCTTCAGCTGCACAATTGGGGTGGCCCATAGGGTCAAACCTCCCTTAGCTTGCACCAGAAAAACTTTGTAACTTGAGTCACACGGTATTGAGAAATACGTCCCTCAGTGCCCACCCCGCCTCGCGCGTTAAAAGTAGATCTGATTTGCTGATACTAGATCAGTCCTTGCCTCCCAGCCCCTTGGAGCTCTAGGCATTGATACTTTCACCTAGATTTTCAGCAACATTTTTGATCAAGGCTGCCTCTGTAATAACAGGTTTACTTCCACCTTTGGGTGGCATAAGAGATCCATCTGGATATGGGACATGCTCGATGTGAGGCCGGAGCCCAGAGCACAAACCTGGTCCAGGCCTTCCCCAACACCTGGCATGTTGGTCAAGGACACACGTTGCTTCTGCTACGCTTACAGGTTAATCACCCAGAAGCTGGATGTCTGGTTCATACTAACATGCTCAATAGCTTGCTGGTTCTACCTCCTTGAACAGGGTGAACTTTAAAAGAGAGTCACTGATCTTTAGGTCAAAAAGTCCTGAATTTTTAGTTTTTAAAATTGTCCTAAGATATACATAATATAAAATTTACCATCTTAACTATTTTTAAGTGTTCAGTTCAGTGGCGTTGAGTACATTCATATTGTTGTGCAACCATCACCACCATTCATTTACAGAACTCTTTTCATCTTCCTAAACTGAAACTCTGTCTCCAGTAAACAATCACTCCCCACTCTCGCCTTTTCCCAGCCCCCGGCAACCACCACTCTACCTTCTGTCTCTATGAATTTGACTATGCCAGTGGAATAGTCATATAAGTGGAGTCATGCAGTATCTGTCTTTTTCTGACCGGCTTATTTCACTTCACATAATGTCCTCAGGCTTCATCCATGTGCAGCATGCGTCAGAATTTCCTTCCTTTTTAAGAATGAATAATATTCCATTGTATGTATATACCACCTTTTGTTTATCCATTCATCTGTGGATGGACATTGGGGTAGCTTCCATCTTTTGGCTCTTGCAAACACTACTGCTATGAACACGGGTATACAGATATGGTCCTGAGTTTTTTAAATTAAATATTTTTACTTTGAGATAATTTTAGATTCACATGCAGTTGTAGGAAATAATACAAGTGTGTGTGTGTGTGTGTTTAGTTCTATGCAATTTTATCACTTGTGTAGGTTCACATATCCACCACCAAAATCAAGATACAGAACATTTCCAACATTTCAAGGATCCCTTGTGTTGACAAGGCCCTGATGTTCAACCCTAGACTTTATGTTCCATTTCCAAAGTGTGAGACGCAAGCACAGAAGTCAGCCCTCATCTGGCATTGTCCTGCTCCAGGTTTCCCAGCTGACACCACAGGTAGAGTGGCTGAGAGACCTGGGTCTAGTTGATGGTTCCTCACCTGAAGTTTAAGCCACAGCCTCCAGGGTGGTGAATGGGGCAAGGGATGGCGGCGGTGACCCTGGTGCCCACCAGCACCTTTAGCCAGTGCTCCATGGTGGTCACCAACCACCATACTTATGCCATCAATCACTACACTGCTAGTCAAATCCCAACCAGTATCATTGTAATTAAATCCCAGGAAGTGGCCTCTCAAATAAAACACTTCCACTAGAACAGTGCTGTTCAATAGGAATGAAATGTGACCCACATATGTAATTTAAAATTTCAATGTAGTCATATTAAAAGTGAAAAGAAATAAGTAAAATTAATTTTAATAATACATTGTATTCAATCCAATTCATGCAAAATATTATCATTTCAACATGGAATCAATGTAAGCATTTTCAATGAGGTATTTTACATCCTTTTTTTCATACTAAGTCTTTGATATCTGGTGCATATTTTCACTTCAGCGCATCTCAATTCGGACTAGCTACATTTCAATTGCTCAGTAGCCATGTGTACTGGTACAGAGGGACAACTAAACTCTATGACCAACTGTTGTCTAGGAAGCTTGCTAATTCCATTGATCTGAGCATCTGCCTTGATTGGTGCTCAGGTAGGCCATGCCTTGGGCTAGCTGGTGGTAGGAATATACCAGCCTTGCTCTTAGCATTTTGTTCCCTTGAGAACCTGTTTATTGACAGCCCTATTTGGTCTACCTTTTTAGTGGCCTCAACATCAGAACATGTCTAGAGGGCCAGAAAAGAAGGACTTGGCCCTGAGATGCACATTGACACCTTTGGATGAGATGGAGGCAAAGCCAGCTGGCAGCAGCTTTTAAAAGAATTGAAATGGAATTCCAGACTCTTGGAAAGGAGTGGAACTCGGGAGCTTGGAACAGTTCCAGATGGAACTCTGGATGTTGGTGTAGTTCCCTGAGACCCAAGGGGCTTGGGAATTCCAAATTAGTCATTTGGGCCGACCTCACATGGGCTCCAGCATGAGGGGCAGTCCCTCTATCTCCTCAGGCACTTCCTCTGTCCCAGCATTCTTCCCAGGAGTTGGCACTGCCACCCACATCCAGCCACCTCAGGAGATAGCTGGAATACCAGCAGCCCACAGGCGTCCTTTGTCAGCTGAAAGCACCCTGGAAATGGGTGGCTGGATGAAAAGTCCTCTGTGTGTTGTAGGCTGGGACAATGTACCACAGCCTACACTTTCATTATGGGGACATTTCTCTATATGCTTAATGCTCCTGAAAGAAGTGCAGATTTTCTGCAAATGTGTGGCTTAGTGGGCTTGCACATTGATTGCTTTCCTTGGAGAGGCTGCTATTCAGAGTCTTACCCCCTCCGCATCCTCATCCCTGCCAGGCCCAAGCAGGTGCCTAGTGCATAGTGCATTTTGAGCTCATGAAACGAGAGATGTGTACAGAGGGAGTCTGTATATTTTGCATATACTGGATAAAATATATATTTAAGGTTAATTTCACCTGTTGCTTTTTACCTTTTTAAATATGGCCACTCGAAAGTTTAAAACCAAATCTGTGGCTTGCATTGTATTGCTCTTAGGCAGCGTTTCTCCAGGGGGTGCTGGATGTTATGAACCAGTGCACTGGGAGTCATGACATCCGTGTTCCGATGTGATCTACGGCACTAATGAGCTGGAAGACTTTGAGCAAATCCCTTCTCTGGGCCTCAGTTTCCTCATCTGTAAAATAGGAGAATTGAACTGGATAATATCCAAGCCACCTACAACTTTCAACTTCTCTGCTACCCAAACAGTATGGGTAGAGAACGAGAAAGAAATGATGGTTTGGCCCAGTCAGTCTCCATTCTTGCAGAAAGACAGGGCTCATGCTCACATGGTTCCAACAAAAGGTTGAACAGCAGAGTATGGGTAAATGGACAGGGCATTGTGAGAGCTCTTATTTATTCATTAGCCACCGCCCAGCTGAATTCCCCAAAGACTCTTCTCTCTTTGGAAACCTGAGCTCCTGAGTCTCATCACATCCCCACCCGGGAGGTGCGATGGACCTGAGAAATCCTGCTCCAGGCACCCCACAAATGCAGGGCCCTGCTTCTCAGAAATCAATTTCAGGGCAAGGGAGCCAAGGCATTAACTGTGTCTTCCAGGAACACTTCTATAGAAATGTTTTAAGAGCCGGAGAGGAGTGACTGCATCTGGGCTCTTGCATTGTTTATATATGCAAACATTGAAATAAATATTTAAGATGAGCGAATAGAAGAGCCAAAATTACTCACTGGCCTCTCCTTTGCATCAGAGAAGCCTGCAACTGGTCGCTCTGTTTTGCCTTCCTCTGTACAAATCCCTTTCCCACCAGCTGGTCAGCATTCTCTTTCTTGCTTGTCACTTCTCTGCTTTACAAACCTTGGCCAGTTTTCTCTTTCCTTGGGAACAAAGTCTAGTCGGTATTCCAGTGTCCCCTTTCTCCAGTTCCCCTCCCCTGCCCAGGATCCCTGCCCCACTCTCCCAGGTGACTCGCCTTCCCCAGATCAGTCAGCCCAACTCTGAGTCCTGGCCCACTGGGTCTCCTCTGCTAGGGAGGCAGTCCCCGCAACCCCAGCTGTCTTCGTGTTCTCAGCTTGTATGATGCGGATTCCTCCACAGCAGCTAACAGAGCAATAGCTATGCTTTACTGTGGGCTTGTGCTGCGATCCCTGCTGTCCCCACTTTATCTCATGTCCTGCTTCCAGCAGCCATACCCAGTGGGGACTGTCACCCAGGGAATGGCAGATCAGGGGAGTTGGAACCCAGCCAGTCCACTCTGGAACCCACAGGCGTAACTCCTATGCTGGCTTCCTTCCTCGTCAAGATCGACTTCTCTGTCTTCTGCATTCCCGTAGCACACATTGCTTATCTCTGTCATAGCACTTGTACCGGTTTGCTCAGCTACTATAACAAAGTACCACAGACTAGGGTAGGGGGAGTTCTTAAACAATAGAAATTTATTGTCGCCCACTCTGGTGGCTGGAAGTCTCAGATGAAGGTGTTGGCAGGATTGGTGTCTCCTGAGGCCTCTCCTTGGCTGGTAGATGGCTGTCTTCTCCCTTAGGCCTCCTGTGATCTTCCCTCAGTATGTCTGTGTCCTAATCTCCTCTTTTCATAAGGACACTTAGTCAGATGGGATGAGGGCCCACCCATATGACCTCATTTTGATTTAGTCCCCTCTTTAAAGGCCTTATCTCCAAATAAAGTCACATTCTGAGGTGCTGGTGTTTAGGACTTCCACATGTGAATTTTGGGGACACAGCTCAGTCCATAGCAGCACCAGCTGAAGTCAACCTTAGCCCACAGTGCGTTAGGTGAATGCCTATTCCCCTCTGGGCTAACAGAGACTGTGTCTGATTCAGCTGTGTGTCCTTCTCGGTGTTAAAGCCAGCCCACCCCTTTTAAGGAGACACTCAAACTTGTAAGCAAGCCTGGACCTTAAGGGCCGAGATAGCTGGGTGGTCGTCTGTGTATGGCAAGGGGATGAGTGAAGTCTTTTTGCTTACCTGGATGTTTCATTTATGTAATGAAACATTCACTTGCTCTGTCTCCAGCTCAGAACGGGTCTACGGAGGGCTGAGGATCCTGTGGGCTTTGAGTGAGGTCCTATGGTTAGGGAGAGAGTGGGATGGGGGCTGAGCTCCAGGCGGAGGAGACAGCATGTGCCCATGTCTCAGAAGTGAAGGGGGCATGGTGGGTTTGCAGGCTGCTAAGATGCCCAGGATGTGCTTGTGTGTAAGTACAGGGCAGTGAGGAAGAGTGACTGCTGAAGTCACCAACTATAGCTGGGGCTAGGTTTGGGATGCTATGGACGTTGGCCAGAGAAGCTGGGTTTTCTTGGCTCCTTGTTGGACATGAGGTCCAATTAAAGGGTTAAGATGAGGAGCTGGGCAGTGAACTGGCAGTGGGAGGTGCTGAGAAAGGGCTGATGAGCTCAAAGTACACACAGCCCCTTCCTCAGTCTCCTGATGTTTCCAGGAAGGGAAATCTTCAGGCTTCATTGTTGCTTTTTTTTTTTTTTTTTTTTGATGAGGAAGTTTGGCCCTGAGCTAACATCCGTGCCCATCCTCCTCTATTTTGTATGTGGGCCACCACCACAGCATGATTTGATGAGCAGTGCATAGGTCGGCGCCTGGGATTCAAAGCTGCGAACCTTGGGCCACCGAAGCGGAGCCTGCAAACTTAACCACTATGCCACTGGGCTGGCCCGTCATTGTTGCTTTTTGTAAGTAAGAAAGACGTAGCAAATCTTACTGAACTGCCCAGGGTTCCCTGTCTTGGTAAATGTCACCATACAGGTGCTCAACCCAGAAACGTGACCACCACCCAGATCCCTGAACTTCATTCTCTTGAGTGAATCCATCTCCAATGCCAGAGATTCTACCTCCTGAAGACCTCAGGAGGCCAGCTCCTCTGCCTCACCATGCGCAGGACACTGTCCTCTCGCTGGGACCACTGCTGGGGGCTGGGCTTCATCCGCAGCCTAGACCCCTCCCCTGCAACTCGTTTTGCACTCAGAGATCAGAGATGTCTTTCTAAAATGTGAATCACTCCCCTGCTTGGAACTTTCCAGTGGCTCTTGGTTGTTCTTCGGGTTAAGTCCAAACTCTTTATGTGACCTCCAAGCCTGTGCAAGCTCCGGGCCCCTCTTACCTTCCACTGTTCCACCACGATCCTCCAGTTGTTGGCCTCACGGAACGTTGTTAGAGTTCTGCACTCAGCTCGGACCTCTTCCTGCCTCTAGTGCTTGCCTAAGTCTCACTCATCATTCACAAGCAGATGCACCTTTCAGGAAGTCATCCTTGATCCCTAGCCCGGGATCACACAGTACTATCCACTACCCACCTCAGGGAGGGTACCCATTTACCTAGTTGCATCATCCACAGATTCTAAGCTCCTTTAGGACAGGGCCAAGTCTACCTGCTTCCCTTGTACCCTCGGGGCCTAACATAGGGTTTGCACAGAGAAGGGACTCAATACACGCTTATCAGTTGAGTGAACAGGTCGTGGGTTCCTATGTGAGACCACAGTGACCCTGTTTCTGCTTCAGCAGGTCTGATTTTTAGGATGCTGCCCTCTTACAGACCCAGGACCTCACTGAAGTTGGGATCTCTGACTGTGATGTCGTGATTTATAATAAGAAATATATATTTGGTCTTCCCCTTTTCTGGCACAGAGATCCTTTGAATTTCCTAAGTGATAAAGTGTCTTTTATTATGTTAATGAGGTGACTTTTGGATGCACCTAAGGATGGGGGCTGGTCGCCAGGGGAGCCAACCATGTGATTAGAGGGTTGGAACTCTCAGCCCCACCCCCTGACCTCAGGGAAGGGAAAGGGGCTGGAGGTTGAATCAATTCCCAATGGCCAATGACCTAATCAATCACGCCTATGTAGTGAAACCTCTACAAAAACCCAAAAGGACGGGGTTCAGAGAGCTTCCAGTTTGGGGAACCAGAACACTTCCACGTACCGCCTCGCTGGGCCCCAACCTCCACAAGGACAGAAGCTCCTTTGTTGGGGACCTCGCCCTGTGCATCTCTTCATCCGGCTATTGATTCATATCCTTTAATATCCTTTGTCATAAACTAGGAATCTAGTGAGTAGACGAGCTTCCTGAGCTCTGTGAGCTGCTCTAGTAAATTAATCAAGTCCAAGGAGGAGTCATGGGAACCTCCGATTGAAGCCAGTCAGTCTGAGGCACAGGTAACAACTTAGACTTGCAACTGGCGCCTGAAGTGGAGGGTGATCTTGTGGGACTGAGCCTTTAATCTGTGTGATCTGATGCTGTCTCCAGGTAGATAGTGTCAGAATTGAGTTGAACTGTAGGACAACCAATACTCAAGCATTGGTTGGTGCTGGGGGACTCCCCTTTCCTCCCACATGAATCGGAATTGGATGCAGAATCCAAGTACTGATGAACCTCATTAAAGTTGTGGTCTGCAGTTCTGGTTATTTGAACTGAGGCCCAAACTCTCCACTAGTATAAAGAACTCCAACAGTACAGGTAGGAAGGAAGGAATAACCCACCAACCTGGATCGATTCTTCCTTGTCTCTCTCCAGGGCGCCTGGCTGGTTAGAGCGCTATGTGGGATGTGCACATGTGGGATGGAGGGAGCCCGGGACAGTGGTGGAGCTTGACAAAACCCCTGTTGTTCAGAAATAGCTCCTTTACCAGGGTGTTATCTGTCAGGATAGACCGAGGGCATGAGATTCTTTTTATTGTGCGTCTGCTATAACCTGAGGCATCTTCTGTTTTCCCTCTGGGAAATGAGAACATGCAGACTGAGGGCTGCTTTTGCCTTGTTGATACTGTCTCCACTTCCCAACATGGTCCTTCAGACCCAATGGGAAACCCACGACACGGCAGAGGACACAGGTCAACTGACCCTATGACGTGCCCATTGGTAAACAGTGAAGGTGTACTGTGCCCTGCCCAGGGCTTCAGCCGACACAACCACCCAGAATAAGATGCCAGAGAGAGTTCAGTGACTCACAGGGCACAAGGACAGTGCACCCAGGACCAGCTCCATAGCCCAGGGTCAACAAAGGCTCCTCAGGTTATCAGTTAAAAACCATGTCTGTTTCTGTCTAGAGAAGCACATTCCACGGTGGCAGCCACAGTGACCGGGGTCTGTAAGGTAACTGGGGAGTCTAGGAATGTTCAGGGCAGAAAGAACTTAGCAGCAAAGGGCAAACGCCCACCTGGGGCTTCTAGTTAAATAAGGCAGGTTGGATACATGTTCATAAAACTCCATCGATTTACAGAAGAAGGATTGAAAAAAAAGGCAGAAGACTCTAAGTATACAGAAATGTGGGAGGAGTCCGTTGCAGCAACACTTTGGAAGGTATAAAGCATATGGACAAATAGTAACTGATTTAGCAGATATAGGAAGCTCCTTGCTAACCTGAATGAGGACAGATGAAGAGCAGTCTGATGTACACCCCAGAACCCTCCAACACCTCGGGAACGGCAGCACCGTGTGCCTCTAGAAGTGGAGGTCGAAAAGAGAGCATTTCTTGAAAGGCTATTGAAGAAGTTAGACCCTCCCTCCCCGTCCTCATGTCCTCCTTCACTCTGCACAGCCAGGTGACCACCTGGCCCACAGACTGATAGGAAACCAGAAAATGTTCCCTCTGGAGGTATTTAAACAGAAGGTCTCTGGACTGGAGGACACCGGGCACGGTGAGCCAATACTCTAATGGCCATTCTAGAAGACTCCCTAAAGGCAGTGAGCTGGGTCCTGCAGGAGGTGGTGGCCCTGAATGGATGAGGAAGGAGGCAGTTGTATGATGGGAGGGATGACTCAGGACAGAGCACAGAGCCAGAAAGACCGGTTGTTAATGAGATGGGCTTGGCTGGAGCCGATGGAGGATGGTGCGGGGTGGCCAGGAATGAGAAACAAGGTGAGATTGGCTCTCAGGGCCACGATGATGCCAAACTGGGGGCTCAGATTCAGGAAGAAAGATGCTCACTGGTTTCATGAGCAAGAACATGAAATGATGGAAACAGGATTTCAGGAAGACTTTTCTGCAACAGAATGTCTAGGTTGGAGTCCGGAAAAGCTGGTGGCAGGGAACCCAGGAAATGCCTTTGACTATAACCAAGGGGTAGGAGGGTGCGGGGCTAGGACAGGGGTGTGATAGAAGCAAGGAAAAAGACCCAAACCTGAAAGGCCAAAGTTTGTCTATTCCTGTAACTCTGCCCATTTGCTCTCCTAGGACACTGCTCTTCACAAATGCAAACATTTTTGGCTGGTAAGAACACTAGATTTATGAAAGCAAAGTCTCAGTTCTTTGAATTATTTAAAGGAATCTCAGCCAAAAAAAGAGCTTGACAGAACTTAAGACAGAAAATACGTGTTGTTTTAAGAGATTTCTTGATCTGTTATCAATTTTTGGCCACCTGCAGAGCACTGGATGTGCTGTTCACACAGAGAGACCATCCAGAAAGGCAGCGAAGCCATGCCCCCACTAGCCAGGAGGCCTGAAGCCTCCCCAGGTCCCCTCCGCCCCGCCCTTTCTCACCCTTCCTTCCTTCTGGGCCCAGCTCTCTCCTCCCTCATGCTCACCCTGATGACATTGGAAGTCTCCTGTGTTTGGGTGTGTTGTTTGGTCCAGACATGGATCTGTCACTTATTTTTCTTCTACTGACTTTTTTTTAATTGTGTAAAATATATACAATGTAAAATTTACTGTTTTAACCATTTTTAAGTGTACAGTTCAGTGGCATTAAGTACATTCACACTGTTGTGTAACCTTCTGTCATTTAAGCCCCATCTCCCCCCGCATTCTTCAGGAATAGCCTGCTCTGTCTTGTTCTCTGCTGAAGATCCCTTATCCTGGTTGCAGTCTTAGAGTCAGGAGAGCCTTAGAAATCGTGTTGTTCCAACCTTCACCCAGAGGCACTCTCCTGACATCTGGTCTTGAGATCTCTGCCCAAACCTGCCCCTGAGGGGAAGGTCACCACTCAGTGAGCTAGACCGTTTCCCTCATGGGCCCCTCTTAAGCCACCGAGCCCCACTGGCCTCTCCGTTCTGTTGCCCAGCCTACTTGAGAAGATTCCAGAAGGCTCTTCCTTGTTCTACAGGAGAGTTTGTCAAATATCCGAAGTCATGCAGTATCAGAAACCCCACGCTCTGCAGTCAGGCAGATCTGAGTTCAAATGTAAAATCTATTGATGTGCCCCCGGGCAAATCAGTTATGTTCTCTGAGCCTCAGTCTCCTCTTCAATAGAATGGGGATCCCACCCTCAAGTTGTTGTGAGGCTAAGAAGCAATACACGAGAAGCAGCCAACATTGTTCCTGGAATGTAAGAGGCTCTGGCAATCATTTTTGTTTAAAAACAGAAAAGACCTCTCTGACAGCAAATCACCAGTACCCCTCATTCTCCCTCACGTGACAACGTTTCTATTTATCTATAACTGATCCCCTCCACTGTCATTAGATGTACATTCAATTTGCATTCAAAAACTGGTCTGCACTTAAGCCTGACTAAACGATCCAGAGAGTCAGTAATTGGAGGCAATAATCATCCACCCATCAAATGTTTATTTCACTGTGTATTTGCACAGAACAAGAGGATTTGGGTATTGTTGATATAACAGTCTATGGTTATTTATGTAACAGCTTATGAGCTTGAGACGGAATCCAGACATGTCTGTGCAGGCAGGATGGGGTGGGCGCTGGCAAGTGTATTTTCCCAAGAGGCTGAAGGGCATCCTAAGGCATGAGGGGCCAGGTATGATAACGCTATTTCCAATCATTGCAAGGAAGGGGTGATTCCATGTGGGTGTCACTCAAACTCAGCCCCAATACAGCGTGTAGACACATATCTGAGTTCAAGAAAAAGAGGGGATCTGAAAGTAGAAATGGAGCTGTGCTACTAAGAATGCTCATGGACAGTGAGTCAGAACGAGGGGGCTGGCCAAGAGCCAGGGAACTGTGGACTAATGTGGTAAATGTCATCCCACCTGTACCCACTGGTAGTGAGGACAGGAGAAATTCAAATGAATTCAGCACAGAATACTGCCCTGCGGGTGATCAAAGTTCAGCAGAGATATAATAAAAGAACGTAAGTGGCCATAAGAGGGTAGGAAGTGCCATGTGCTAGGAGGGAGGGTCAGATAAGCTACTCTAGCAGTTCAGGACGTGGAAAGACAGCTTGTGGAGGAGGTGGGGTGGAGAGATGGTTGGATAGAGCAGGTAGCAATGAAGAGTAGAGCAGCTGATGTGGATAGTTGTCCAATATCTATTCTCCACACCTTCTACCATAACAGAACTCCCAGTTTTTAATAGGGAATATGGTCACCCATAATAAAGACATTTACCAGCTTCCCCTGCAGCTAGATGTGACCTTGTGACTAAGTTCAAAGAAATGTTAGCTGAATTGTTATGTGGCAGTTTCTAGGAATAGTTCCTGAAAGACAGCTGGCATGCATCCTTTGCCTTCTTTTTCTTTGTACCTTCCCACACCCTGAGTCACAGAATATGGATATGATGAATGGAACTCTAGGTCCCATCTTGGACCATTTGGATGATGAAGCAACGAGCTGAAGGAGCAAACTTCTATATGACAAGAAATAAATTCTGATCTTGTTTAAGCCTGTTATTTTTGGTCTCTGTTGTTCCTAACTAATCCTAACCGATACAGGTGGGTAAGATTTAGACAAATGGAAATGGAGGTCGGGGAAGGAATATTCCAGGTAGATTGATAGCGTGAAGCCAATAAATTGAGGGGTATGTAAGGAAGAACTGGAAGAACTGTGAGGGGTCTGCTGGCCAGGTAAGGCCAGTGAAGGGGAAGAGGAAGAGAGAAGATGGGAAAAAATCGCTGGGTCTAGTGATGTTGAATGATGGGTAAAGGGGTCTGGACTCTATTCTGTGCACGGTGGGGAGCCACTGAGTATTTTTGAGTGAGGAAGTCGGAGGTGAGATCCTCAGATATTGCCCCTCCCCAAACATTTTTCAGGAAATCCTTTCTGACAGCAGTTCTATCAGGCAAGGGAGACTAAGAAAACCTGTTGGAACGTTGAGCACAGGAGGAAGAGATGAAGGGGAGGTCACTTGGAAGAAGGAGGGCACAGAATGGGGCATCGGGGGCATCTGAAGATGAACTATCTACTGTATAAACAATGGGATTCTATTATCAGACTCCTTGCATATGATCAGCCTTCATGTTTGGTGTCCATGAGGCATAAATATCCGTTCACTGCTTCAAAAAATTTGAGACACTAGCCGTAATCTCCTAATCTTCATCAGGTGAGAGAAACGATTTGCTGCTTGTCACCAAGAAGTAGAGGGAGAAGATCTAATTGGCTCTTTCAGGCCCAGCCTGTGGGGTCACTCTTGCAGAAGGATGAAAACAGGGGTCCTCCTACCCTGGAGAAGTAATGTTTACCAAACACACAAGTGCCCAATGTGCCAATGAAATGAACTTATAATGGGAGACCTACCTCTGGGTATTCATATTTTCTTCCAAGGAATTTCTGTTCTAAAGTCAAGGCACCTTGGGTTCTCTTGGCAAAGAGCGTTTTGTGAACCTGAACTCAGAGCAATGAGAATTAGTCTTAGAGATGGCCTGGCATTGGCTGGGGGATATGTTGTTCCATGGGCTACACCAGTGTAGGGTTTGGGGCACTGGCATTTGTCAGATGCATCCTCTCCTTGCCTCCTTCCATGGTACAAAGCTGAGTAAATACAGACACACTTTTCTAGACACACTTTTGGACCACTCATCTTTGGCCATGGTAGCATTACTTGGCCAGGGCATAGTTCTTAGCTCTAAAATGAGTCACAATCACTTCTCTGGGCTGTAGCTTCCTCCTCTATAAAATAAAGGGCCCGCCCACATCGTGATAAAGTCAACTCTAGCCTCAACACTCCAAGATGCTGTGAACACAGCTTATTACCTTGGGGGCATCAGGGTAAAGATCATGATGCCCAGTTCTAAATCCAAGGGAGTGCCCAAGGGCAATCAAAGGGCTGAGTCAGGAACTGGAGTCAAAGAGGTAAGCCACCCCTTCTCGCTGGAGCTTGAGGACCCCGCAGCTGGGAGACATCCTTGGCAGCAGTTGCCTTGATGGTTTCCTGGGAAGGACAACAGAGTTTTAGCCGCAGCACCTCCATACACCCCTCCTCAGCCTGACTTTGGGTAATCAGACCAGTCTGCTGAATTTGGAGGGCCCCACTGGTTCCTGATCAGGCTCCTTCACTGTTATTATGCTTTGACTGGAACTTTCCATAGATGGATAGATAGAAGAGGCTGAAAGAAGCCTAAGACCTTGTGTACCTGGACCCCTGAGCATATCTTCATGAAGCAGGATATGAATGTCCAACTTGTGTTAGTATGTAAATGTATTTTTTCTATTCTTTGCTGCCTAAGAGGGACTCAGCTTGGCCTCATGTTCCCTTTTCTCCCCCAGGTAGTACAATTATTTCCTCTAGCTGCTGGGGCATGTCAGAGGAGAGTGAAGAGATTGGGCTGGTTGGATCATGGGCCTGGCCCAGGTAACTCTCTTTGTTGCCCAACTCTCAATGCACAATCCTCAGGGCCAGTGGTTGCCCATATGGCACGTTTGCCCCCACCCTCTGCCCTCTCAGCTTGTCTCTGTCCAACAACAGTAGGCCAGTTCCTGGTGCTCCTCCAGCTCACCAGTGTGATATGTTTCTCATGCCTTCTTCTCATGGGCTGGTGTTCAAGCCAGCTAGGGCCTCCTCCGGTATTCAAAGGGTGCTGACGACCGTGTATTGGGCCATCTGCCAGTAAAGAAGTGCCCAGTCTCCAGGCTTCAGAGGTGCTCATATGATGGAGACAGCACATTGTCTACCGTGTGTTCTCCCCTAAAAATGAGACCTACTAGAAATTAGAGATTAGCATGGTGTGGGCAACAAAGACAGGAGTTAAGGAAGGTGGAGATCAATAGGGGTTAGCATAATGTTGGGAGGGGCAGAGGTAGGGTTGGGCAGTGTAAAACTGCCAAGGGCCAGCATGTCCCCTAGGCTCAGCCTCTGCTGAGTCACCTGTGCCAAGTGAGAAACCTCCCTCTACCCATAACCTCTTCTCTCAGGCCAGATAATATCAAAGAAAAGTAGAAATAATGGGATGTTTTCCATCTCAAATTTATCAACCACACACTCGGTTACAAAGTAAAACTATCACCCCCACATTCTGTGGGCACTGAGTCGTGTTGTTTCCAAGGCCTTACTATCTCTCAAATCTATCCCTCTCCAATCCTTACCCATTTACCCCCTCACTGGGAGTATTGCAATTGTCACCGCCAAATAGGGGTCCTCTACTCACCGCAAAGACAAGCCAACAGTCCAGAGGCAAGGTGGTAGGAGATAAAGGGTCTTTTTATTACAGGTTGCTAGCAAGGGGGAAGATGGTGGACTAGTGTCCCTAAAGAACCATCCTAAAATTACAAAATTTTGAAGCAGTCACATAGAGCAAACAGGCTGAAAAGACAGGGGTCTCGGAATGTAACCATCTGGTGTTGTAGACGCCAGATCATCCCTTTTTCTTGTCACCGGTGATGGATACCAGCATGAGGCTCCTTTCTGAAGACCGCTACATTCCTGGGAAAACTTAAAGAATAAAGTTACTGCCTTATTGCCGTAGGGAGGTCTATGTATAAGCCAAGCCTGAGGAAGTAGCAGAGCACGCATATTGCCCACAAGCAGGTGAGGACTTACCCGGGCTGCGTGCAAACTAAAGCATTGCTGACAAGCAAAGGGGGTGTCTTGTGGATCAGGGTCATTTATAGTTCCAACATGGCTCCTTCCTACATGATGGCTTCCCTTATGATAACCTACGCTAACCCTTGGCTTATCTATCATAGCTATTTAGGCAGCGCTAACACAGTGGCTGCCTGCTCCCAGCCTCACCCTGTGCATCCTCTATACTCCAGCCAGAGGGATCTTTCTAAAGTAAGACATGATCGTGGGGACGACTCCACTGTGCCAGTCTCTTCCACTGGCACTTCCAATCTCGCCAGTGCCTACCGGTGGTGGTCCAAACTGGGTCCCGTGCTTTCTGGGCCCTGCTTGGCCTAGCCCTTGCCCGTCGCTCCAGCTTCACCTCTGACCCCCCACTGTGGCACAGTCTGCCTCATTCATCGTGAGCCCAGCTCTCAAGGATATTTCTCACTTGACTCACATTTGCACACAACACTTGCCCCCTCCCCTCTTCTCCTGCTGATGTCCTGCTTGTCTTTCAAGGGTCTCCCAATCACCGTCGTCTTGATGAAGCCTCTCCCAACCGTCTTGGAAGAACTTCGGTTGTCCTTCCTCACGGCCATCACCATCTGGCACACACTTCCGTTAGAGCAACTGCCAAATTGTGCTTCGTTTGTTTACACCTGGGGGAGAAACTCAACCTGTCATCACATTTCTATCCTCATATTCCCAGCACCTTGCATGTGTTCAGCATTTAGTGGGTGCCACCAAATATTTTTTTAAATTAATTCATTTACAGAAAAAAGGAGAGTGGTAAATGTAGAGGTGGAAATATTGGGTCTGCCACTGCTAGAAGGGTACATGGAGGGATCAGTATCAGGTAGAAATCTGGGAGAGAGAAAAATACACTAAAACAGCATTTGGATATTTTAAATAAATGTTAGCTTGGATATGCAAGGAATAATGGTAAAATGAGGACTTGTTTTTTCCTCCATTCCTGGAGTTTTGGGGTCTGAGAGGTTAGAAATGTAACTGCACTTTGCTAAACAAAGCCTCAGTTTTGTCATCTTTGAGTGAGGGGGAAGATCCCCAGTGAGGGGGAGGGGAGCCAACAATGGCTTTTTTACACCTATATTTCTGGTCCCCGGCTAGTTGCGTTTGCCAGTGAGGAAAGCCCTGGGGCCAGACATCGTGAGTCATCTGTAGGAGCAAGAGTTACCCCAGAGGCAATGATTATAGGGCCTTCCAACTCCAGGCAGCTTTGAATTTTATCTTAGAAATTCATGTTTTCAAATATTTAAAAATATTCAACGAGTACCTACCGTGTGCTAGGCGGGAAGATACTAGGCATCTGGAGAATACCGAAATATGGTCCCCACTCTTACTGAATTCACAGTCTAGTGGAGACGTGAATACAGAGAGATGATCCCAACAGAATGCAATAAGCCACTGAAGAGCCTACTATATAAGGGAAAAGAGAAAGAAGACTGGCTACCTTAGGTAAGATCAAGATCAGATGTATCCAACAGAAACCCTCAAAATAACTGCCTACACAAGATAGAGGTTTGTTTCTCTTGCATAAAAAATTTCCAGAAGTGGGCAATTCAGGGCTGGTGTGATGGCTCACGGCATCAGGAACCCAGGCTTCTGTCTTCTGCTCCACCGTCTATCTGCAGTGTGCACTTTCCTCATCGTCTAGTCCTTGATGCTAATGAAACCTTGGCCAAGGCACCCACGTTCCAGGACGGAAAGACAAGCCCCTCCCAGCTCAGGCAGCTCTTTGAAGGAGCCTTCCTTCCAGGAAGCCCCACACAGCATTCCTGCTCCTGTCTCAGTGGCCAGAACTTAGTCTTCTGGCCATACCTAACTGTAAGCATGGCTGGAAATAGTAGATTTTCTTTTTCAGTCAGCAATGTTACCAACTAAAAGTTGGGGTTCTATTACCAAGGAGGGAAGGGGAAATGGATGTGGATGTGGCCAACCAGTAGTTTTTGTCTCCCTAACCCCGTTTGAGGGGTTCTGGGAAGTCTGTCTGGGTCATAAAATTAACATTGCTTAAGATGCTATGTACCTCCCTCGTAAGGGAAGGAGTGCATGAGCTGTAAGTGTCAAGGTTGAGCCTTTGGAGGAAGTGGGCTGTGGCAGAGAGATGGACATGTCCAGTTAGGGATTTGCACACTGATTTTGGTGCTTGAACTCTGATGCATACCGCTTCTCCCCTCTGAGACAGAGAGAAACACGCAAGAACACGCTGGGTACTCCCCACTCCCAAGGCAGACCGCCCTGGTAAAACTGAATGGGTGAATGTGGCTTTGGTCTGGAGGCTGCATTGACTCCTGCTCCCTGGAATCTAGGCTGGCCAGTGCAGAGCAGACAAGAATGGACTTACTCATCCAGCCTGGGCTGCGGAGGACTGGGAACTGTGCGAACCCGAGCATGGATGTACACCACCTGTCGTGCAGTGACCCGACACCTTCGTCAAACTTGACCCAATGAATTTCTCAGACTCTTGCCAATCAGATTACCAACCCCTCCTCTCTTAGAATCATCTAGTTCTAAACTGGAGGTTTCAGTAATTCCTTGACCTCTGGGCTGAGGCTGAAGCGTGGGGACAAAGGGAAAAGTATTCTTTCCTATTCCCAGCATCTAACAGAACAATTGGGTGGATGGCACGAGGTGTAGTGGAAATGGCACTGGCCCGGGATCTCATGCAGATCACTGAATCGCTCTGAACTTGAGTTTCCTTCTCCGTGACACGTGACAGTCACTTCCGCTCTCCCTGCCTTAAGTTTGTTGGGATGATCTTACTATTACCTCCAGAATTTTCTTTTTTTGTTCAAATTCCTGGGAAAAAGAATCTGATAGGAAGATATAGGAACATGAAGAAAATGCGTGAATATTTAACGAAAAAAGAAGCACAAACAACTGTAAAAAAATGGAAGCCCCAAGAGTTAGGTTAGGAGAGACTAGAAATAATAGGGTAACATGAGGTCGATTGGTGTGTCCAGGAAAACTTCAAGGCAAGTTTTGTTGTTGCTTAACAGCTTTATGGAGGTATAACTGATATACAACAAACAATTTTTAAGTTTTTACATATACATACATATATACACAAGTATCCATGGAACAATTGCCACGATCAAGATAATGAACATAATCATCACCCACCAAAATTTCCTTGTCCCGTTTTTGTCATCCCTCCCTCACTCCTCCCTGCCCCTACTCTGTCCCAGGGAACTACTGATCTGCTTTTTGTGACTTAGATTTGTTTGCATTATCTAGGATTTTATACAAAGGGAATCATACAGTATAGTCTGTAGTCTTTTTTTGCCTGGCATGACTATTTTAAGCCAGCCCTAGTAGTCTAGTAGTTAAGATTCAGTGCTCTCACCACCACAGCCCAGGCTCATGGCCTGGTCAGGGAACCCCACCACACGTCTGTCGGTTGTCATACTGTGGTGGCTGCACGTTGCTGTGATACTGAAAGCTGTGCCACAGGGATTTCAAATACCAGCAGAGTCACCCATGGCGGACAGGTTTCATTGAAGCTTCCAGACTGAGACAGACAAGGAAGAAGGACCTGGCCACTCAATTCCAAAAAA
The DNA here is from genome assembly GCF_020826845.1 of Diceros bicornis minor. Classification (NCBI taxonomy): domain Eukaryota; kingdom Metazoa; phylum Chordata; class Mammalia; order Perissodactyla; family Rhinocerotidae; genus Diceros; species Diceros bicornis. The sequence goes on from NC_080757.1 coordinate 4,115,155, forward strand.
AATGGCCGTGAAAACCCTATCAATAGCAGCAGAGCATTGTCTGACGTAGCCCGGAAGGTGAGAGGATGGCGCAAAAAGACCAGGCAGAGTTCCATTCTGCTGTCATTAGGAGTCAGAATCAACTCGATGGCACTAACAACAAAAAGTTATTTTAAGATTCATCCATGTTGTTGCATATAGTAATAGTTCATTCCTTTTTATTGCTGAACAGTATTTCATTGTATGTATATACCACATTCTGTTTATCTATTCGACCTATTGATGAACGTTCAGGTTGTTTTCAATTTTTGGCTATTAGAAACAAAGCTGTTACATTTAGGTGTAAGTTTTTGCGTAGACATATACTTTCATTGCTCTGGGATAAATACCTAGACATGGAATGGCTGGTTCATATGGTAAGTGTATGTTTAACTTTCTTTAAATTAAACTTTTAGTTTTGAGAAAATTGTAGATTCACATGCAGTTGTAAGAACTAATAACCTTACTCAGTTTCCCCCAATGGTGACATTTTGCAAAACTGTAGTACAATATCACAACCAGGATATTGTCACTGATGTAGTCTACTGATGTTGTTCAAATTTCCCCAGTTTTGTTCTTACTTATTCAGGTACATTTGTGTGTATTTAGTTCTATGCAATTTCATCAGATGTGTATGTTATTGTATTCACCACTCTAGACAAGATATGAAGTAGTTGCATCACTACAACAGTCCCTTATGTTGTCCATTTATATCCGCACTCACCTCCCTTCTCCCTACTCCACCCCTGTGCTTAGCCCCTGGCACCCACTAATCTGTTCTCCATATCTATGTTTTTGTGACTTCAAGAATGATATATAATTGGAATCATACAGTATGTAACCTTTTGGGCTTGACTTTTTCACTCAGCAAAGTTCCCTTGAGATTCATCTAAGTTGTGCATTCTTTTTTATTGCTGAATAGTATTCCATGGTATTGATGTGCCACTGTTTGTTTAACCACTCATCTGTTGAGGGACATTTTGGTTGTTTCCAGTTTTTGTCTATTATGAATTAAGCTGTTATGAACATGTATGTTCAGGTTTTGGTGTGAATGCAAGTTTTCGTTTTTCAGGGATAAGCGCCCAAGTGTGCAATTACTGGGTTGGTTGGTTGTCGTATGTTTAGTTTTACAAGAAACTACCATTTAAGTAATCCAGTTTCTCCCCATTCTTTCCAGCTTCGAGTGTTAACATTATTTTTTATTTTACCTATTCTAATAGGTGCGTGTGATATCACATTGTGGTTTTAACTTGCATTTCTCTAATGGCTAATGATTTTGAGTATCTTCCCATTTGTTTATTTGCCATCATAGATCCTCTTCAGTGCAATGTCTATTCAGGTCTTTTGCCCATTTTCTAATTGGATTGTTTGTTTTCTTAATTTTGAGTTTTGAGAGTCTTTTAAAATATGTATTCTAGATAGTAGTCCTTTGTCAGATGTGTGGTCTGCAAAATTTTCTCCTAATCTCTACCTGGTCTTTTCATCTTCTTAACATCTATTTAACCTTTTAAGAAACTGCCAAACTGTTTTCCCAAGTAGTTGTACCATTTAACATTCCTACTAGCAGTGTCTGAGGTTCTAGCTGCCCCACATCCTTGCCAACACTTGGTGTAGTCAGTCTTTTTAATTGCAGATATTGTGACAGATAAGATGTAGTGACATCTTATCATAGTTTTAATTTGCATTTCCCTAATGGCTAATGATGTTGAACATCTTTCCATGTGTTTACTTGCTCTCTGTATATCTTCTTTGGTCAAGTGTTCGTCCAAATATTTTGCCCACTTTTATTGGGTGGTTGTCTTATTATTATTAAGTTGTAAGCGTCCTTTATAGATCTTGATATAGATTACTTGGTAGATATATGTTTTGCAAATATTTTCTTCTAATCTGTGGCTAGGCAAGCTATGTTTTAAGAAACATCTTTTCCCTGTGAGAACTGGATTTCATTTTATTTCTCAGGAGAAAAATAAAATATTCTATTCATTTGACTGAAATAAAGACTAGGGAGAATAATTGTTCAAGTAGTATAGCAAATAATGGAAAATGTTTCCTTCCACATTACTGGAATGACAGAGAGAGTAAGCAAGGAGAAGCCAAAGATCGATGAGTGTTTTTTTAAAAATTTGCTAATTTTACTTAGATTGAGATATCATTGTTTTATTATTCATTACTTTTTTTTGCTATTTAATCATTGAATAATTGCTGTTATTCTGATTGACTTTCATTGTGAGTGAGGTTAGGATCTTTTAAGTTGATTCACCATTTCTGTTTCTTTTTCTCTGAAATGCCTGTTCATCTCCATTTGCCATTTTTCTATGGGATTGTTTGTCTTTTTTTGTCGTCGATTTGTATGACCTGTTTATTAATTAATATTTGCATATGACTTGCAAAAAATATATATATATATTGCCAGTTTGTTATTTTGTTTTGTTGATGATTTTTTCATATAGGAGTTTTAAATTTGACAAGCAGGATTGTGAAGGGTGAAAGATGGAGATAAAGATTCGAGATATTTGACAGGGACCACATCTTTCCTTTGGCGCTAGTGGGCCAGTGGGATGAGGAGATGGTTCTGGATATTAGGACCATCTGGACTTGTTCAGAAAAGATTCATGGAAAGAGAGCAGGCCTGCCAGTTAGGGAGTCCTAGGTTCCAATCCCCACAGTGCTGTCACTCAGCAACCTGACACTGGACAGGCAGCCATTCCCCCAGGGCTCTGCTTTGACAGTGTTAAAATAAAAGATCTGGTCCAGATGATTTGTAGAGTGTCTTCCAGGTTCAACATTATTTGCGATTGGACTGTATAGCCATCACCTTGACGTGTGTCTGCTGCTGGGTTTCCTCAAACAGGCAGAATCAGGATATCCATGACACTCAAGTCAGCCTCGAAGCTTGAGAAGTGTCACCCCATTTTCAACTTTCTCTTCAGTCAGCTCTTCTGCATGTTTCCTTTTAATGGTCTTTGCTCAAAATATGCAGTTTGAGGTGGGGACAGGAAATTGCACAAAACCCCTCAGATGGTCCTCAATGTCTGTGGCTGGCAGAATGGCAGACAGGAAAGAGCATTGCTTTTGGCCCTGATCCTAGCTCTGTCCTTACCAGCTGCACGACCTTGGATGGGCTCCTGAAACTCACTGGGTCTCCACTTCCTCTTCTGTAGAATGTCCTTATCTGCCTTTCTCCCAGATTATTGTGAGGATCAATACTAAACAAACATATACTTTTCCACCTACTAGAATAGTAAAAATCCAATGAATATAAATAACTGTGCTTAATAAATTCCTTTCATCAATAGGTGCTTAATAAACATTTATTGATTAAAGAAATATACAACGTAGGAGAAGGAAATGAACATTCTCATTTACTGTTCACGGGGGTTTTAAATGCTACAGTATTTTTGGAGGCCAATCTAGCACTATTTATCAGTAGCCTGAAAATGTGCAAGCCTTTTAATCCAGCAATTCCAATTCTAGGAATATTTTTTGCCTAAGAAAATAACCAGAAAAAGGATATATAAGAATATTTGGTGCCACAGTGATTATAATTGTGAAAAAATCGACAACATTCTAAATACACAATAATGGGGGATTCGTCGAATGAGGTATGGTTCGGCCACAACGAATACACGTAGCCACTGCAAACACAGTACTAGAAACATCTGGCTTAGAGACTAGGCCTGGGTGCCTGGGATGAAGGCTGGCTCTGCCGCTCGCTAGTTCTGTGGACTTTGGCAAGTTTACTTAAGCTCTCAAAACATTAATTTTCCCATTTGTAAAGTGGTTATAATGATGCCAAGCTCATAGGGTGAGGAAAAATCTGACAAGTGCTTAGGACAGCTGCTGGCAGGCCGCCAGGGCCCCCAAACGGCAGCAGGAGTGATCAATTCACGTGAAAAAATGGAATACATCAAATGAAATCATGTAAGCTAAAACCCCGCATGATAACATTTTTTAAAAAACAAATACACAGCTAGGTAGTTACGCATAGAAAAGTCAGGCAGGCCCTGTGCAAACGTGTTGCTAGGGGTTATCTCAGAGTGGGTATTGTGGATGTCTTTTAGTTGCTTCTTTTTGTTCGTTTGCATTTTCCATCTTCTCCTATGTAATATGATCTTTTTTCTGCAATAAAAACACATTCAAATTATACACGTGGCATATTTTCTAGGGTATTTGGGAAAGGGTTTTTGCACCGTTTGGTATAGTTTGGTGATTTTCCATGGAGACAGATGACCTGGTGGGCAGTTTTATGTAGTTCGATCAAAGTTTATCTGATAAGATTCAGTGCATCCCCGGATGATCCTACATTAACTTCCCATCAAGGGACTTTGGATACTCACTCCTTGGGCAGGGCGAGGAATGCAGCATCAGAGTCACCAGCTAGTATGCCCTGGAAGGTGAATAATGGCAATCATAATAACTAACGTTTATTGAGCCTGGCACCTTGCAGGCACTGTCCTAACAACCCTGTAATATGGAACTATTATTACCTTGATTATGTGGATTAAGAAATGGAGGAATAGAAAGGTTAAAAAAATGCCCATGCTTTCACATCTACTAAGCTCTACAACAGGAACCACTATATTCAAATGTCTTGCCTCCCAGCTAGAGGGTTTTGACCAACGAAACACCTTGACGCCACCCAAGGACATTTATTGGCCACCAGCTTTGTCTGTTGACGCGACCTTGTGTAAGTCTCTTCATCAATAAAATGGCAATATTAACTGTGCTTGTGAGGAACCCATGAGCCAGTGCATAAAAAGTCCTTATCACAGTGCCCAGAGGAAGGAACAGTTGGGTACTACATGTTTTGGCACCGTTTCCCACTGAGCTCCGCCACAGAACCCTTCCCAGGGGCTCCTGGGACCACCCCAATGAACCAGAGCTGATGTGGCACATTCACTTACTTGCTCTCCCTGTGCTTTCATTTCCTAGATGTTCTGAGGATGTCACTTCAAACAATAACAACGCAAGCTCTGATTGTCTGCGGCCATTCTTCCACATCCTTGTGCTGAAGCAAGCTTCCACCATAATCCTCGTGTCATCCCCGTTGTCTTGCCCTCTTCCTTCTCGGGGACAGCTCAGATGTTAATAAAGATGGTGATGATCATTATTTTGATACTTTCAATAATCCTGTTTTCTAGATTAAGATACACTTAAAATTAACATATTGAATTTTTACTAACTACACTTGAAATTACTATGAATGATGTTATTTGTAGTTTTCCTTACCTCCTCTTTCTCAACTGCTGTCTTGCCATACATTTCATAGTTACAAATTTTTTTTCCTTGTGATGAGGTCAGTATTATTAGCTATCGTCACCATGCACCACACAGTTACAATTTTTTGTTTTGCTATACATTTCAGTTTGCAAATTTAACCTTAAAAAGAAGTTTGTTAACTTTCTAAGAGAATGGAATTGTGATGTGGATGAGCCATCATCTGATGGTAGAGCTTTGGCTACATGATCCAGGTTGTAAGGCAGGTGTGTTATTTAAGATTTATCTAGAGATTAAACAGCGTATATGACACAGTGAATCGTATCTTTTGGCTCTGGGCCAAATGGGTATTACTACATCCACATGTTGTGTAAACATCAGTCTTATTCCCATTGCCTACCCTTCTCATGGGCGGATTATTAAGCTTCATAAAAAGAAAAATCATATGTCAAAGTCCAGTGGAAATAAGTTATTACAAAAATGAAAGAGTAGTATTCTCAGAAAAGTCTAGAAACTCACAAGTATGTAGATTTATTATCCTAATGAATACGACAATGCTTCATTCAATTTTTCTTGGTGAGATGGAAAATGATGGACTTGCTTCTACTTTTTCCAGTATGGAAGCCCAGAATGAGGTCCTCTTAGTTTGGGATTACTCCCCATTCTCTACTTCCCTCAAAGAAAGTGGGGCAGGGGGAGAGGGTGAGAAAAATTAGTTACATTGAGCAGCACTTATTACACACCAGGCAGTGTCCTGAGAACTTTATATATTTTAACTCTTTTAGTCCTCACACCAACTCCACGTAGTAAGCACTTTCATTAGTCCCATGTCACAGGTGATAAATCTAAGATATAAAGGGGAATTTGCCCACAGTGTGTGGTGGAGTCAGGATTTGAAGGTCTAATTCTAAAACCTGGCTCTCACCTTGTATGCTATTCTGTCTCCTCATTTGTAACACTAGTTTTTAAACTACAGTCGGTCCTCATTATCCTGTATTTCAGGATCCTCATTATTTGGGAATTTGTCTACTTGCTAACATTTCTTTGTAACCTCCAGATCAGTAGTCACTGCTGTCCTGGTCCTTCTCAGACATGCACGTGAACAAACAGCAAAAAATGTGAGGCATCTGATATGGGGACAGGTCACTCCTGCCTTCTTGTTTCAAGTCTCCACGCTATAAACAAGTGTCATTTTCGAAGTATATTTAGTGCCACATTTTTCACATTTTTGTGCCTTCTGTTGGTGATTTTGCTGTTTAAAGTGGCCTCCACTGTAGTGGGTGCTGTCTGGGGTTCCAAAGTGCAAGAAAGCCATGATGTGTCTCTTTTTGTATTGTATGCACGCGCTTTGTCGGCCACGAGCGACAGTGCTGCTGGCTGTGAGTTCACTATTAATGAATCAACAGTATACGTTAAATTAAGTGTCTTTAAACAGAAACACACACCAAATAGGATTATGCGTTGATTGGTTGATGAAAATGTTGTGATCACAGGCTCACAGGAACCTGACTCTATTCCTCCCAGGAGCACTGGTTCGGTATTGACTAATTCAGGGTTCTCCGTGGCTTTATAGACCACAACTACCGTGAATAATGAGAATCAGCTGCACTTATGTTGAATATCTGTATATCTATCAAAATAACAAACTTCAACAGCATTAAAATATTTCATTACAGTGAAGGCTGCGGCAGGATGGGAAAGTGACTCCCCAATTGGAACTAAGTCGGAGCCCTCTCCCTTGCAGAGTTGTGTGTTGTGTAAGGATATTGTAAGCTTCTGGGACACAGCTACCAATGAAGGACAGCTATTATGAAGATGACGATGATAACATTCTGAATCATTTCAGGTGGGTTGGGACAGACCAGCGAGGTGATTTCTAGTGTACGCATTAAACCCACACCCTGTTCCCACCCTTTCACTAATAAAAAGTTCAAACTTCATAAAAATGAAATTATATGCCAAAGTCCAGTGGAAATGAATCATTAAGAGGTTAAACTCTCAAAAATTGTCCTTTACAAGATAAGAAGGTGAATTCACCACATAGTAAGGGCTCAGCTACGTTTTACTATACTTCATTATAATTATTATTTTGCAAAGCGTTTGCTCCTCCCGTTTCAAGGTTGACAGCTCAGAGTTGGTTCAATTTGATTGAGATTACCACGCATCATTCAAAGATTTGGGTTTGCTCATTTTTATGGTGGTTGGCTGGAGTCTGGCCTTGAGATAAACCATGGTTAATTTTCACAAAGAAATAAAGCTGCAGAATTATATATTTCTAGAGCTATAAGAAAACTTGGATGTGAATTCATTTACTCTTCTTTTTTGTGCAGATGAAGAAATTAAGACCCCCCAGTTAGCGAATGAGGAACCTCAGGTCAGACCCCATGACTTCCATTCAGGGCTCTTGTTAGCATACTCTCTCCCTAGAGTCGACGGAACAAATCCTGTCTTCTTGGAAAAAAGGGAAGGTAGAATGTCCCAGCCAGGGTGGACACTAAGACATTAGGCTGTCCTCTGTCCATCTTCTCCACTCTGCCCAGCAGTGGTGAGCACTTAAAACATCTGAGCTCAGTTAATGTCTGAGTAGTCAAAAAGCGCACCAATAATCTGGCCAGCCACCGTCTGAAAGTATATGACTAGCTCAAAATGAGACTAAAATTGTGTGTACCAGTGTGAGTCCTTCTAAGCTGGAAAAATCCTTCAAAGCATTTCCTGCTGATCCTGAACAGGCTCTTCCTCTGTGGCCCTTGACATAATGGAAATAGGTCCACTACTGCTTACTAAGTACTGGGTACTGTTCTAAGTACTCCACATTTTCCATCATTTGATGTGCCCGAAGTTCTACGATGGAGACACTAGCATCATGCCCGTTGTGGAGTTGAGGGCAGCCACACACAGTGACGTGCTCCTCTTACAGCTGATGCGTGGGTGCAGCATGATTCAGACCCAGGCAGTCTCACCACTATGCCAGTCAGGAGCCAGGGCTCCTGTGTGGTAGGTCTGGAGTCAGGGTAATGCAGGTGGACAGACCTGGATTAACATTTCAGCTCTGCCGGGTGACCTTCCTCCAGCTACTTAACCTCTTGGATCTTCAGTTTTCCCAGTTCTAAAATGGGGATAATAATACCTACCTAATGAGCAAGTTTTACTATGTATGTGTATGATTAGAAAGATGTCACGCAGTTCTAAGATTATTTAGCTGTGAATCAAAATGGCCAAACACATATTTCTGTGTGTATGTGAGGGAACTGGGGGTGGCGTGGGGGTGAGTGAAGAGGGAAAGGGTCTTTCTATGGCTGTATCTATAAGCTATTAACAAAATAACCCACCCAGCTTTCTAGAAACCAAGTCCTTAGTAAGCAATAAGTCCTCGACCACAAAATCAACTCTTTTGAAAGTGGCACCTTTTCTTGAGGAGGTATTTGCTTTCCTCCTCCTTCCATAGACCACAGTCCGTGAATTCCTGGAATAGTTTTGCTGTAAAAGCCAAGATCCAGGACATCTACAATCGACTCTCTGGACTATGTCTGTGTTCACTCCCACTGGCTGGAATTTTTTATGGGAGTTCGGACAAAGGCCATTTTGTGGCTACTCCCTCTGCCCCCTTCTCAGAACTGGCTCTACTGGAATGCACTAATTACCGCTGAACAAAAGGACGCCTTATGTCTCTCTCTACCCCATGGCTGTGCATTGATGCTTTATGGCTTTGGTATCAAAACTGCCAGTGTTTCCTCTCGACGGTCTTCTCCAGTGGCGGAACACAGCCCCTTGGTCCCCCGGCACTCCCAGGGAAGTGCTTGCGAGGCTGTGGTGTGCAGGAAACAACAGGCTCCATTTACCTAGAAGCCTGTGGAGAAACCACCTTCCACTGGTCATAAGGGTCTTCTTTGTCATTTGGAAACATGCAGCTGTGACTGTGCTGCGAGTCCAGCCTAAGCGTGGAGAGCCATTCAGCACCGTTCAAAGGTATTAAATCCACCAACTTGGGGTTCAGTTAAGAAGAAACATGGCCCTACCCGAAGAGGCTTTTAAAAAGAAGAGAAAATGAAGGGCATGGCAAGGGGGTGGACCGAACACTTACATGAAAGTTTCTTGAAATATTAAGTCCATAACAGCACTAAAAAATAAGATTGTATACTATTAGTCAATAAGGATGGAGGGCAGTTTTTGAAGATGGAGGAAGACAGAAGACAAGAAAAGCCAAACCATGGGGCATTCCAGTGAAAGGCTGCTGTGTAGATGTAGGGGTGGGAGGAAGCTCTGTGCCCAGAGTCTTCTGTGTAGAAACACAGGCCCAGGTAGGACTCCTGGGCTGTCTAAAGGGGCCTTAACTGGAGAGCTGCACTGGAAGGCCAGCGAGGCCAGGCAACCCCTTTCCTCAACTCCCACTTCAAGAAGCAATGACTTTTGCACACTGACTGGGAAAGTGAGAGTGAGGACTTGGGCTAAGAGGCAAGGATGTGCCCCCAGTGGCTACTGAACCCAAAGAGGGAATAGAGACCTGTCCACACCCAGAAAACCCATCCTCACAGTCTCTAAGAGCAAGGTACAGTGAAAATAAACATCATCCACAGACAGACAAAGAGGGAATCCCCAACACAAAGAGAAGCCCAAGAACCACTGAACGTTCCAGAAAAACAGACATCACGAGAGAGAACCACAAAGCTTAACAAAGGGGGAAACATCATATTCCCAGGAAAGAGCAAAAACAGAAAAATACTTTAAAATAAAGATAATTAATATCTTATGATGGATTAATTGGTGGTGGGGGGAACACCATGAAGTCAGAACAGCTGAGGTAAAAAAAGAACCAAGTAGAAATTTTATAAATTTAAAATAAGATCTCTTTTAAAAACTTCAATATATGGAATAAATAAATAAATGTGAAAAATAAATCCATGAGCCAAATGGTCAAACCAAGAAATTCTCCTTGATTTTTAAAAAATTGAGATTAAATTTTGTTTAAATTGGAGTAAAATACACATAACATAAAATATACCATCTTAACCATTTTTAAATGTACAGTTCAGTAACATTAAGTACATTCAGATTGTTGTGCAAGCATCACCACCATCATCTCCAGAACTTTTCATCTTCCCAATATGAAACTCTGTACCTGTTAAACACTAACTCCCCATCCCCTTCCCCTAGGCCCTGGAAACCATCCTTTCGCTCTCTGTTTCTACGAATTCACTACTCCAGGTACCTCATATAAGTGGAATCATACAGTATTTGTCCTTTTGTGACTTGCTTATTTCACTTAGATAATGTCTTCAAGGTACATACATGATGTAGCTTGTGTCAGAATTTCCTTCTTATCTAAGGCTGAATACATTTCATTGTATGAATATACCACATTTTGCTTACCCATTCATCCATCGATGGACACTTGGGTTGCGTCCACCTTTTGGCTATTGTGAATACTGCTGCTATGTTCTGGATTTTCATGCTATAGAAAAAATAGATGCGTGAATAGGACAAAAGATAAGAGATCTGAAGATCCAGAAGCTCCAAATACCAAATTTTAAGAACATTTGAGAAGAGATGGAAAACCTAAATAAACCAGTAACCATAGAAAAATTAAAAAGGCAGTCAAAAATCTAACCCTTAAAAGGATATAAGACCCAGATCCTTTTTTTGACAAATTCTACCAAGATATATGTTACATTCACTCTCCCAGAGCATAGAAGAAATGTAAACCTTCCCAATTCATGCTATGAGCTCAACTGTGAAAATGAACAAGAATAGAAGAAGAAGAAAAAAAGACCAGGTCAGACATGGCAGATTAAGTATATACGTGTATATTTTCTCTCTCCCCACCTCCCCATGCAACACCGCTCTAGAATAACAGTATAGGACGACAGGAGGTACAAGTCCACAAGGGCTAAGAAGGAAAGACAGGACTCATCAGTGGACAAGAGATTTAAACAAATATCTGGAAGATGGAAAACAGATGCGAGAGAGGAACTGATTTAATAAAGAGGAAGAAACTACATTCTAATGTTATTTAATTCCATAAAACAAGCAGGGAAATAAGCTATTTAATTCCACAAAACCCCTTGAAGTCTCTGGACACAAAAGCATCGGGTACCACGGAAAGCTGGAGGCCGAAAGTAGGCACCAGGACACTGTCTTCATCCAGAGCAGTTGGTCTTCTAGGAGCTTCCCTCGCTGAACACAGAAAGCTGCAGGCTTATGTTCTGGGCAGATTAAATACAAGGAGCTCTGGTCTTGGACATTTCAGGCACAATGGGGGTAAGGGGGTAAGGGATACAAACGGATATGAATGCAAGTCTGCATACACTACCCCCTCTCTTGCTTGGCTCACAGAGGGCCAGCAGCTATGCACAGGGGTGAGGATTTGGAGATTCCCCCTGGAGAAATAACTCCACACACTGAAATTTGGAGGTGCCCAAACGTGGAGGCCACTGGTTCACGAGCCTTGTTCCTGTACTTAGAGCTTCCAGTCATTCCTCTTAGTACCTGGCTCTGAAACATACATGGGCAGTCAAGGAACACCAGACATTTGAGGCAAGTGTCCAAAACAAACATAGGAAGAGGAAAGGAATTATGCAGGGCAGAGTAGAAACTTTAACATACCGTGTAACTAATGTCTCTAAAGAGGTCCGAGATGACATTGCATCCACACAAGAACATCGTCCTCAGGAAAAAAAAGAAACCAGATAACAATAAAAGACTCTTGAAAATTAAAAATATCGTTAAAAGAAATGTAACTGGAAAGCTGGGAAACACGGCTGAGGAAATCCCCCACAGTGTAAAAATGAAGTGACAAAGTGATGGAAAATAGGAGAGGAATGATGAGAACATTAGAGGATCGATTCAGGAGAAACAAAATCCATTTAGTAAGAGTTCCAGAGAAAACAGAGAGGAGGACATTATCCAAAAAATAGTGCAAGTAGATTTTTCTACAACTGAAGGACAATGACAATCCACATAGTAAAGACTAGCCAAATCATGATCAATAAAACAAACAACAACAAAAATTGCAAAACAAGTCTATCTTTATGAAATTCCAGAACAATAAGGATTAAGAAATGAGCCTGAAAGTTAAAAGAAGGAAAATAGGTCACATACAAAAAAGATTAGGAATCAAAATGGTATCACACAGCCCTGGAACGCAACTAACAAAATTCAGAGAGAAAATTATTTTCAACCTAGAATTTAATCCTGAGACAAATTGTTAATCTCAGTGTGAGGGAAGAATAATGTCATTTTCAGAAATTTAGGGAATCACAAATTTTACTGTCCATGAATCTTTGCATAAGAAACAATAAGGATTTATTTCACTAAAATGAGAGAGAAAACCAGAAATGAAAAAGACAAGTGAGCCAGGAAACAGAATATTTAAGAGAAAGAAAAGGTAAATGGAAGTCTCAGGACGTCAGCTGCGTGAAGTGACACTCGCATGTGCTTTCTGAAAGCCACATTGAATCGGGTTGGGAAATGGTCCATCCTGGGGTCAGGGCTCCTGAGTTCTGGTCCAAATTCTTCCAATGGTGCGACTTTGGGCAACTCACTGAATCTCCCTGGGCTTCACTTTGGTTTCCTTGTTTGTAAAGAAATGAGATTGAACCGTATAATTTTTTAGTTTTCTTAGATTTCCAATATTCTTTGCTTTGCGGTATAAGAGGAAGAGGTCAGTGATTAATTTTTTCCTGAAATAAAAGTGCAAGCATATATACTTTTCACTTCCTGTGGAAAAAACATTGATACCAGAATAAGACAGAAATAAAAATAAAGCCACTTGATATCCTTTCTGGTTCCAAAGTTCTGCTATTCCTTCCTTTGTGGGAGTAACCATCAAAGTTCAATTTGGGGTGGTCTGTATAAGTGTGGCCATTGGGAAACAGAATGAAGTCAAGTAAAAATGCACTAATGGTCACCTTTCTTGAGGTCTTGAAGTGACTGTCTTGTGCTGGCCTGAGTCCCTTCTGGTGGACTTATAAAGGCTGAGGAATCTCTACCAAACATACTACTCATTAGAGATTTTGCTGTTAGTGTTGAGTCAATTCCGACTCCTAGTGCCCCTGTGTACAGCAGAGGGGAGCCCTGCATGGTCTTTTTGCTCTGTCCTCTCACCTTCTGGCACTCTATCAGACAATGCTCTGCTGCTATTCACAGGGTTTTCATGGCCAACTTTTTCAGAAGTGGGTGGCCAGGTCCTTCTCCCTGGTCTGTCTTAGTCTGGAAGTTCCACTGAAACCTGTCCACCATGGGTGACCCTGCTGGTATTTGAAATACCAGTGGCACAGCTTTCAGCATCACAGCAAAACGCAGCCACCACAACATGACAACCGACAGACAGACAGACGGGTAGTGTGTTTCCCTGACCAGGGAATGAACCTGGGCCATGGTGGTGAGAACACTGAATCTTAACCACTAGACCACCAGGGTTGGCTTTATTAGCTCATATTTAAATCCAAAAACATGTTCTTAAATCTTATGGTTATTTTTAGTCAAACAAACATCTGAATGGAAAAACAGGTGAAGCCTCTTTTGACCCAGTATACCCAAGCTCTGTGCCTGTGATATTTTATAACACATGCTAGTCCCTATTGACTGGTGTTCCCACTTGGAATCCCAAGTAAGAAAGAGTCTGGTAATCAATCACTGCTGTCTACTTTGGGTTCTAGACAAGGGATGAGGGTATGCATTCTCTCGCCATACCTAATGACATGCCTGATGGATTGCACCAAGATTCAAGAGCCAAGTATCCCCAGACAGTTAACTTGCAGTAAAAATCAAGTTTCTTATGAGGAAATGAGCAGTGCAGAGAGATGAGGATTTGAATTCTAGTGCCATCACACACTAACTGTTTAACTTTGGGCAAACTAATTTAGCTCTCTAAATCTCAATATTTTCATCTGCAAAATGGGTTGAATAACACAACTCGTTTGTCAGAGTTGTTGAGTTTCGATGTCAGAATACACGTGAGGCACACTGTCCTATCTGGGACATAATGAGCACATGACCTATGTTTGCTTACGCCAATACAGCACTTGTCTGAGTCAAATTCAAGTTTCTTAAGGTAATCAGTAATATTTAATAGATGTGGAAAATTTTGCAATATGTATGCAACAAATTAATTGGTGCATGGATAAAAATCACGAATCAGCAAATACTGCAGGGAATAGACTCTGCTTTCAGGCTTCTGTCATTTGTGATTCTGTGTGGATTTTTGACATATACTTTAATGTTATTTCAGAGTACTGTATAAGATCATATAATCACATAAGTACCTTGTAATATTTCTCTTTGTTCTATTTACCTGTGTGTACACATTTAAAAAGTTTTATTGAGGTGAAATTCACATAACATAAAATTAACTCTTTTAAAGTGAACCATTCGGTGGCCTTTACAATGTTGTGGAAGCACATCTGTCTAGTTCCAAATGACTTTCTTCACTCCCAACGGAAACCGTGTACCCACTAAGCAGTTTTATACCACTCCCCTCTACTCTCAGCCACTGGCAACCCCCAGTCTTCCTTCTGTCTCTGTGGGTATGCCTATTGTGGACATTTCATATAAAGGGCATCTTACAACATGTGATGTTTTGTGTCCGTCTTTTTTCATTTAGCATAATGTTTTCAAAATTCATTCATGTTGTAATGAATCATAATTCATTCCTTTTTATGGCTGAATAATATTCCATTGTATGTACATACCACAATTTGTTTTTCCATTCACCCTTTCACAAACGTTTGAGTTGTTTCCACTTTTTGACTACTGTGAATGTTGCTGCTACAAACATGTGTGTACATGCATTTGTTTGAGTACCTGCTTTCAGTTCTTTTGGGTATGTACCTAGGAGCAGAATTGCTGGCTCATATAGTAATTAACTTTTTGAGGAACCATCACACTGTTTTTCACAGTGGCTGCACCATTTTACATTCCCACCAGCAATGCATAACTTCTTCACATCTTCACCAACACTTGTTATTATTATTATTTTTTAATTATAGCCATGTTAGTAGGTGTGAAGGGGTACCTTGTTGTGGTTTTGATTTGCATTTCCCTGAAGGCTAATGATGTTGAGCATCTTCTCATGTGCTTGGTGGCCATTTGTATGTCTTTGGATAACTGTCTATTCAAGTTCTTTCCCCTTTTTTTAATGAGGTTGTTTGTTTTTTTATTCTTGAGTTGTAAGAGTTCTTTATGTATTCTGGATAGTTAACCCTTATCAGATATATAATGCAAATATTTTCTTGCATTTTGTAAATTGTCTTTTCACTTTCTTGATAAAGTCCTTTGATGCACAAATGCTTTTACTTTTGATAAAAATCCAATTTTTTCTTTTATTGCTTGTGCTTTTGGTGTCATATTTAAGAAACCATTGCCAAATTCAAGGTTATGATTTACCACTATGTTTTCTTGTAAGAGTTTTATGGTTTTAGCTCTTATGTTTCAGTCATTGGGTGGGCCATTTTGGTTAATTTTTGTATATGGTATGAGGTAGGGGTCCAACTTCACTCTGTTGCGTGTGGATACGCAGTTGTCCCAGGACCATTTGTTGAAGAGACTATTCTTTTCCCATTGAATGATCTTGGCTCCCTTGTTGAAAATCAATTGGCCATAGATATATTGGTTTATTTTTGGACTCTCAATTCTATCCCATTGACCCATATGTTTTCCTTATGCCAGTCTTGATTACTGTTGCTTTGTAGTGAATTTTGAAATCAAGAAATGTGAGTCTTATAACTTCCTTCTTCATTTTCAAGATTGTTTTGTCTATTCAAGTCTCCTTGCAATTCCACATGAATTTGAGGACTGGCTTTTCCATTTCTGCCAAAAAGGCCGTGTGAATTTTGATAGGGATTGCACTGAATCTGTAGATTACTTTGGGTAGTATTGCTATCTTCGCAATATTAAGTCTTCCAATCAATGAACGTAGGTTGTCTTTCTATTTAGGTCTTATTTAATCTCTTTCAGCAATGCTTTGTAGTTTTCACTGTACAAGTCATTTACCTCCTTGGTTAAATTTATTCCTAGATATTTTATTCTTTGGATGCTATTGTAAATGGAATTTTTTTCTTAATTTCCTTTTCAGATTGCTCATTAATGGTGTATAAAGACACAACTGATTCTTGTGTGCTCATCTTGTACCCTGCAACTTTGCTGAATTCATTTGTTCTAATAGGTTTTCTTTGGGATTTTCTATATATAGGATCATGTCATCTGTGAATAGAGATAGTTTTACTTCTTCCTTCCCTATTTGCATGTATTTTATCTTTCTTATTGCCTAATGGCTCTGGCTAGAACTTCCAGTATAATATTGGGTAGCAATGGTGGAAGTAGACATCCATGTCTTGTTAACTGATACCAGGAGGAAAACTTGAACTATTGAGTATGATGTTAACTATGAGTTTTTCATAAATGCCCTTTATCCTGTTGAGGAAGTTATCTTCTATTTCTAGTTTTCTGAGTACTTTTATCAATAAAGGGTGTTGTACTTTGTCAAATGCTTTTTATGCATCAGTTGAGATGGTAGTATGGTTTTTTTTCCTTTTCTTGATTAATGTGATGTCTTACATTGATTGCTTTCTTAATGTTGAACCACCCTTGAATTCCTGGATGAATCCCTCTTTCACGGAGTGTAATCCTTTTGGTATGCTGTTGGATTTCGTAGGTTAGTATTTTGTTGAGATTTTTGCATCTATATTCATAAGGGATATAAGTCTGTAGTTTTCTTGTGGTGTGCAGGCACATTTTATGCTGTGTGTGTTTGTGCACCCATATACTCATACATTTATGATTTACTAAAAATCCAAGCTGTTTCAGATCACTTGAAATAGAATGTTTGTCCAAATAAGTATATTATTAGAAGACACCCCAGGAAAGATGGCAACTAGGAATATGACCCAGTTTACCTTGCTATTTGTTGTTTCTCAGTTAAGATTCTCAAGAAAGATTCTGGTTGGCACAATTTGCATCAAGTATCCAACTCTCATCTAATGAGCTATATCCAGAGTAGTGGTACCACGTTGTCAAGTGCTCCTCAAACATTAGTGTGCATACAACTCACCTAGGTGCATTAAACTTCTGATTCTATAGATCAGTCATGAAAGCAGAATCTCAGGTTCTGCATTTCTTATAAGCTTCTAGGGGGTGCTGTTGCTGCTGGTCCACGGACCACACTTTGAGCAGCAAGGATGTGGCCATGGGTTAGGCTGAGGGTGGGCCCATTTCTGAAGGCAGATCAGGGGAATTGTTCTAAAAATCAGGGCCTGGGCAGGTATCCCAAGGGGTATCTACAAAAGTTAGAGGATAGCTGTACTATTATTTGTAGTAACTTTATTATTTCTAAATATTCTAGTGCTTTGATTACTGAATTACCGGTGAACAAAGTTCTCTAATCGTGAAGACAAAAATTCTTCAGAAGTTATGCAAAGAATGTGAATGTGTGTGTGTGCCTGTGTAAGAAGAGCAAAGATTTTGTAATGTGGGGCACTTGTGACACTGCACACGATCTAAGCCATCAGTCTGTACAATTTCTACTTGCTTCCACCCAGTTGAAAGGAAACAGGGCCGGGCCTCAGCAACACTGTGCAGCTGACACAGTTTTCCTCTAGTGTGTCCAGCTTCTGATTTTGGTGGCCTATTTGGAAAATGAAGGCCCCTCCTGTCTACTACTTCCTACCCCTTTCTCAACATTGGGACTGATCTCCTGCCTGTCAGTTGCATTAACTCCAGTATCCACTTTTTGGCTTCCAACCTTCCACGAAGGGTTTCCAGCTTTGTGGCACAGACCTGCCCATTTGAGGTACACAATTTCATCTTGGGCCCATGCTCCTGTCTCCGTGTTAAGTCAGAGAAGGATCTTACGGTGATAGGCCATATAGCTGTCCTTACAGATAAGGGGTTGACTCTTGGTGACACCGGGTGGAGGGCAGGTTCATCTACAGGTGCTGGGGACCCTGAGCATGGGTAGGGGAGGGACACATGGCCTTGCAATTAGGAGCTGGAGCCAGCCCTGTCCCGGCATGTCCCTGAACCTTCCACATCCTTTCTCTGCTCCCTCCCATCTAGTTTCTGCCCAAGCACAGGTGGGGGCCACCTTGCCTCCCCCCTACTCCAGAGTAATCTTTTCTTCCATCCCAGATGTAGTTCACATTTCCTAGGAACTGCTCTTTTTTTCATTAGTTTTGAATAACATTTTTGTCACCTGTCTTATCTCAAGGTTATGCCCTAATAGGAGTCCCACAAACTTTCATATTATTTCTACCTTATGTGAAAAGATATTGACTAAAGAGTATAATACTAGAACGTGTCTTCTTCATGAACAGATGATTCTTGTGACAGGACGGTGATCAGCAGCCCCGAGGTAGAAAGCTACAAAGTAGACAGGTAGTTCCTTGGGAGGCAGGGACAGAAGGAGCCAAGTCACTACATCTGGGCACACTAGAGCCATGGTCTTCAAAATTTCAGGCTCATGTAACATTAAAGGATTTTGAAAAAGTTTGTACTTTCTTGCACTTTTAAAATTCGACATGTTAAGTAAGTTATTATAAGTTTAAGTAATTGCAAAAGAATAATTTTCCATGAACTGCAAATATTGATATTTAAAAGTAAAGCCATTACATCATTCTTTTTGATATATCCAGTTAAATATCACAATAAATAATACCCACCATCATCCATTTAAAAGTAAATGAACAAGCTTTTCTTAACAGTAGGAAATTTTACATTTTTCTTTGAACTCATTTTCCTATTTTACTTCCCCTACAGAATTTCATTGTAATGTACTATATATTTAGGCTTGAAAATCTCCCTTTGATCACGCCATCATATTTCTCTGCCACAAAAATATGTATATAAATGAAATAAACACATTTTAAAATTCTTTATAACTCCATTTAATACGGCTCCCAGTGTAAAATATTTTAAACTTTTAATTTTCAGTACACTATTGATCTAAACAACATAAATTTATTTTATTATTAAACATTGAAAGCAAACTTTTATTGGAAATGCACCTTTCCATGAGATGGACGGGACATTATTAACTTATTTTACTGTTAGCACACACATCGCTGCTAAACTGAGCTGAGTTTCAGGATCAGTTCTGTGCCGATGTGTCGTTTTCATAGACGTTGCTGTTGAGAAACCTTGTTCATACAGATTAGATGCAACTACAAGGAGTGTCCTTATATTAGTGTTACTCAATTTAAAATGTACCTCCTTCTGAGTCGTATGCCCAAAATAACAAGATCATCTATCATCAAAAATTATTTGATGAATGGACAACTGTTTAGGTCTCACTTCAATTTTCTGGGAAACAAACAGGAAGCGACTTGATGGGCAAAAGCATTCATTACTTAATTATTACAGTGATACACTTTCTGAACCCATCACCAAGCCTTTGAATTGTGCCTTTGTTTGGCACCTCGGGATGTCTTACACCTGAGGGCAACACACAACCATAAGTAAGGAGAAGAGCCTTTGTGAGAGGGACAGGGAGCCAGGAGGACTCCTTGCCCCTGCTCCCCTCCAGGCAGATCAGCTGTAGAAATGAATATGTACTGAAGTGGAAGACCAGAAATGGATGCTCTAAGACCATTTGAGTGCCCACATGCCCCTTGTAAATTGTTTTAGTACCTCCAGTAGGCTAGTCCAATAGTCCAGCAGTCTCCACAGGGTGGGGGAAAGGAGCTGTGTTGCATCTTGGATGAGGCCCCAGCCCAGCTGAGACTCTTTCCTGCTCTTCTCCCTGCTCTATGTTTCCTAGAACAACCCTCAGAGCCACGGTAGACTCGCAGTCTTTTCCTGGCTCCCTTAGATACTCCAAAGAAAGAGCACTGTACTGGATAAATTATTTAAACTTCCTGGGTGTGTGTGTCAGGAATCAAGCAATACGTTTCCATTATTATTTCTAGGCTATGTGCTTGGCAGTGCATATGAACTCCAGGGATAAAGAACCAGGGGAAGAAAGATCAGCTATAGGCCAATAAACCCCGATCTAAATTAGGCCTTGAACCAATCTGCCTTAAGCTGAGAGGAGAGAGAAGAAAACATTTTTTAAAAAGTCTAGTTATTTAAAAATAGTTGTCACCTTTCAAGAAGCCCTTGGTCATTTTCTGTAAGAACTGATGAGCTCATGCAATGTGGCGGCTAACTTGCAGCCACATATAATTATGTTCTGTCTTGCCACGGTTCTGCTGCAAGATAATGCAATGCTTCTTTTCCCACTACGCTGCCGTGGGAGGAGGAGGCCAGGAGAAAATAGCTCCATGCGTGGCTGTGTAGGTTTACAAACCTTCCCCCAATGACACCTCACTGGTTCCATAGGAACAACAATGTGCCCTACAAAGGGGAAAGGAGACATCATTTCACCTGTGTTCTTATTTAATTTGCATAACAACCTGTGAAAGTGGTATTATTATCCCAACTTTATAGAAAAGGAAACTGAGTCTCAGAGAGGTTAAATGACTTGTTCATTGTTTTGGACCAGTAGGGGGCAAAACCAAGACTACTGTCCAGGTCTGTCTCATGACTGAGCCCATGTTCTTTCCAACATGCCATGGGGCCACTTTGATAGAAAACATCTCCCATTGCTCTGCTCCTGGCTGGAACACGCAGCTCCTAGCTGGGGCAGGTTCTCTGGATGAGGGTGTGGGAAGCTGCTATAGTAGATGACTGTGGTCTTCAGAAATACCTAGCAGATGTGTGTCTAGAACAGCGCTTTCCAACCCGTTCCACATCGTGGCACAGAGAGAGAAGGAAAACATGTATTCAGCAGTTTGGGTTATACAGAGGAAGCTGTCCAAGGCTGGAGGCAAAGGCCTCAATCTCAACCTGGCTGCTGAGGGCAGCACACCTGTAACCCGTTCAAAGCATGGGTGCTGGGTGCTCTGACGCACAGTGTGCAGGTGCAAGTCAGCCACTGACAGCGTGGGGCCTCTGCAGAACTGCATGCCTTCATGGGATAAGCAATCGATGATCCCTTTTTGAATTCATGATAATGAGATCCCTAGCGTACTTGGAGCATTGGTGACTATGAACGGTGGGGTGAAAGAAAGGAGAATGACACTGTGTTTGTGGGCAGCTATGAGTAACACCTCGTCCCTGGAGTGGAGAGATGGCATGAGATTGCCTACAGATCATAACATTATTCACTGTATTTCTCCTTCTCTTTTAACTGGATGACAATCCAAAGGTTGTACTGAATGAGATAAGAAGAAAATTTATGACTCTTACTTTAGACTCCAATAAACAATTTCTGAGGAAGTAGAGAATATATAGATGTATGCATATATACACATGTATGTATGTCTACATATAGGTATGTATGTATATATGTATATGTGTGTGTATATATAGAGAGACTATATAGGTATATAGTCTCAACAGATATGTAAGCAGGCTCTGGGGGATTTAGGTAAATGAGAAGACATTAAAGTATCTTGAGGGATGATGAAATTTGCTTTTTCATTTCTGTTTTCAATCTTGAAGTCTCTTCCTTAGGCAAGCCTCAAGGCAGTGTTGAATGGATCTTTTGTAGTTAGGGTCTGATCAAGCAGAGGGGAGATGGAACTGTCTAGGTGGGCTGAGTTCAGAGATAGTACACCCACCCTGCTCAATTCTGCTGGAAGTGTTGTTTGCAGAACAAGACTAGAAATAAAGCTCTAATGAGAAGACTCATGCCAGGTCCCCTGGATGTAAGGTAGACATCAAAGGATGCTGGAGACAGGTCTCCCAAGATACTTAGGTGACGATGGGCAAGTCAATCAAACTTGTTGGCCTCAGTCTCCTCATCGAACAAAAGGGGCTGGACTGGGGAGCTGTTAAGATCCTTCTAGATTTCACTTTCTGCAACTAGACTAACTTCAATTCAGTTACATGAAAACTCTTTCCAAAAACAGTGTGTGCTTCATGAGACAGATGGGAGAGAAACAGGAGAGACTTAAAGATTCCTCCTGGATACTTAGAAAAAAAATTAAACAATTTAAATTAGACATATAAGTAACTATTTTAAAAATTTCACTCACAAGGAAAAAATTGGCAACTTGTTTACAATGTAGGTTATCGAACTATAGAAATATCCATCTTAAAAAAAGGAAATCAGGATACAAGCTGCCTTCTTTGCCTTTAAAAATCCTCAAGATTAATGTAAAGTTAAGGGCATCAGAGCAAAATGTAAGATCTGGTATTATTGCTCAAGTCCAAGCAAACTCCTCCTTTGTACTAAAGTTTGTACGGATTTCCAGGTCCCACCCTAGGCTTACAGAGTCAGACTCTCTTGGGATGAGACCCTGAAATCTGCATTTTAAAAGCTCTCTGAGCAATTCTGATGTGTCATGCTCTGCCCCTGGGAATGTTCTAAGCAGAG
Source organism: Diceros bicornis minor (assembly GCF_020826845.1). Taxonomy (NCBI): domain Eukaryota; kingdom Metazoa; phylum Chordata; class Mammalia; order Perissodactyla; family Rhinocerotidae; genus Diceros; species Diceros bicornis. Next base: position 4,137,737 of record NC_080757.1, read on the forward strand.
CAAAGATGTCTATGTATTGTGACTCTGATGAGGTAATTATTGGCCAGAGAGGAGCACTTAGTATTTTTATGAGAATTCTAGACAAGTGTGGGGTGGGGATGAGGGAGATGACGTGGACTCCAGGCAAGCGTGAATTCTACTGGTTTGCATTTGTGAGCTGGGCTAGGTCAGAAGCTCGTTTTTAATCTAATTATCCAGCAAACCTGGAGCAAGGCCCAGACAACACGCCTCAGTTTCCATTCTAGTCTAGTCTTTTGATCACTTAACAAAAGGCATGAAAAGCTGGAAAGTCACCTCTAAGCTAAAGGTCTCAACGTTTGTGGTTGATATAGTGTCCTCCACACTCTTGGTTTATATCCTTTCCGCTCTTTCTTTCTACTCTCTGTCTCCTCCCGAGTTCGATAGTCTCATCTTGGCTGATATAAGTGAAAGAAGGGGACATGGAAGACAGAAGGGAATTCAGCCGCTTTTTCTACCTCAAGCAAGAGCGCTAATCTGCCCCCTTTCAGCTTTTTAATATCTCAAACAGATTTCCTTCCATCTTCATTATTCAACTTATTGAATGCTAATTTGGCTTCATGTTGCTTCTACTGAAATCGTTATGATCTCCTTGATAATTTTCAGGACCCTTTCCCCGAAGAATTTGACAACAAGTGGCCAGAAAATTGGGTCCACCAAAGAAGTGATCCCTAGCTTGTGTTTTGGGCTCTTTGAGAAACAGAGCCACCCAATTACCTTGAGTAATGAGGATTATAGGAAAATGTGAAAGATGACATGAGTGGAGCCATATTAAAATAGAGCCAGAACAGCCATTTGAGAGGACTTGCCTTGCACGTCTTGTTTTCTTTATCTTCCAAACTGGACCAAACCACCAACATTCCAAGAAGTCAATAAGGACAAGGATATCCTGTTTGTAAGGAATGATGAAATTGGACTTTGCTGATGGCTGAATCGCTAACCAATCAATGAAGTACAAATCTAGCCTTTTGCCTGATGACTGAATCTCAAGCCAACCTATAAAGTACAAACCCAGCCTTACCTCATCTAGCACCAATGAACTCTTCTTTAATACAACTTATCTCATCCTCCCTTTTTCCCATAAAAACCCTAAGCCCCTCTCCTGTAATTGGAACAGGTTTTGGGTTTCTACCTGACTCTGTGTCTCCTGAATTGCAATTCTAATTGCCCAATATAAATATCTGATGTCTGAATTGTCATGAATTTTTCCTTGGCCAACAAAAGAGACATGTAGAAATAAGAAATCTCATGGAAATGGAAGTATATTTGGAAACTGGAAAGTCATTGAGGATGGTGGAAAGTCGACAGGCTCCAATGACGGGGTTATCTTGCTGCTCCCTGGCAGTCCAAGTCTAAGAATCTCAGCTAGAGTTTTGCAACATCAAATATGATGACTCAGCTACTCTCTGTTTGACTCAAGATCAAACTTCCTGAGAGAGAGGATCTGCCTAGACTGGCTTTTGTGCTAGGCCACCTCAGCCTGTTGACCACCTCCGTCTGCTGGCCAGTCTACAGACGGGCTGCCTTTGAGCTAGGTGCCCATCTGTGGTCCAGTCAGCTGTGCTGGATGGAGGTGATGAGCGGATCATATGAAGCATGGCCACTGTCTTAGGGTGGGTTTCCTAGAAGTGGATCCTGAGGATTAGAGTGAAAGTGATTTATCAGAAAATGTTCCCCTGGGAAAACCAGTAGAGAAATGAGGAAGTGGGATCTAAAAGGGAAGTCAGGAGAAGCAAGAGTGTAGCATCCAGCAAAGTCCCCAGGAAGGTAATTTTGGTTCAATCCCACAGGGGGAGCTCAGGAGACAGGGTAGGTCACACTTAAGGGTTGTCCCAACCAGGGCAAGGGAACTGGGATATTTACATCCTTGAACTCAGTCTTTGGTTGAGGGTTGGCCTGAGGCACACATTCCCAGGCACTTACACTTTTTCTCGTGCAGTCAAATCCTTCTTCAAGGAGAAGTGGAGTCCAATGTTGGGAGTGAAAGTACACTGGGAGCCTGTGCTCAAGAAATGGTCAAAGGATCTGAGGGGATGCGGACTGGAGCACTAACAGAGTCTGCCATAGCTCATAGAGAATTAGGTAGACAGGCTTTCTTCACCAGGGGCCTGTGGGCATGGCCGACACCATAAGCCAAGTAGATTCTCCCTTATATTGCCTGAATTGTGACAACAACAAATGGAGTTGGAAATGTAGGCTCAGGTTGTAAAAGGTGCAGTCAGTTATCTAGTACATTTGTCTACAGTGTGGCATCTTCAGAAATGACCAACTGAAGCTAAATGAATCAGAGAAAGGCCAACACAAAGCAGACTAAAGTTAACATCAGTAAAACTCGGGCTATTTACAGTTTATTAACAAGAGAGAAACTATTTTCAACCACGTCAACAAAAATAAATTAACTTTCTTATTAAATCACTGAGCAATATCATTTCAAATATCTTATACAACTAAAGCACATCTATGTATACCCAGCTCCATTTTTATTTCCACAAACTCCCATCAGTTTAAAGAGCTACAAGATTTTCTGTATAACCTGTAAACCGACCTTTCAACAGTCTCCGGCTGACAGCGCTTCTCCCTCTTTGGAACTCCTGAGAGATGGGGTTCCTTTCTGACGGCTCTCACGGCACTGGAGCCTGCACCACAAGGGTTGTGCCCATGTCCCACTGGATGATAACCTCTTTAAAAACAAGAACGAGGGCCCACTTACAGTGATATAAACATTTCACAGCGGCTCTCTGGGAAAAATGTATGCATATAGACATACATAAGTTTATTACGTGTTTTAATGATGTAAAGGATGTATAGCATACGATTTATAAATAGTAATAAAACATACAATACTCTATATTGTAAATTCCATAGAGCCAATTGATTTTCATAGAACGCTTTCATTGATTTTTGCTAGACTCTTATATCTTTGGCCAACCTATGGCTGCAACTGGTGAACAAGAGGAGTTCCAAACTGAATGTGGGTTGATATTTTTGTTTATGTTAACAAGTAAGACAAAAATGAAGATGTATGTTGGAACTTCACTCAATGACATGAGTGACTTCTTTGCTGACTCGGATAATTGTTTCCCAATTCTGGAAGAGTATAGCTTCAATTTTTTTGTGCTTGTCACAATTTAATGGCTATAGACAGGAGACACTTTTAAGCTTAATCTGCACTATAGCATTTTCTCCATCACTTTCTCGAGTCTAGACAATCAGAAAAACAATAAATCAAGCCTTGATTTACAGCTTTTGATGAGTTCCATGGTGTAAATATTCCCACCGTGGTCAATTCCAATTTACCAATGTGATGTCACTGAACTTAAAATCAGCAAGGGATGCCATCATGTGTAGTATTTCCACTGTAAAGATGAAATAGATGAAAATAAACTCAAGGGGATTAAAAAATAGTAAAATGTTGTAAAAAGAATTAGAAAATGATGAGTTTTTAGTATTTATTACCATTGTTTTAATATAATTTATTTAATTATACATTTATATAATTCAGTTTTTAATGATGGCTGTGTTTAACAAATGGCTTGCAAAATCTCTGCAAATTTAACAATGGGCTCTTTTGAGCCAGTATAAACCAGTTCCAGCACACCACTGCTGGTCATCTGTCATAAGTCATTGCCTTGCACGCCGAGGGCTAAAAGATGTTCTGTGACTGCATGAGTGATCTGAGCCCAGTAAATGAGAGATGCTGGCTCTCTGACTCTGTTTGATACGTGCTACCTTCTTGACAAAATTCTAACAACTCCCCAGTGGTAGCTGAGTTCAGAAGCTATTTTTTCTTAGCTAATAAAGGTCCTATTGGCTTATCTGCATGACATATGGTGTATCTCTGATAAAAACCAGCCTACTCAGACCTGTTAGTCTCTCTGCTTGTAACAGTTACACTTCTATAATAATACATAGTCTCTGCAGAATCTTAGCAAGGGTATTGCAAAATGGCCTCAGAACCTAAAATGTCAGATCTTTTAAGTAGCCTTGATATAGTCCCCTGTGGTTTTTTTTTTTTTTGAAGAAGATTCACTCTGAGCTAAAATCTGTTGCCAATCTTCTTTTTCTGCTTGAGGAAGATCAGCCCTGAGCTAACATCTGTGCCAGTCTTCCTCTATTTTGTATGTGGGTCACCATCACAACATGGCTTGATGGTTGGTGTAGGTCCCCGCCAGGGATCAGAACCCACGAACCCGGGCTGCTGAAGCAGAGCACGCTGGGCTTAACCATTACGCCACGGGGCCGGCCCCTTCCCCTTTGCTTTTTATACATAGTATGAAGTATAATCCATAACCCAATATTTACCATTTTATGACTCAACAACATTAAAACAAAAACAATTTCTCCCTGTATCTCATCTGTGTCTTTGTTTATCTCTTCCTTTAGATTGTCAGGACCTCCCTATAGCACTTAATAGGAGTCATTTTGTTGTTGATGATGATTAATTGATGACATTGGATTGTCAATAAATACTAGGACTTTCTACATGGAACTTTAAATTTCAGAGAAGTCTCAGGTCATACAAGAAAAGCATTGAGGTCATGGAGATCAATTAATTGTCTAGCCATCTCAGCTGCTGAGGTGGTTGCCGATTAATTACTCCATAATCCACTTCATCTGATAACTCCAACCTGGATTGCTTTTTCCTTAAGTTTTACTTCTTCTGGGGAGAAAGAGAGGCAGTCCCACTGCCTACCCCTCTAGAAGTAGGCGCCATTCTCCTTAGATGGGCTAAGTACTCTTAGCTCTTCCAGAACCACTCACAAGTGAGCATCTCAATTTCAATCGATTTTCTGGAAAGGACTTCAATAGAGTATCTGATTAATTTTCTTCCCTTCAGTCCAGTGAAGCATCATTATCTCCACTTTATGGAGAGAGCCAACTGACCCGGGGTGATTTGGGATTTGCCCAATATCCCATCACCAGCGGGGAGGGAGGCTGGTCCTTCTTTCTCCAAGTGCTCATTCATTCATTCATTGATTCACTCAACAAACCTGTACTAGGAATACACCATAGGCCAAGCTCAATGGTAGGTGGTAAGGATAAAAAGGAGAATGTGGAAGCTGTACAGAAGAATGGGCTTTGGGGTCAGACAGACCTAGGCTGGGCTCCAACTCTAATCACCTGTCTGATGTGACCTTGGTCGAGTTAACCCGTGAGTCCCTGTAAAGGGGAATCATATTACCAACATTACGGGGTTATTGTAAGGGTTATAGATGATGTGTATGAAGCTGGTGCAGAACAAGTGTTTCAAAACTGGTTCCTGTGACTAAGGCTGGAAGAACACTGTCCCTGCCCTCGTAGCGCTCACAGTCTAACGGGGGAGACAAGGTGTGAAAACATAGGACAATGAGATAATGGCTCTGATGGAAGCATACGGAAAGAGAGCCCTGTGGGACCCCATCATTTTCCACTTGATCAGGAGGCCACAAGCAAAAACGTGACCTTGGGCATGTCATTTAGCCTCTAGAGTCACAGCTCCTCACGCGTTAACCAAGAGAGCTAGAAGATGATATCTAAACTTGACTGAGTCTATGTACCTTGGATCTTTGGAAATATTCCCAACAAGGTGCGCCCCATAATTTCATGCTATGAAACGGACTATTCAATTAAAAATGCTGACTGTGATACACACCCCTATGAATAGCTTAGTAACATAGGCAAAACATAACAGTGACAGCTGATACCATCTTACCATTGTAAATGATAAAATTCTCAATGAACGCATCACACACTCAATGAATTTTCCCAATCAGTCCTCCATGAAGTACTTTTCTGTAAGTATTAGTGTTATATTCTGTACATTAAGTCCATTTGGATCCCATATCCAGTTCATAGACTGACATGGCTGCTTCCAAAACTACTGATTCTCAAACAGTACTCAGGGAAAATAATACCACTGATACGGATGGTTCAAACTTGAATAAAATGTCACAAATCTGTTTCCAAGTGATTTCTGAGAAAAATGATAAAGAATACATTTCAAGAACTTACATTATTCTAAAATTTAGACTGCAAACATTTCTATTATCTCTCTCGCCTTTGACTATGCAAATGTTTCCAATTTCCCAGTGTAAATAGCTATAAAAATGGAATTACGGAATTGAAGGAATTTAGATGGAGCAAGCAGACTAGAGACAGTTGGCTAAAAAGGCACCATTTTCTATTTCCTTTCCCTAAACATTACCTCTCACTCCGATACACCCACACACCTATATGCCTCTTTCACCTCTCTTCCTCTCTCTTTTTCTCCTTTTTCCTTTATTTTTCCATGAGCCACTCTTCAACATACCACCCTCCCCACTGCCACTCCTAGACAGGATACTTAGAAGGGGAACTGTCATCAACTCACAATTGAGTTAGAATCTTTTATTGAATACACAGATAAATCAGTTATTTCTATATGGCTTTGGAGAATGTCTGCAATTAGGTAGACGTGGACATAAATTTTTCTTTCTCTCACTGACACGTATATTAAGGACACATTTAATTCTAAACCAGGGCTTCCCAAACTGTGTTCCGTGGAACATTAGTGTCCCTTGGAGATATTAACAAGTGTTTTGAGTTTTAAAAACTCTGTGGTTAGAATCCCGTGGGAAAATATGAACTGGCACATTTAAGACTGAGAATTCCTGTGTTAAAGAAACCCGTTTAACTCTCTTTGTGCCCGAGATTCACAGATCTATTTGATTATAGAAATATAATTGATTGATTAATAGCATCTTTAGCAGTCCAGGGAACACACTTTGCGAAACATCTATCTAATGCAGTAAGAATCTTCTTTTTCTTGTGCTAAATTGTTGAGGAAAGAAACTCTCTGACTCCATTTCAGCCTCCAAGGGCTGCCCCTCTTGTGATGGAAGCAGGCTGCAGAGGGAATCCCTGTTGACTTTCTCATCCATACTCACGGCAGACAAACTTTCCACTCATTGTTTCCTGCTCTGCCATCCAAGATGAGCAGAAGCTCGTCCACTGTCCTATTATCTTGCAGACTCTTACAGGACCTCACATAGTAGCTGTGGGCCACCATCAGCTATCTAAGCCTGCGATCTTGTGGTTCCATTGGACTTTGTGCTGACAGCAAACGTCTTCTTCAAGGACGCCAATCCCAGAACCTTGAGGAGGTTGTGTTTAACGCCTCTCGGACCACCCATCGTGCCCTGCTCTGTGGGCCACTCACTCTCCTTTCTAGAGGGGATCTAAATTATTTAGACTGCCTTATTAAAGGTGTTATCCCTACAAAAGTTGACTTTAAAACCTCCCAACAGGGGACCTCTGCCCCAGTGCCTGCTATATCTGCTGTCATCAGGCTGAGACCCCTGTCTCGACAGAAGGCCATCAGCACAGATTGACGCATGCTGGGGCACTAGTACCTTCCTCATGTGGGTGTTGATGAGTTGAAGGAGTTTACAGGCGTAAAGGGCAGTGCCTGGCATGGGGAATCAGTCAAAGCTACTTCTTCACAGTTGGTACCGTGTTTCTGATATATGACTTCTTTCAGGATTATTTGTTTATAGTACAGATGTGAAGGGCATGGAAATTAAACCATGTAGACCTGATTCGAAGCGTGGTTCTCCCTTGTGTTGGCTGTGTGGCCTCGGGCAAGCTACCTAACCTCTCCAAACTTCTATTGCCTCATCTAGAAAATAGAAATAATAATAGTCTATCATACACATCCCTTAGAAGTTGTCGGAGGCAGAATGTACCTCCTCAGAGGCATGGGTACGTTCTCCTTGGTGCTGGCACCTGGCTAACTGCTGAGCATTCAGTGGTGAGCAGAACAGACCTGGTTCCCACCCTTCCAACAATTATGTTCTGGAAGGGAACTCAGATGTTAATTAAATAATCACACAAATAAATAAATAACTATAAACTGTGATAAATGCCATGAAGGAAAGGAGCTGGGAGAGTACAGCATAGGGACCTGAGTCTGGGTGACCTCTCTAGGGCAGTGACATCTGAGGGGGAAAAAGTGGCCCAGGCAGAGGGAAAAGCATGTGCAAAGGCCCTGAGGTGGGAAACAGCATGGAACATCAAAAAACCTGAACAAAGGTCAGTGTGGCTAGCATAGAGCAAGTGAGGAAGAGAGAGGCACGGGGTGGGGTCAGGGGAACAGGAAGGGTGCAATCATTCAGGATACTGGCCGTGTTAAGGAGGGTGGATGTTATTTTAAATACAACGGAAAGCTGTGACATTACCTCTTTTTAAAAGATCACTTTGGCTGCTGTAGTGGAGCAAGATTAGAAACTAGAACCCCAACTACAGGGTTATTCCCATAATCCAGGCAGGAGGTGTGGTGGCTTCAACTGGATAATGGCGCTGGAGACTGAGAGAAATGGACGTATTTAAGCTATCTTTGAAGACTGAGTTGGCAGGAGTTGGTGAGGGACTGGAGGTATGGATGAGGGAGAAGGGGCATTAACGAGGACGCCAAAGTTTCTGCCTGAGCTGCCAGTGCTTCTGTTTACAGAGAGAGAACCCTGGCGGAAGGTCAGACTCAACACTGCGCTCTTCGCTGTAGGACATTCATACGAAGATCGAGACACGCTCCCTGCTATCAGGGAACATTCCACGGAGTTGGAGAGCCAAGGCTGCAGCCGAGAAACCTGAAGCCAAACTTGGGGTCTCCACTATGACTGCTGGTCAGAGGAAAGAAAGACAGGTGAGAAGCGGAGGAGTCAGAGAGCTTACGGAAAGAGAAGGCAGGCCAGCTTTCGGGCAGGTGGCGAGGAGGGAAGGAGCATGAGGAGCGCGGCCGGGTCGGAGGGCAGTGAAGGGGCCCCCTGGCTCTGCTGCTGCCTGGAATGCCCTTTCTCACTCAATTTTCCATTTCCCTGGAGCAAAGAAGAGTTGGTTCCGTGGTGCGCTCACTCTGCCTGAGCGATGGATGTCGCCACAGCACCAGATCAGCGGGCCTTGCTCACGGCCTCACCCGCTTGTCTACCTTTCCTAGCTCGGGAGCTCCTTGAGGGCAGGGGCCGTGTGTTATTCGTGTTCCTCTCCCCAGTGCCTGGTACCCAGGAGCAGGCACTTAGGAAGCAATGGTTGAATGAATGAACGAGAGATTTCCAGCCTGTGGTTGTATCGTCACTGGGAATGGGGAAGCAGAGGTACAAGGGGGCTTCAGTGTTGTGCTTTGAACACTGGGTCCCTCATACATATAAGGAGACTGTGCTAAACATTATGGGACAGAATTTACACAGATGAGACGTTTGTCCAGCCCGAGGAGCTTACAAACCAGGAGAGTCATAGCGGAGGGTGGTGGCAACAGGCTGTCCTGCATGGAATGTGTCAGAACAGGCTGGAACACGGGGTCAGAGATGGAGACACGGGTTAACAGCTTAGACACGGAACTTGACTCCTGGGGCTCTCGGATAGTCATGAGACTAGGCAGGAATCCATGAAGAGGCCATGGGCATATACCATTTATTTAGCGATTTGACAGGGAAGGCAGTAGGTCAATAACTTGAGGAAGCAGGAAAGCCTAGTGACTTAATTCGATAAAGCAATGGTTGGGGTATGCTGGAACGTGGAAGGGAAGATCCCTAGAGAGGGAGAGAAGTGGAAGATGCTGGAGAGCAAAGGAAATATTTTAGGTATCTGGATGGCGCGATGCAATGTGGTTCTGAGTGAGCACTAATGAGAAAATTTCCCTTTTCTAAGGATGAGGGCATGAGTAAGAGAAGAGATGGGGTAGTAAGGTACAGAGGGGCAGACACAGGCATGGGTGATGACTGGGCCTTCATATAGTTGGAGGTAAGCTTTCCACTCACCAGGAGTCTTGGGCGACTAGGGATGAAATGGCAGCTTTAGAAGAGATGGTCCTTCCTGAAGTAAGGAGATGCATAGAGCCGGGTAAACAGAGTTCTGAAGAGTAGCATCAAAGCTGAGACTGAGCGTGAATGGTACTGATGTGTAGTGAGCAGCATATGCTAAAATGGTAGCACAACTTACAGTTTGGGAGGAGGAATAGAGGCCACAGGCTGTGGGCATGAGTCAGCGTGAGGATGGAAGCAGCGAATGGGAGTCAAGGGGCGGAGATGGACGGGACCACACTTGGTTTCTGACGGGGAAGCATAGCTGGGAAGGGGCTGACAGCATCTTTGATGAGGAGGGATGGGTTGAGAGATGGGAAGCTCCAGAGAAACTAGAGAGGCAGTTTGGTGATACAGAGCAGAGGGGATGAAAATGTAGCAGATAAGGAGGTTAGAGAGTAAAGGTGGCCTCAAGCACCGTCCTCCTTAGGCAAAGTTTAAAAACAGGCAAAGTCTGCTTTATTGCTTTTCTACTTCCATAACCTTTGATGATCTCCTATCCCACTAATCATCACACACTCATTCTTTCACTTAACAAATATTGATTGAGCGTCTCCTCTGTGACAGGTGCTAAGCCACATACTGCAGATACAGAGATGACAGAAACAGATGTGTGCCAGAACTTACGGAGCTGCTGAGGAGAGTGAGGTTCAATTAGCTGAATGCAGGTTGTTTTGCTTTACTCTCTTTATAAACAGAGGCAAATAAGCATTGTAGAAGGTCTCCGCTGTAAAATAAAGCTGAAGGTTGAGACAACCTCTTAATTCTGGCAAAGACTTGATAATCACGGAACAATTTTTGTGTGTGTGGGGGGGGGGGGGGGGAAATCGGCCCTAAGCTAACATCTGGCAATCCTCTTCTTTTTACTGAGGAAGACCAACCCTGGGCTAACATCCGTGCCCATCCTCCTCCACTTTATGTGGGACGCCACCACAGCATGGCCTGACAAGTGGTGTGTCAGTGCACAACCGGGGTTCGGGATCGATGAACCCTGGGCCTCCGCAGCAGAGCGTGCGCACTTAACCGCTTGCGGCACCAGGCCGGCCCCGGCGGAACAATTTTTTAGAGAGGTTCTCTAAACCATTTTTTAAAATCATTCAGTTCTTTCTGTGGAGAACAGAATAGCCCAACCTAACCTGACATTTTAATCAGGAGGTTTTAAAATTTCACTGATTCAATTTTTCATTGAAAAGACCAACTTCTGCTATAATTTCACTTGTTTATTTTGAAATCAGACATTCAATGAATTTGATATTGCTAATTGCACTGATATTAGGCATTTCGACGTGTGCAAGGCACAAAGACTGTGCATCATCTTTAAGGAGTTTGCAGGCAAGTAAGTCTCTTTTTGGACTGCAGCAGGCCCTTTGGCGGGTAGTGTTTCCTGGTAACCTTTTGGACCTGTGGTAGCATTTACTGTGTCTACAGCCTACAGGTATCAGCAAGGCCCATCCAGAATTCTAAGAATTAATACAAAATGCAACACACTACACATGAGAAAAAGTAACAAAAAACGGGACAGGACAAATGGTTTCTTAGGCCGGATATAGAAAGAGTTGCCAGGAGGACACACAGGAAGACAGAAGGTAAGGTTGGCGGTGCCCTGGCTCGAGGTCTGGAAGCCTAAACTTGGCTGGTCCAATCCTGTGGCCAGGCTGATGAGCACTTGTGATCATCGGGTGTTGTCTGTAGTTTTCCTATTTGGAGAAAATATTCTGGGCTTGTCTCCATTGTCAGAGGGGCCGTGTTGCCTAATGTAAACCCTTGTGGTGGGATTCCAGCTTTTCTACTTTATGTTCCTATGAGTTCAATTAGCCTGTTAGCCTCTAATAAGCCCAGGAAACACATAGAACCAAGATCCTGAGTTGGCAAAGCTGAGGCCCCCAACCTCTAGTCACTTGACTAAGGTCTGTTAGGGGCCGGCCAGACTGCCTTATTCGGGCAGGGAGTCCCCCAGCATCACCCTTCAGTGGAGTGGCACGCAGGGGTTCCCAGACCAACCAAGAATGATTAACTGAAGGCTCTATTTTCTTTAGCGTTAAAGTAACTCTGTGAGTCCTCCTGCTGCCACACATTTGGACTGCTGCCTCTTGGAGCTTGACAGATCTGATTTTAGTACTTAGGTGATCTTGCTTAAGTCAATTGACTTCTCCAAGCTTCAGTTTACATTGTAAAATGTAAACTCCTAGTACAGGGTTGTAAGGAGGTTGCATGGATGAACAGTGATGTGTTTAAGACATGAGGCCCAGTGCGTGGACAAAACAGTAAGGGCTACTGTTTACAGAAATATTTGCAAAAGAGAGAGAGGGAAAGCCCCCAATCTTTGCCTTAGAGAGAGGAAGGGGGGGAAGATCCCTACTAATCCCATCATGGGAGAAGATCTGCTGAACAGAAGACAGGCGACACCGTGGCGGCTGTCAGCATCCCAGGACACGTGTTAAAGCCCCAGACAGCCCTGCTGCATCTTAAAATGGGTTTCCAGGCTCTTCGCGCTGGAAGAGTTCCGGATCAGGCGCCGCAGGAGAGGCGGGGGGAATCACCGCGGCCTCTCCTTCGCCCTTCACCTCCTTCACCTCCAGGACCGGCACCTCTACTCCCGAGCCGTGGTTACTAAGCGGCAGAGCGTCCATGGCAACCGCCTCCAGCAGGGTTCCCCCCAGTTCCTCCAGCTCCCCCTGCTCGTCTCTCCTCCCGCCGACCAATGGGCTGCCTGCGAGTGGGCAGGGGGCAGCCGTTGAGTGGTCGGCGGGCGCTGACGTCACAGGTGGGCAGGGCGGGGGCAGGGCGGGGCCAGGGCCCGCCGGGTGGGGCCCGAGGCACAGCGGGCGGTAGGTGGTGGGGCTGCGACCCTTCCCGCTCACCGCCTCTTCCCCGCCCCTCGCCTGGCATCCGCTGACAGGTGAGTGGTCTCGTGGGCTCCTGCCTGCCACTGGGACGACCCCTATAGGGTCCCCTGCCCTAATCACAGCTCCAACGTCTGACCTCAGAATTAAGGGTGAGGTCGTGGAAACCATGAAATTCCTCCCTGGATCTTCTCTACTCCCACCCTCTCAAAATAAAAACCATACAAACCCACAGGCAGCCCCTACCTAGTCTCCCATCCCATGCTTTCATAACTTACATTTCTGATACTTTTCAAGGATTGGAAAGTTACTTCTAAATGCGGAACCGGGAAAGGGACGTCCGAACCCCTGACCCTCTGCTAACTCGTATAATTTCCTATACCTGTTAGCTGTGCTGTTCTTGGTCCCCAAACACTGTTCCTTTTTCTTCCTGCTTCATTGGCCGCGTCTCTACAGCCAAGGGGAGGGCAGTACAGTTACCTGGCTGTTCAGAGAGAGGTCCTGAATTCAGATCAAGACAGGTGTTCTCTCACTGCCCGCGGCCCGTTCCGCCTAGCTCTGGGCGTGAAGCTCTCACTTGTATTTTGACGGTTTAGACCAACCCCTTTAGGTTTTCTTCGTGGATGCTTATGGTGGTGCAGATAAACATTTTAGAAATGGATAAAACTACTCATTTGGTCATTGTGAAAAAAGCAAGCAAATAGTTTTACTAATAGGCAAAGTGTTTTGAGGTATCTGATAAAATATTCCACTTTTTTCTTTCTTAAAATGAAATACTTCACACAATAAGGAGAGTGTTCGAGCATCCATGTACCCACACCTCACTTAAAAAAAAACAACAAAAACTGAGGCCTCCTGAGTACCCTTGGGAATCCCATTCCCCTCTCTCCTTCCTCACCTACCAGATTTTATTAACTTATACTCTGCATATTTTTATACTTTTACTACTTATGAATTTATCCAAAACCCAATATATAATGTTATTTTTTAAGTTTACACAATGGTATCATGCTATACATGCTCTAGGTCATTCATTTGAACCGTCGTGTGATTGTTCTTGTATGAATTTACCACAAATTATGTATGCATATTCCTGTCTATGGACTTGTAGGCTGTTCCCTTTTAAAAATTATTGGAAACATATACTCGCACATTCTAATTGTGTACATACTGGAGTTTCTCTAGGTATATATCAGCAAGTTGAACTGCCAAGTTATAGGGAATGTGCCTTTTCACCCTTAGTAGATGCTGCCACAGAGCTCTCCAGTGTGTGGTAATTTATACTTCCACCATCAATGAACAGAGTTCCTTATGGAAGTTTTTTTTTTGGAAGAAAGATATTTAGCTTTTCCTGCATTCTTATTTAATATATGCGTGAAGACATTGATATCTGATATAATTTCTCCTAATTCTCGTATTTATTAATATGGGGGCAGTGTTTTATTCTGCTCCAGATTGAAATTGTGAGTAATTAAATGGATCTGACCAAAGGAACTAAATGGGGTTGTATAGAGTTATTTCAAGCCTGTGTTTGCCACTCATTGGAGGCATGGTGTGGAACAAGTCATGGAAACCTTCTGTACTTGTCATGTCTTCTGCAGAAAATGATCTACAGGGTTTTATAGCTTAAAATATTTATGATTTTAAAGTCTTGCCTAAATATGCTAAAAAAATATGTTTATCCAACTTGAGGCCACCTTTTGGATTGTAAGTGGAGCTTTCCAGTACTGACAATCTCTATGTGATTGATTATATTTTTAGCATATTAGTATTTATAGAAGATGATTATAGCATTTTTGCATTATGTAAATAACTATTGACCCCACATTAAATGAACATAGTCAAACCCTGTATTGGACTTTTTGTAGCATGTCTCATTTCTTAAAATGCTTTTTGGTTATGACTAAAGTATAATAAAAAACAATTGCACTATTTAGGGGATGGAGTTTTCCACAGCTATTTTCAGTCATTTTTCCAAAGAATTTGCTCAGTTTACTTGCAAATATGAGATATTTATAGCATCAGTTAATGATCTTAGTATGTGCCATGCTGTCTTCAGAAATGACTGAGTTAGAATTTAGAGAATAATTTAAATATTGTAAAAGTCATATCATAAAAGTAAGCTATAGGGTTTTTAAAACTGAAGTATTATTTCTTCCTTAAAAGTTTGGTGGGATTCATCAGGGAATCCATCTGGGCCTGAAGTTTTCTTTGAGGAAAGATTTTAAACTATAAATTCAATTTATTTAATTACTATAGGGCTACTCAGGTTATCTATTTCTTCTCTAGTCAGTTCTCGTTATATGTGTCTTTACAGAATTTTGTTCATTTCATCCATGTTGTAATGTTTCCTGGCATAAAGTTGTTGGTAATATTGCTTCATTAACTTTCTAATGTTTGCAGGGTCTGTAGTAATGCTCTCTCTTTCATTTTTGATATTAGTAATTTGTCCTCTCTTTTTTCATCAGTCTAGCAAGAAGTTTATCAATTTTATTGTTAGGGTTTCATTGCTTTTTTTTTCCTGTTTGTTCATTTTCTATTTCAATGATTTTCTCTCTTTATTATCTCCTTCCTTCTACTTTGGGTTTACTTCACTTTTTTTTCCTGGCCTTTAAGATGGAAGTGTAGATCATTGATTTTAGCTCATTCTTATTTTAGTATAAGAATTGAAAGCTATACATTTTCCTCTAAACATTATTTTAGCTGCATTACACAATTTTGATATTCTGTGCTTTCCTTCTCATTCAGTTTAAAATATTTTCAAATTTCTCATGTGATTTCTTCATTGACTCACGGGATATTTAGAAATGTGTTGTTTAATTTCCTACTATTTGAGGATTTTCCAAATATCTTTCTATTATTGATTTCCAGTGTAGTTCTGACATGGTCAGGGAACATACTCTGTATCATTTAATTATTTTAAGATTCTTGAGGCTTGTTTTGTGGTTCAGAATATGGTATACCTCGGTGAATATTCCCTATGCAGTTAGAAATAGTGTGTAATCTGCTGTTTTGAGTAGAGTGTTCTATAGATTTAAATTAGGTCCAGTTAGTTGTAGTGTTAAAATATCTTATCTATTAACTGATTTTCTGTCTATTTGTTCCATTAATTACTGACAGATGAGTGTTGAAATATCCGACTAAAACTGTGGATTTGTCTATTTCTCATTTTAGTTCTGCCAGTTTTTGCTTCATGTGTTTAAAATTCTGTTAATGGTGACATAGACATTTAAGATCATTACATTTCCTTGATTAATCCCTTTATCCTTATATCTCTCTTTATCTTTGATAATATTTCTTGTTCTGAAGTCTACTTGGTTTGATATTAATATAGCCATTTAAATATTCTTTGGTTAGTGTTTACATGGCATACCTTTTTCCGTATTTTTATTTTTAACTTACCTATGTTTTGTATTTAAAATGGGATTTTGTCTAGACAGCATATAGTTCAATACTGCTTTTTAAAAATCAGTCTAAGAATCTGTGCCTTTTAATTCGATTGTTAAACCATTTACTGTAAATGTAATTATCAGTATGGTTAGGTTCGTACTTATCGTCTTGCTATTTGATTTCTCTTTGTTTTATTTTTGTCTCTTTTCTCTTGGATTAATTATGTGTCTTTTGTAAGTCTTCCATTTTTTCCTCCACAAATGACTTATTAGCTTTAACTCTATTTTATTTTTTTTCTTAGAGATTGCTCCAGATCAGCAGTTCAAAAACTTTTTGTTTTCAGGACTGCTTTATACTTAAATGACCTCATGTTGAGGACCTCAAAGTGCTTTAGTTTCTATGGATTACATCTACTGATATTTATTATATTAGAAATTAAAATTCAGAAATGAAAATTATTCTTTTTAAAATAACTATAACAATCTATTATGTAGTAACATAAATAACATTCTTTTAAGTTAAAAAACTATGTTTTCTGAAACAAAACATTTAGTAAGAGTGGCATTATTTTACCTTAGTAGCTGGGTTCTCATATCTACTTCTGCATTCAGTCTGTTGTGATATCACATATCACGTCACCTCTGGAAAACTCCATTGTAAATTTATGAGAGAATGTGAGTGAAAAAGGCAAATCACATCAGAGTATTTACTATGAAAATAATTTTGGCTTTGTCACCTCTCAGGAGGCTTTACTTCTATTTTTATTATAAACTCCACAATAAATTTTTATTATTTTTACTTTAAACAACCATCTTTTAAAGAAAGTTAAAAGTTAGAAAAGGAATTTTTTTTATTAGCACACCTACTTAGCATTTCTGACGCTTCATTTCTTTGTGTAGATCCAAGTTTCCATCTGGTATATTTTCTTTTTGTCTGAAGAATTTCCCTTAACAATTCTTTTAGTGCAGTTCTGCTGCTGATGAATTCTCTTGGCTTTTATTTTTATGAAAAAATTTTATTTCACCGTCATCTCGGAAGGATATTTTCACTGGATATAGAATTCTAGGCTTCTACTTTCTTCCAGCCCTTTAAAGATGGCATTCCATTGTCTTCTGGCTTGCACAGTTTCTGACAAGAATTCTGCACTAATTCCTATCTTTGTTCCTTTCTATCTAATGTGTCTTTTTTCTCTGATTTTAAGTTTTTCTCTTTATTGTGGATTTGCAGCAATTTGATTACGACGTGCCTTGAGGCGATGGTGGTGGTAGTCCATGTGTGCGTATGCATATGGTGTGTGTTTATCCTCTTGGAGCGCATGGAGCTTCTTAGACCCAGGAATGTAGTCTGGAAATTGCCTCCAGGAAGAACGTGAGGACGAGCAGAAGACTCACCTTATTTGTTTCTCTTCTCTCAGGAATTTGAGTCCTGTGCTGCCTATTTTCAATGTCTGAAACAGTTGTTTCATATATTTTGTCTAGGTTTCTAGATGAAGAGGCTACATCTAGTTTTTATTATTCTATTCTGGTTAGAGGCAGAAGTCTATTTTGAGTTAAGCGTTTCTTAGGCCATGACACCGTTTTCTTGACCAATAATGACAAAAAATACAAGACATTGCTACGCTGTTGCCTTGTATTCCGTCTTCCTGAACAACTTATAAGACAGCTGACTGGAGCTAGAACTTCAGTGGCGGCTGTGGGATGTTGTCTCTCCGTACACGAGGAGCTCTATGTCTGTGAGCTTGAAACAACTGAGCTTCCGATTCCAGATTCTGAATTATATTCCATCCCTAATTTAAAAAAATATCGCTGGGTGCTTTTGTAAAGTATATTGATTTTCTCAATCCCTCTGTCTCCTCTGGCTTATGAAGCTCTGCACTTCACACATCATCCCTGGAGTAGATGACTCATGGTTCGTTATTTGACAAACATGGGTTGAGATGCCTCAAGATTTCAACATAATAGGAGTTGGGTAAACACGTGGTAATTCTACACTCGGAATTCCATGGTTGAAGGACCAAGTGAGACATTAGCTTTTAGATTCTTTATTGTCAAGAATTAAGAAAAACCAAGTAGGAGTGGTCCAACTCCACTTGAAGCTTCTTGCTGAAAGAAAACTGACTGGATTATTCCTAGATGTGACTTAGGGAAGGGGTTGAAACTAAAAGTAGCCATAAGGACTCTAAGGTCTCAAGTTACTTTGAATTTACTTTTTCAAAAAGCAACGTTCAAGTTTCAGACTGAGGTGAAGAACTGCAGGTTGTTATGAAGGTTTCTTTTTTACCATCGTACTCTAAGGTTGGCCAGTATATGATGTTTGGGGGCTGAGGGAAAAATTAGGAAAAAGTCAGGCAGCTGGGTCATGTGGGACGCCACCACTGGCAGTGGCAGCTGTTTCATCACATGTGGTCTGAGTGGATTTTGATTTGACCACAATTCTACAAATAGACTATTTTGTGGTTTGGGTACCAAGGGCCTCAAGACATAGCTATTTAAATAATCATTAAATGATTTTCTTTTTCTGGGAAGACTAGAATTGGATCTGATTTTATTTTTCCTTTTCAGTAAATAGGTCCATAGACATTAACCCCAAAACAGAATGATGTTTAGATGCTGAAAAGTAGGTCATTGTCGATGACATCCATGGCTTTATGGTCTAATAATGACCAAAATTTCCAGAGAATAGAATACCTATCAGCTGGTAGGAAGGATGAAGTAGATCTATGTGTTCTAACAGGAGGAGAAGTTCAGAATATATATTTTTAAAAATACATGTTCTGGAATGATACATATAATCATTAAGATAATTCAATTCTTATATTAAAAAGCTCTGTGCATATATATAAATGATACATAGGTAGATATACATAGGTTTAAAAATAATACATAAGTTGGTATATGAATAGGAAAAATCTGGAAAGACACACCTGTTAGTGGACTATTCACGTGTCTCCTCTGAGTTCAGTTTTGGGGGCAGGATGGATGTCTGTCTCTTACTTTGTCTACGCCTCCATATTAGTCATTTTAAAGCTGACATTTGTCAAGCATTTACTCTGCCCAGAACTGTGCTAAGCATTCTGAACACTTAGCAATGTCTTACTCAATCCTCATAACCCTGCAGCTGCCCTCGAATGTCTATCCTGGAGCTGTTTCCAGGTGGCAAGTTGCCAGGAAGAGGGGATCTGGGTACTTTCCTTGAGCTGTTTTTGCATACCAACCACACCATTGTTACCTGTGTGTGTGTTTATTTAGGATGATTTGGTGGGGGGGATGCTGACAAGCAATCCTTTGTTGCTAATATTGCTCATAACAATCTAAAGAAGTAAGTACTATTATCATTCCAAATTTAGAGATGAGGAAACTGAGGCACAGAGAGGTTAAGTAATTTGCCCAATGTCACACAGCTAGTAAATAGCGGAGCCAAGATTTGAATCTCTGTTAAAACGCACAGTTCAGGCTCTTAATTTGAATTGTTACAAGACAATGTTCTCATGATTTAAAAAATATTTCAAAAATTCAAATGGCCACTCTAAAAAATGTGATTTTAGGGGCTGGCCTGGTAGCGCAGCAGTTAGGTGTGTGCTCTCCACTTTGGCAGCCTGGGGTTCGCAGGTTCGGATCCCGGGTGCGCACCCATGTGCCGCTTGTCAAGCCATGCTGTAGTGGTGTCCCATGTAGAGTACAGGGGATGGGCACGGATGTTAGCCCAGGGCCGATCTTCCTCAGCAAAAAGAGGAGGATTGGCATAAGATGTTAGCTCAGGGCTGATCTTCCTCACACACACACACAAAAATGTGATTTTAATATATTCTAGAGATGTGGCGATGGAAAAAATATATTTTTGGAATATGTTATCACTGGTAAAGGTGGATATCAAATTAAAACAAATATCTAATGTGTTAGGGAACACTGCTACTAATACTAAGTCAGATAGGGCCTTTTATTTGTAAAAGTTTTAGCCAAAGATTAATTCATGTGACTGTCTATTTTTACCTTTTTTTTTTTTCTTTTAAACAGGAAAGATTTACAAATAGTGTTTGAACATCATGGAGCTTTTAGGTTCTACTTTAACGGCAACTTATGCCCACCCTAGACCAACACCAAGCAACTTTCTACCAGCCATCAGTACCATGGCTTCAAGCTACAGGGATCGTTTCCCCCACTACAATTTGACCCATAGCTTAAGCCTGCCTTGGAGACCAAGCACATACTACAGAGTAGCCTCCAGCTCGCCAACCCTGGCCCCATATTGCACCAGGTCTCAGAAGGTGTCCGAGAGCACCATGCTCCCCTTTGTTTCCAACAGAACCACTCTCTTCACTAGGTACACGCCTGATGATTGGTACAGGTCCAATTTAACCAACTATCTAGAGTCCAACACTTCCTGGCATAATTCAGAGAGACTAAGGGTAGATACATCTCGCTTAATTCAAGACAAATATCAGCAAACAAGAAAAACTCAGGCAGACTCCACCCAAAATTTGGGAGAACGTGTCAATGACATCGGATTTTGGAAATCTGAAATCATTCATGAGTTGGATGCAATGATTGGAGAGACAAATGAACTAACTGATGTTAAGAAAAAATTGGAGAGAGCTTTGATGGAGACAGAAGCCCCTCTTCAGGTAAATGTTAGACCTTATGATGAAAGACACTGCCTGTTTATGATTACAACCCACTGGTTGAATTTCTGAGGTTATTTATCTATTGAATTATGTTTCAATAGAAGCCGACTCCCTATCAATAAATCTGTAACTGGTTTCAGTAATGGTAAAACCATTGCCATTTTTACACGTTATATAGAACAACCATTTAAGTTGAAGGAATTTTGAATGCAAAGCAAAGGATGCTAATTAAAGAGACACCCTTAGTACACACAATGTATTATGGCGAAAATGCCTTCTTCCCATTTCTTAAATAGGCTGCTTGGTCGTTGCTGTCCCTGGATTAACTTACACAATATTTGGGGGAAAAAAAAAACTATACTTTTAGTCTGTCATGAAATACCTCCTATGCATATGTTATGATTCCACTTCAGGGGACAGTGAAATTATCCAATGAGACCTTCTTAGGAGGTGGAATGAGTTTGATTAAATGGCGACACGGGACTGAGGGTAAGCCAGGAGCGGTGGTCACAGAGGCAGCGTTGCAGTTGGTTGCTGGCCTCTGAGCAGGCGTCTGAGTGGGCTCAAATCACCTCTGACCCTCTGAGTGTGGGACGGACCCTCCAACTCCATTCTACCCACCACCATTGAAAGAAGACATTCTGTATTTGAAAATATGCAAATTACAGAAATGATTTCAGAGAGTGTATATAGTTTAATGAGAAAAGCTAACACCATTTTTCTTAATATTTGTATGGCTTGTTTCCCATGTGATAAGCATTTGCAGTAGGTCTTTATTATGACATCTGGAGTGGGAGAGTTTAGAGAATCAAGGAGCTAAAAGTCTAGGGGGTTGAGGAGTTTGTTGGAGACCCCTGCGCACTGTTACTTCCTTTGCTCCCCCTCCCCACTAAACACAAGCACACACAAATACACACAGCCACCAGAAATCCTGAGGAAGGTCGCTAGTACACTAATGATGTCTTTTTAATTAACTCATCTTGAATTGTTTTTGGGGCTCAGGAGCCCTTCCATGCTTTCTCCAGCCCCAGTTCTTTCTGAGGATTCCTGGTCTATTCTACACCTACCCCACCCCCATGTACTTTAAACTGTCCTTAAAATGACAGCCACTTACCCTCTGAATTTCCAGAGGAGATTCAGTTTCTTCCCCTGGCACTCCTTTCAGTGATGGCTGCTTTCAAGCAGATGGATCTAATTTGATTTTTTTTCTGCAATTTTTGTCCAGATGTTCTTGTGTGTTTGAACATTTCTATCAACACAGTGTCAGGAGGTCCGGATTACAATTAGAGTTAGTCACATAAACAGATACATCTCAAAAGAGAAAATACAGATTATCAACTAATATGAGAAAAAATGTTAAAACTCAATAAAAATGCAAATTAAATCAATGAAGTAACCAGTTTTGGCCTATCAAACTTGTAAACATGAGAACTGATAGCATCTAGGGTTGGCAAAAGTACAGAAAATGGACCCTTTCATTTATTGCTGTAGGACTGTGAATGAGTAGAAACTTCCTGGAAAGCAGTTTAGTAATACGCATCAAAATAATCAGTTCCCCTCAACCCATTAACTCATCTAGGAAATGTAAATTGTACTGTTAAAAAAATTAGAGATTCACTCAAAGATTTTGTTCAATGATATTATATCCAGATTACAGTGTACATACTATTATAGTTTATGCTTTTTAAAAATTTAACATTGTACAGTTGCCCTGTGTCGTGAAATAGTCTTTGAAAAAAAGTATTTTAACTTACATAATGTTCTTTCATACATAATTTATTGTTAGCAATCTAAGCTATTTTCCATTGGAGTCATTAACATACTTTGTCTCAGAGAAGATTTCATGACTAAGGCCTACTCTTTAATGTCAATCCTAAAAAGCATAATATAAAGTTGTAAGGACATTATAAACTCTGTTTTGTTAAAAACAAACAAAACAGTGATAGGAATAGGGCTAAGTCATTTTCTCCTTTTCTGTATTTTTTCTCTTTAATGGATAATACATATTATTTATTTATTTTTGTGTGTGTGTGTGAGCAAGATCACCCCTGAGCTAACATCTGTTGCCAATCTTTTCTCTTTTTGCTGAGGAAGATTGACCCTGGACTAACATCTGTGCCCATCTTCCTCTACTTTATATGGGACACTGCCACAGTATGGCCTGACAAGCAGTGCGTTGGTCTGTGCCCGGGATCTGAACCTGCGAACCCTGGGCTGCCCGCCAAAGCCAAGCGTGCGACCTTAACTGCTATGCCACTGGGCCGGCCCCAATACATATTATTTTTATACTGAAGAAAACAATAAATGGTACTTTAAACATAATCACTTGGGTTTTTGGCTAAACAAATGTTTTGGTGTCTTTAAAAATAATCATTTGTTTCTTCCTCATTCTTCTCAGTACAAAATATTTGGAAATAATATCTTGAAGACCGTGTTTCAGATTATTTCTAGAAGAAAGTAATGCCAAGTAATTTCTCAGATGCTAATTTGTGGGGATCAATGAGATACCATCTGCCTCATTTTGTCAACTTCCTAAATTAGGAATTTTTTCAAATCACCTTGAAGAGCTAACACTACCTTCTAACCAACAGCAGGATTTGCTTAGCTGTCACAGTCAGTTTCATGCTAGATTTCTAACAAAATGGCTTGAAAAATTGGTATTGGGAGTATCTGTTGACTTGTTTCAGAAACAGGTCATTAGAAGTGCTAGTCACTGATTTTAGTCAGTTTGTATTAGTGTTTTCCATTATTTGTGTATTTGTAGGTAGCCCGAGAATGCCTGTTTCACCGAGAGAAGAGAATGGGAATTGATCTAGTTCATGATGAGGTGGAAACAGAGCTGCTGACGGTAAATGTGGGGGAAATGCTTCAACAGGAAACTTAGGTGCAGACATGCAGTTAATGTATAGAAACAAAAAAAGATGTTATGTAAAGCCACTTATAAGTAAGGAGTTATAGTATCAGATGTTTATAGCATTTAGAAAAGATACTTTTTTTGTTATAAAAGTAGTAGACTTCCATTGAGGTAATTTTAAAATACATTAAAGGATAAAGAAAGCTAAAAATCACTTGAAGTTAAATTAGACAGAAATGACAGTTAATTTTGGAGTATTTCTTTTTATTAATCATACTTAGATGGGTATTACCCATCTCAAAGGCATACAGATGCATCTTCAAGATTAGAATTATACTGAACATATGAATTTGAATAGTGCTTTTTTTTCTGGATAAATGCTCAATGGTGTTTATTCTTAAATATAGATGTGGGAAGGCAGTGCTTTTTTTTTAAAGACAATTTTTTTAGAGCAGTTTTAGATTCACAGCAAAATTGAGAAGAAGGCACAGAAATTTTCCATATATCCCCTGTGCCCACACATGCGTAGCCTCTTCCATTATCAACATCCCCTACCACAGTGAAACAATAGTGCTTTATTCATTTAAAAATTGTATTAAGGTAATTTTCCCATATTGTTAGATATCCTTCAAGACGTGATTTTAATGGTTACATAGTGTTCTAAGGTGCTATCATTTAAAAAAAAAATCAATCCTCTCTTTTTGAATAGTTAGATTATTTCCCTATCTCACTCTTTTTTGTTTTCTATTTTAATAGCACTGCAGTGTACAAAAATATTATTGATAACTGTTTGTTTTGCTGATTATTTCCTTAGGATACATTTTAAAGAATGTAATTGATGTGTCAAAGGGTGTATACATTTGGAAAGCTTTTGCTATATAGCCAAATTGCCATCCAGAAGCCTATAGTTATGTCTGCACTACTATGCTGCTCTCCACGAAGCTCTCTTCCACTTTTCACCAATTAAATATGATTTAGTTCTAAGTTCTCTGATCTTCACTTTCTAGATTTGCCCCACAAGATTTCTGCCATTCCATAATATTTCAGCCATTACATGCCTGGGGCCCTACCTAATCTCTTTTTTCACCCCAGACACTCCATTAAGCATTAGATCTGCATCTCTAAGTGTCTGCCAAACATATTTACGTTGATAACTCGTTTTTTTTTGTTGTTGTTCACATTCATGAAGCCTAAAAGTGAACTTTTCTTCTACCCTGATGCCTTCTGCTTCCCCCTTTCTATTGATGGTACTGTTACTGGTTCCATTACTTTTCTGCCTTCCCCTTTCTATTGATGGTACTGTTACTGGTTCCATTACTTTTCTGCCTTCTCCTTTCTATTGATGGTACCAAGGTTCTCTGGTCACTGTGGCATGGCTTGCTGACCATCATCTCCTCCACCCCTGTAACCAGTTTCCAGCTCCTGTAAATTGTTCCTCTGATTTGCTTCTTACCTCTCTCCTTTCCATCCCATTCTCCCTAGCATTGCTCTAAATCATCCTTTCCTTCTTCATAGCTGGCTAGTGTGAAATCCCCAAATACCTTCCCTTCCCCCCATTTCACTTGGATCTGTACTGCACATGATCACAAGTTTTTCCATCTGCTAAAAACTGT
Source organism: Diceros bicornis minor (assembly GCF_020826845.1). Lineage (NCBI taxonomy): Eukaryota > Metazoa > Chordata > Mammalia > Perissodactyla > Rhinocerotidae > Diceros > Diceros bicornis. The sequence continues at coordinate 4,162,888 of NC_080757.1, forward strand.
TCCTTGACTCCCTAACTCCTACAGGAGGAAATCCACTTCGGCCTTCCATTGGCTGGCTCTCACCCCTTCCCAGTCTCATTTCCCACTCTGACTTGCTGAATTTCTGCTGCAGCAAATCAGTTCATTGTCCCTCAACCAGGGTTGCAGGGTCCCACCTTCTGGACTTTGTTTGATTGGTCCTTGCTAAGAAATGAATCCTGGGTAAGAAAGTAAATTTGACTAGCTAGCAAACTGGTCATCAGTAATTTTATCCTCACAAGTCATCAAGGGTCCCTTTTAATATTGCATTAAGATTTTAGTGACCCATTACATTAAGGATGATAAGCAGAAGTTTTTTCTTTGCTCTTTCCTTTCCTCTACTGCCTGACTCTCTGAAAGAAATATGAGTTGAAATAATATACTCAGGAAAGCTTTGGCCTCTACAGAGAAGGTATGCAACCTGCTTTGTAAAAGCCACAGTCCCTACCACTGCATATGAGTGATCAGGAATAAGACATCCTGAATGAAACAGCTTTACAATGATGGGTCCCTGCTCTGCCGTTTCTTCTTTCGCAGCCTCTAATGAATCTTGCAAGTCTTAAAATAATCTGTCATATACTTTGTCATCCTAAATGGGGAAGAATTCGCCAGCAAATATCTGTTGGCCTCTTGTTCTCACTGGTCCTGAGATGTTCTGTATGAAGTAAATTATAAGCCACTTCTAACAGCTTAACTTCAGTTTGCCCGTGAACACACTATGGTATTTCGAAGAGATTTTTTTGAAACTTGGCTACTTTAATGTTTCCATTATTTTAGCTCTGGAACCTGGCTACACCTTAGAATCACTTGGCGAAGGTTTTCGAAATATCGATGACTGGGTTTCACAAACAGAGATTCTGATTCAAATCTTCAGTGGGGACTAGGCATTGATATTTAAAAATATTCCCCAGATAATTTTAATGAACAGCCAGAGTTAAGAGCCACTGCTTTAAAACTACAAAATATTGTTGCTAGAAATTAAAGATCTGAGTAAACTGACTAACCATGTTCATGTACTGGAAGACTTAAATAGTGTTAAGATGGCAATACTTCCCAACATGATCCATAGATTCAACACCATTCCTATCAAAATTCCAGCTGACTTATTTGTAGAAATTGACAAGCTGATCCTAAAATTCACATGGAAATTCAAGGGATGCAAAATAGCCAAAATAATATTGGAAAAAAGAAAGTTGGAGGACTCACACTTCTTGATTTCAAAACTTACTACAAAGCTACAATACACAAGACAGTGTAGTACTGTCATAAGGATGGACATGTTGGTCAATGGAATAGAATTTGAGAATCCAGATATAAACCCTCACATTTACAATCAATTAGTCTTCAATAAGGGTGCCACGACAATTCAATAGGAAAGGAATAGTCTCTTCAACAAATGATGCTTGAACAATTGGATATCTATATGCAAAAGACTGAAGTTGGACCCCTACTTCACACCATATATAAAAAATTGAGTCAAAATGCACCAAAGATTTAAATGTAAGAGCCAAACCTGTAAAACCTTTAGAAGAAAATAGCATAAATATTTGTGACATTGGAGTAGGCAATAGTTTCTTAAATATGACACTAAAAGCACAAAGCACAAACAGCATAAGAAAAAATAGATAAATTGGACATCAGCAAAATGAAAAACTTCGATACTTCAAAGAACATCATCAACAAAGTGAAAAGACAATCCACAGAATGGAAAAAAATCTTCACAAATCATGTATCTGATAAGGGACTTGTATGTAGAATATACAAGGAACCCTTACAACTCAAAAAAAAAAAAAAAAAAAAGACAAATAACCCAATTCAAAAATGGGCAAAGGATCTGAATAGAGAGTTCTCCGAAGTGGATATGCAAATAGCTAATAAGCATACGAAAAAATGCTCAACATTAGTCATCAGGGAAATGCAAAATAAAACCACAATGAGATACCACTTCACACCCACTAAGATGGTTATACTCAAAAATACAGAAAATTACAAGTGTTACTGAGAATTTAGAGAAATAAGAACCCTTATGAACTGCTGGTGGGAATGTAAAATGATGCAGTTGCTTTGGAAAATGGTTAAACATAGAGTTACCATATGATTTGTAATTCCACTCCTACATATTTACCCAAGAGAAGAGAAAGTACATGCCTACGCAAAAACTTGTACATGAATGTTCATAGCAGCATTATTCATAACAGCCATTTGGAAACAACCCAAATGTCCATCAACTGAATAATGATAAATAAAATGTGGTATATCCATGCAATAGAATGGATATTTTATTCAGCTATGAAAAGGAATAAAGTGCTGATACATTCTACTAAATGGATGATCTTTGAAAAAATTATGCTAAGTGAAAGAAGCCCGTCACAGTCACAAAGGACCACATACTGAATGATTCCTCGCCTATGAAATGTCCAGATTAGGGAAATCTATAGAGACTGAAGGTAGATTAGTGGTTGCCTAGGAGAAGGAGGCTTGGGGGATTGGAAATTGGGGGTAACAGCTAAGGGGTGTGTTGTTTCTCTGGGAGGTAATGAAAATGTTCCAAAATTGGTTCTGGCTATGGTTACACGACTCTGTGAATATACTAAAAACCACTGAGTTGCACAGTTAAATATGTGAATTCTATTGTATGTGAAGTATATCTCAATAAAGTTGTGTTTTTTTAAAAAAAAAAACACAAGAACCACTGCTTTAGAGGTTAATATTTTTCAGGTCAGTAGCAGGGGCTGCTTTCCCTCAAAATAACTGAACCTGCAGCTAGAGTAATGGCTCACCAACTGAGGGGGTGCCAGGGTCATTGCCAACTAATTAAAGCAGTGAAGGTGTCCTGGAGCTTACTCAGGGGCGTGACATTAACATATCTTTTATTTTTACCAAAATGGGCCTCATTTAGTTATTTTAGAATAACTAAACATTAGCAAAGAAAAGAAGTAGGCTTAAAAAGCCTACTTTTGAAAAATGTGAGTGCAATGGAATGTTTTCTCATGAATCCTGTTGACTGTTACTCACATTCAATCAGTCATATTCCCCAAATTCTTACAGAATGGCTTCTCTTGGGGAATGGATCAGGGTACCATCTTCTTGGTGCTCCCAGACCATGCCAACTCCTGGGCCTTTGAAGCCGAATGAAACTTGGAGTGCAGATTAATAGATGTTATTATTGGGACAGTTCCAAAGGTCTTTGGTTGTAGGCATGCCCTATTTCCTTGAACCCTTCTGCCCCCGACCATCTGACATTCATCATATGACATTATTTAAATTCAAATATAAAAATTATTGTTGAAGGATCTTTTTTTTTTTTTATAACAAGAGTCTCATTAAATGCATTTTTCCACTAAAAGTTGGAGGAATTCTCACTATATGCATTGTGTACACACAGTATGAAAGTGTACTAGGATTTTGGGTTTTAAGTTGTGTTTTCTAAGCAGTACTTCATGCATCCTTTCCCAACACCTCCGTGAAATAGCTCCACACATGCGTGCACAAAAGAAGTCATAGAAAAAGGTGAAGATTGAACAACACTAAAAACTAAGACTGATGCACAACCTACTGTGAGAACGGGTGAGAAATCTTTGCTACCTGTAAGGGCAGGGAGAACCTTGGTAACAACGAGTAGCGGGAACATTAACTCCATTAATTCAGAGTATCAAAGAGTCAGTCAGTAGGGTCATCACTGAGAAAAACTCTAGGCATATTCAGTATTTTTATGTTAAGCAATAAAAGAATAAGAAGACTACATAGTTGAATAATAATTAATATTGGAGTGAAGAAAGCCTTTATAATCAAATTAACGAGGGCAGAAACCAAAAGGGGATATTTGATAGATTTGACATCATAGAAATCACAAATGTCTACATATCAAAACATCAGGCGCAAAACATAAATGCAGGGGCCAAACTGGTGAAAAGAAATCTTTCTACATATATGTATATTTATATCTATATATCTTTATATCTACATGTATATATACTATATGACATAAGTAATGAGAAAGGATTTTAAATATAAGAACTCATAAATTAATTTAAAAAAGTGGATAAGCGTGTGAACAGGCAGTTCACAAAAGAAGACATCAAATGACGAACAAATACGCAGTCATAATATTAGTCTTCAAATCCAAGCAGCTTTGCTGTTTTGGGGGGAGGTGTTCCTATCACATTGACAACGATTGAGAGGAGTGATAACGACCACTTAGTGTGTGAGGTGAGGAAGCGCACACTCATTTATTGTTGCAAATGGGTACAACTTTTCTGAAGGGCAATTTGGCTGTACTTGTCAAAACCTTGAAAAAGTATACCCTTTGGAGGTGTCTAAATATTTACTGAGTTGTTCGTCACAGTATTGTTTAATGTCATGGGAAAATTTTCAAGTTTAAAATGAAAGTATGGTCACTTTTTGCTTGAAAAAGTGGTAACAATGATTATGTGCACTTTTTAAAGGTCTTCTTGGTGCTATTTTGAGTTCCTAGATTTTCTAATGTGAATGTGAATTTCAGAGGGAAGTAAATGTTTATTTAAAAAATATCTGATACAACAAATGTTATATAATAGTGTATACATCCTAGCAGCATCAAAATGCCGTGTGTGTGGTCAAGCAGAACGGCGTGGCTAGCACATGTGTTTGTATGAGTGGGGTGTAGGGCACAGGCAGGACTGAGGGGAGGGCTGGTCTCTGTTTGGACCAAAGAACTGGTCTGTTGGAGGTTAAGTGCACTGCCAGAGAGAAGCCTCTTTTTGTCTGCCCTTTTTGCCTCCCCAATTTACTTTGTCTTGGAAGAGTAGTTAGTATAGAAGAATCCATGCATTAAATTCAACCTTGCACATCACCAGAATTTAATTAATTAGTTAACTAATTAATTAAGGACCAGAGATAAAAATAAAGAAAAACCCTAAAATTTTACCCCTGTCCCAACTTGTTCCATAATATAATTTTCCTGTAGTCCTATAAATGGTGAATCTCAGTCTAATATTTGGATTGCAATCTCATGGGGGCGTAAGGTAAATAAGTGGATGTAAAATTGTTTTCCTGTTTTACCTCACAGTTTTCCCAGAAACAAAATTTTCCTCATTGATGTTTCATTACATTGTTGACGTTGAGTGTTATATTCAATAATGAAAACATTAATGTGTTTTCTTTTTCAATTGAGTAGGAAGTTGATATTATTCTGTGTTGTCAAGAAAGAATGAAGCTACATTTGGATAAGGCCATTGCCCAACTTGCGTAAGAGCTTTACCTCTCTCTACAATTTAAGATCTGTCACGAAACTATACTTTCATGCCTCCCATTCACATTTCTCTTGGCGTCTTATATAAAGATGTCTTATATATGGATACACACACACACGCACACGTGCACATACATGGGTTTTATCCAAAGGTTAAGATGAGTACTTGCTTTAAACTTTTATTTGGAGAAATAATTTTGAGATGCTGTAGAAAGGATTTCTGCCCTAACTGGGAGTATGGCTAAGATTTCTTTTAACTCAAAAGACTTTTATTCTTTGATAAAAGATTGACTTGTATATGTTCAACCCAACAGTTGGAAGATTAATGAATTGTGGCTCACTGTTATAGTTATTTTCCATTTCTCCTTAAAGACTCAGCCCTCCCTGATTTCCTGGCAGACTCGGCTACAGCTTCCTTCGTGCTCTGATTACACCATCGCAGCATTCACTGCATCCCATTGCATTGTAATTGTAGTAGATAGTAGGTACTTAATATTTATGGTGGGGATGGGAGGGGAGAATAATAATCAAAGGAAGGTTTTAAGCAATGATAACAGCTGTCAGCATAGAAAAAGCATTGGCTGTGTCAGTTGCCTAACATGAGTAGAAAGATCAATGTTCTTTTGGTTATGGCCATGGAAAGAGTAGTGTTGAAGATGTCACATAAAGGCAGCGATAATTCTGTTTATTCTAATGTTGTCAAGGATAACATGTGATACACCCAAAGGAGTAAGTGTTGTAGAGGTGTTGATACTGCTTGCTTAGCTGCCTACCCTGCCCATCAGTATTGAGGCTCTGAAGGTCGGTGAGGTTTAGGTGGCTGAGACCTCTCTCGATCTGTGATTGGAGGCTCTTTAATTCAGAAATTGGCGAAGATAGGTAAAAGATTAGTTAAGGATGACTGACAGCACATGGTTTGGTTAACTGTACAGTTTACTCAAGCTATAAATACAAGGCAGTGCAGTTCCGAAATTAATTTCTGTTTCCGCCCCCTAGGAGTTGCAGAAACACAGTTTAGTGTGGTTCAAAGAACTATTTTATTCTGGTCCAGTTCCTAATCCTCACTTTCTTTCATAATCTAAAAGCCACTGCCCATCTTCCGTGTTCTTTGCTCTTCTTGGCCCAGATCGTTCCACCCTGGAACAGCCACATCTTCATATTGGTCCCCATTACAAATTGCCTCATTACTGGAGCTACTGCAGGCCTTTGCAGAAAGTTCTGTCTCTGCACGTGCACTTTTTTGGAATTTTTTGTTGTTGATCCTATAAGAGTTTGGCTTTCCTTTAATATACAGTGGACAAAATGCCTATCTCATTTCCTGGGATGGCTTCTCCAGGATTTGCGGGGGCCTGGATCCCTAATGTGGTCACTGGACTCGGGCCAGTAAAGGTGACGGGAGGAGGGTTTTTCAGCTCCACTTGTCTTGGAAGGAACAATGAAACGCTCAGTTTGGATCTCAGCTGAAAATGGAATCTCATTAGGCTGCAATGTGGCAGCCAAGATTTTTCCCATCTTGGCTATAAGACAGGTCAATGGGATGCTTCCTCAAAACCTTCCTAAGGATATTCTGAGGGCAGGTAAGAGGTGTCAGCCCAAGAGAGGAAGCCTATGGGGCATCTTGGTCCCAGATCACAAATGAGAAAGGCCTTCTAATCCCAGAGTTTCAACACAATAACCTGAGGCAAGAGACTGAACACAGAAGTAGCAAGGGGACGCAGCCTTCTCATCTTTCATCCTTTGCACATGTGTACTGTTTTAGAATTCACAAAATGCAGATGACTGGCATGCTGCTACCCTCATGTCTACTTTAAAAATTAAAAAAATCAGCTCTGACAGGTCAAGTGACTTACCCAAAGGCACAGGCAAGTTAAAGGGAAGCTGTGTCTAGAATTAGTCTATTCAATTCAATGCAGGCTTTACTGAGGGGCTCCTATAACCCAAGACCAGTTTTGGGTGCTGGGAATACAGAAATGATTAAGATCATCCAGTTGTCCTGCTTTTTCAAATACCATCTATATGCTAATGCCTCCCAAATTTTTATTTCTATCCCAGACCTTTCTCTCAATTCTAGCAACCTACTTAAGTACCTCCACTTGGAGGTTTAATGCACACTCAAGCTCAATGTGTCAGCTGAACTTCTGTGCTCTCCCCCGCCACGCACCCACAGCCTCGCCCCCTCAGCTGATGGAATTCTGCTATTCCAATTACTCCACTTCAGCTCTTTTTTCTCACTGATGTCCAATCTCCCACAAGATTCACTTGGTTCTGTCTTTAAAACATACCCAGAATCTGAGCACTTCTCACCTCCTTCACTGCTACTCCATTGGCCCAGGCCGCCACCATCCCTCACCCGGGTGACTGCATCTGTCTGCCAATGGGTCTCCCTGCCCCCTGCAATCTGTTCTCAACCCAACACCAGAATGATCCTTTGAAATTGTCAGTCAGTGGTGTCTCATTTCACCCAGAGGAAAACCTGACTTCTTCCAGTGTCCAACAAGGCCCTGAGTGATCTGGTTCTCACCCGTGAAAGTCTTTGCTCAAACATTGCCTCCTCAAGGAGTCCTACTCTGACCTTGCTATTGAAAACCATCACTCACACTCTTGGTGCCCTTTTTTCTGCTTTGTTTTCTGCATTGTTCTGCTAACAAATCACATGATTTGCTTATTCACTAGGGGTATTGCCTGTCTCACCCCCAAAGATGTGAGCTCCTTTGGGAACAGATGTTTGTTTTGTCCATGATGCATCCCAGGCTTGTAGAACAGTGCTTGGCCTGTGGTAGGCACTCAATAATCGGCTACTCCATGAGTAAAGATGTGGCTCTCCTGTCACCCACACCCGCCCCCCGGGCCTATCTCTTTGGTAGTGAGCTACTAAGTCTCCTCTCTGCCTGGCAGGGCAGGGAATGCCATGCATCTCAGAGCTCACCAAGGCCTCTTCCTTCCCAGAGGGGTGGCTGCTGGATCACACGAGTCTGGGGGCCACCAATTCCTGATCTCTTTTCCAGAACTCTGACTTCTGCCCTGGAGGTTAATTTTGACCTTTGGTTTCCATCTCCTGCCAAACTCCTCAGGCCTGGCATGACCACAAACTGAGGTCACCTATGGCTGGAGAGAGGCTGGCTGTAAATGTCTCATAACCGCTTGGGGAATTGCACTCAAAGAATGAAGGAGAAAGGAGTTAGGATGTAGAAGAGGAAAAGGAAGGTGCAGATGTGGGCAGATTACTCTAAACCAGTGTCCTGTCTGGAACAGTTTTTGTGTTAGGAAGATGCACCCCTGCCTGGGGCCTCCAGCTACCCGACTTCTGTGTATCTACACCTCTTCTCCCCAAACCCCTCCCTACCCCATGGAAGGGGCGGCCTGGGCAGGGTTCTAAGTACTCACATGTATGGACATCTCCAGAGAAGGCTCCTTTTGATTGAGAAGTTGGGCATTGTGTGAAGGAGGAGAGACCCTAAGAGCAGTAATGGGTGGGTCCCAACACAGAAGGCCATTATGCTTCCTCATACAAAATTGTTACCTAAACTTGAAGCTCCGTTTCCCTACTCTGTGTCTTAGAGCTAACAGAGCTTCCCAGCACGAGCTAGAGAAGGACCTCAGTGATAAACAGGCTGCTTACCGGATTGATGATAAGTGCCACCATCTGCGAAACACGTCGGACGGCGTCAGCTACTTTCGCGGCGTGGAGAGGGTGGATGCCACGTAAGTCAGGCACATGCCGCTTCTGTGATTTGGGGGTCGTTTAATTCATTCTCTCTCCTTTCAAAATGATGCAGCTTAGGTTAAAATGGAAGACACAGGAAGAGATGGAGAGGTAAAAGGCACAGCTGTTTTGGACAAGTCTTCAGGAGTCATGCCTGTCCTGTGGTCAGCCCTTGACACACGCATCCTGTATTCTTTTGTAAAAGAATATTTGTTGTTTATATTTATAAATATGAAAATAACATCTTTTTGATGCAGGAAACCTAGAAAACACAGATAAGCATGAAGAAAATAAAGTGTTGCCAGTATTGAATGCCCTAGACTTGGTGGGCTACAAGCTGAAAAATAGCTTCATGTTTTTATTACCACTGCTTGTTAACCTTCCTCTGTCAATGGTTTCTTTGCCAGGCTCCTGCACGCAATCTTGGCCTCATGTCTTTTCCAGCCATTCCTTAAAAAAAAATCAACTTGATTGAGGTGAAATTGACCCACAATAAAATGCATTCGGTGTAAGTGTATGCTTTGATGAGTTTTGACAAATTTCTATGCCTAGGTAACCATGATTGCAGTTGAGATAAAGAATATTTTTGCGACCCCAAAAAGTTCCCTTGTGTTCTTCCCACACTCATGCCCCCTCCCCCTTGTCAAGTGACCCCCAAATGGATTCTCTCCTGTGGGGCTGGTCACCCCCGGCAGCCCTCCTCTTAGCTCTCCGGCAGCAGGATGTACCAGCTTTGGCTTTTAAATTCTTCAGGTGTGAATCAGATTCAGACCCTATGTCCTAAGTGGTCCCCACAAAATGCCTCTTACTTGGCTTGAGGTGAGCAGGAAGCATCTTCCTCTTCTTCTTCCGGGACGGGGGGTGGGCTGGGATCGAACCCCACACTCTGACCAATTAGCCCTCCCTAAAGGGCCTCCTCTATTCCGGCATGAATTCTTAGCCATCTTATAGAATATCAGGTATGGAGCACATAGGGTGTTATTTTGGGTCATTGTGGCCTGAGGTAAAAACTCTGGTCAACAGTAAGAGTCTCATTTGATATCCTATTACATCACAAACAAAGAAATGTCACCCATAAGCCCACCACCCAGAGATGCCCAATGTTAACAACTTACCATTAGACCTTCCAATATTCTTCCGTGCATGTAGATATAGATTAATATTTTAAAATGATAGTATTACACAATACTGTTTTGTATAGCCTAATTTTTCAATTCATGTTATATCAAAAACATTGTGAACATATTCTTCTACAATAAGAGTTTACATATATGGACTACTTTTGTAAATGTACCATAATTTACTTTTGGACATTTAGATCGTTGGCATAAACAATTCAAAGATTGGCATAAATATTGCTGAAAACGAATATCTTCATGTATACATCTTAGGGAGCATTATTTCCTTAGGATAAGTTTCTATAGTGCTCTCTTCAGCAGCACATAACTAATGTTGGAACTATACAGAGAAGATTAGCATGGTGCCTGCACAAGGATGACATGCAAATTCATGAATCGTTCCATATTTTTCATCCCAGAGATGTCATGTACAGTGTAGTGATGACAGTTAACAATACCGTATTATATATTTGACAGTTTCTAAGAGAGTAGATCTTAGAAGTTCTCATCACAAGAAAAAAATTTGTAACTATGTGTGGTGATGGGTGTTAACTAAACTTATTGTGCTGACCATTTCACAATGTATACATTTACTAAATCATTATGTTGCACACCTACCTAAAACGAATACAATGCTATATGTCAATTATATCTCAATAAAAAAAAAATTTCCGGAGGTGAAATTTCTGGGTTATGCACATTTGAAAGGTCTTGGTTTAACCTCCAGCATGTTTGTACCAATTCAACATTCCTACTTGCAGGATATGAGAGAATCTTTCTCTAAACATGCTCACCAGTGAATTATCATTCTCTTCACTCTTTGCTATTCTGATAAAGGGTTGTTTGTATGTTGTTGTTTTCATTGGTACTTCTTTGATTACTCCTGAGGTTGCATATTTCTTTACATGCTCCTTGGGCTGGTGCAACACATTTCACATTTCTAATGAACCCACATACCCTTCATCCATCCTTTTCTCCCCCCAGATTAGCAGAGGACTTAATTTATACCTTGGATTTAAAGAAAATAAGCAGTAAAATAGGAGCAATTAAGAAAAATTTAAAATAAGTTTTGCTCTGAGGTTTACATTTTATGCGGTAAAACCAGGATCCAGTGATTTGGGGTTTTCTCTTTCTCAAGATGAGTGATTGCCTACAGACGGTCTAGGCCGATTCGTCATTGTCACCATTGTATGGTTCTAATTCCTTTTCTCAGGATCTCAGTGCCCGAGTCCTGGGCCAAATTTACAGATGACAATATTCTCCGCTCTCAGAGTGAACGAGCAGCCTCTGCCAAACTAAGAGACGACATTCAAAACCTCTTAGTTGTGACTGCCAACGAGATGTGGAATCAATTCAACAAAGTGAACTTGTCTTTCACCAGTCGCATTGCTGAAACTGCAGATGCTAAAAATAAGATTCAGATTCACTTAGCAAAGGTAAATCAGGCCTGGGTGGTGCCCCTTAGCTGACTTGGGTAAGTGGAGCAGGGGCTCGGGGACCACAAACCTCTCACCACTCCCAGAGAGACGCCTTACGGCACACGACTTCCTGGCCACGCAGACTGAGAAAAATGAAAAACAGCACAAAGCACACCATTTATTTTAGCCGGGTAGCCAGGTGTCAAAATGAAATTGGAACCCACTGGGTTTTGGAACACAAAGAATGCACTATGTAAAGAAAGGTTCTTAGTATTTAATAGAAACAAAAATATTATTATTAAAGTTTAATGAATCACTGTATGTAACTAAGAAGTGAATTTATTATTAGAACATATGGTAGGAATGTTTTCTGTTAAATTATTTCAGGCTCTTTTTTCTGGAGTACAAAACCAAATACAGGAAACTACTAGGTAGTTCAAAGTGTTTCTGATATTGAACTTGTTAACTTTTTAAAGTGCTCTAAGAGTTTTACGATGACAATAAAATGAAGGATTCAAGCAGAATTCGTACGTTTCAAGATAACCAAGGAGCTCTTCTTTTATTTAGTATCAGTCTTGGAGCACTTATTATTTCTGTAGATTATGCTGCATTTAATCTATCGTCTCTTGTTTTAAGAACCTTCCACCATTGGCCATGTCACTCTCAGGTGATATTATCCAGTCGACGGCACCATGTTTTCCCAGGCTGCAGCAATTTACCTTTCCTTCTCATGGTGTCTTCTTTGGGCAACAAATATTTATTGAGCTAGACAGTGTGGTAAATGTTGTGAAGGGCAGAAAGAAGCAGAAAATGTAGTTTTTCTTCCCAGGAAGCTTATACTTGTGGAGAAGGGATGCATACATATGAAAAGCTTATGAGCAATTGGTAACAATAAAAAAATTACAAATTGTGGTTGCCAAATAACAAATACAAGAAGTGTTTTTGGGGTTTGGGAGAAGGCGTGAACATTCTAGGTGGGGCAACATCTTGAACAAAGCCTTGCAAGGTAGGCAATCAGACGTTGAGTTCAAGTCTGTAAAGAGACCAGTTTGGTGTGGCTAGTGTGTGTTCTGGAGAGAAGCTTGGGAAGGTAGGTTGGAGCCAGACTGTAGAAGACATTGATGGGAAGGTATCCATTGGGCAGTAAGAAGCCATTCTAAAGGCCTTTTAGAAGACTGATGTGATGGAGTCCCTTTGTTCAACAAATTTCTATTTACTACTGTACGAGTTTGTTAGGGCTGCTATTTATACAAAGCACTACAGACTGGGTGCTTAAACGGCAGAAACTTATTGTGTCACAGTTCTGGAGGCTAGACGTCTGAGATCAAATTGTTGGCAGGGTTGTGTTTTTCTGAGGCCTCTCTCCTTGGCTTGTAGATGACTGTCTTTTTCCCCTCTGTCTTCACATCGTCTTCCCTCTGTGTGTGTGTCTGTCGTAATCTCCTCTTCTTACAAGGACACCAGTCATATTGCATTAGGACCCACCCTAATGACCTCATGTTAACCTAATTACCTCTTTAAAGGCCCTGTCTCCAAATACAGTCACATTCTGAGGTACTTGGGTTAGGACTTCAACATATGAATGGGGGTGGGGGGCAGAGAAAAAGATAGAATTCAGCCTATAAAAGCTACATTTAAGGTGCAGTGCTAGGCACTTTGGGGTATGCACCCATGAAAGAAACACTGACCTCGCCGCCTTGTATCTTAGAGTGAGGCAAGACATGTACGTACAAAATGATAAGTTCCCTCAGAAAGGTGTAGAACGAACCCCTTGGAGCCACAGATGAAATGTTTGGTTTGTTTAGCAGAAGGAGCAGTTATTTCCAATGGTGAGAGAGAGGGATGGCTTCACGGAGCAGGGAGCCCCCAAGGGTGGCCTTGGTGATAGGAACAGTGTAATGATTTTCAGCAGGTGGTTGAAAGCTTGGGAGAGAGGTCAAAGCTTAAGTGACAGATTTAAGAGTTCCTGGTTTACACAAGTGCTGAGTCTGTGTGATTACACGAGAGCTCCGTAGGGGGAAAGGATGTAGCAGAGAAGTGGTCGGACTACAAAACCTTGCACTGGAAGTGATGAGGAATAGTTAGAGAGAGAGGCAAGGAGTTAGGAGAGCGGTTGGCCAGAGAAAATAAGCAAGACGAGAGTTTCAAGGAGAGGGAGACATGGGAGAGGCCTCATCGTGGGCTTTGAGAGTGCAGGTTCATGAGGGCAACTAGGGCCGGAGACAGAATACAGGCGCCACCTGGAGATTAGGTGGGCGGGAAGTGGAGGGAGTGAGCAAGGCCACTGTTGAATACATTTGGCAGTGAGCGTGAGGAGAGGGGTGGGAGGGCACCGATTGGAGAGTACCCACCTGGGATGGGATGAGAGAGTGGTGGTAAAGACAGGAGGTTTTAAAAGTCTTCGGGTGATACTCGGGCATGTCTCCAGGCAACAGGAAAGGGGCTGAGGAAGAGGGAGAACAAGGGGAGGCATGTGGAGAAATGGGAGTCGAGAGGTCAGGTAGTGGGAGAAGGAAGGGTTTGCAGAGCATAGGAGGGGGCCTCACTTGACAGGGGAGGAACCAGGGAGAGATCAGGTTTATGCAATCTGGGGGACTGTGTTTAAGAAAAAGTCTATAAAATCAGTACTACAAAATTGCCAGTGCTCCTCCCTTGCACGTGAGACACCCTGAAACTTGAAGTGGATTTGCTTTAAGGCAAATCCTCCACTAGCAGGAAAACATGTCTACGAGATTAGTAAGAAGAGACAGCGGGAAGATAAAGAGGCAAGGACATATTGGTGTGAGGAGGGACGTTAGGACCACTCAAACCTTACGGCCTCACTTTTCTCAGAGTTACACACAGATATGTGCCGGTAAATATTTAACAACCCCTGATCTGGAGTGGAGGGGGAAGCTCTGATTTGTAGCATTTGCCCATTTCTGTGGGCTAAATACTCCCACCATGGCTGATTTCACCCGGAGTTGGGAAGAGATGCGCACAGTCAGCTCTCCAGGGCAGCCCCACACTGCAGGTGCCCCGGGGTGGGGCTGGGAGGGAGCGGGGCTCTCAGAGAATCCACATCCCTATTGGAGAGGGTGAGGCACCCTGGCACCTAGCGGACAGGCAGGAGGCGGGAAGCGGGCTGTTGAGGGCACAGCACCAAAGCCTCGGGCACTTGCTTCTGTTCCCACAGACTCTGCAAGAGATTTTCCAGACTGAAATGACCATAGAATCCATCAAGAAGGCCATCAAGGACAAGTCTGCCTTCCTGAAGGTGGCTCAGACCAGACTGGACGAGCGGACGAGGAGACCGAACATAGAGCTCTGCCGAGACATGGCTCAGCTACGGTGAGGAGGCGGGAGCGCCCCAGAGGAGGGGCAAGCTCCGGCCTTGGGACAGCCATTGGCCTGACTGCGGCTCTGAGCTCTGTATAAAGGCGCCTTCTGCCGACACGCCGGTAATATGGAGGGGCATGGTAAAGCTCATCGTGTGGGAGCATTGGCCGGCTAGTGTTTCATGGGCGTGGAGTTTCAGTTGGGGATGATACAAAGTTCTCGAGATGCATGATGGTGATTGCACAACATCGTGAATGTACTTAGTGCCATGAACTGTACGCTTAAAAACAGTTGAGATGGTAAGTTTTGGGTTATGTATATTTTACCACGATTGAAAAAAAAAGGATATGACATCGACACTACATACAAAACAAGTCTCAATAAACATTAAGCCTCATTCAGTGGGGCCAAGGTGGCCTTTGGTTTCCTTAGCACTTCCCTGGAGTCTTTGGAGTTTCCAGAACACCCCTCTTACAAGCAGCAGAGTGCGTTGGCTTGCTGTGTGTTGGCTTGCCGTGTATTTCTCAGGGCCGGGGGACTCATCAGAAAAGGGACTTGTGGTACCAATTCCACTGACCCCTGTCTGTTTGCTCTCACCCATTTGCTCTCATTGGCCTCATTTGGCGGTTAATATCTGCTCTCTCCTCAAGACCATCCTCCTGATCCCCTAAAACCTCCGAAGATCTCATTTAGGCTCATTTCAGTTTGCTCTGTTCTCAGTGGAAATTGAAAACAGCTGGCCTTCATCAAGCACGTCTCCCACATATACATGGCAGGAGGAATCTGACACCACAGTTTATCTACAAAACATGGATCTATTTTATTATTATTATTTAACTTTGAAGATTCCTTTTAGGGTGGGCTTGTAAGGAATTGGCCAAGATTCAAACCTCCCCCCTCACCCCCCAATTCTGGCTTCATTTCCAATTTCCCAATACCTGCCTCTGCCTTTTCTTTCTGGATTTCATCATTGCTATTCTTAGATCATGAAATGCTCCATGCAGAAGCAAATTAAATTTATAGCAACAATAGGAGGAACAAAGGGGCAACACTTGAACTCCAAA
This sequence comes from Diceros bicornis minor, assembly GCF_020826845.1. Taxonomy (NCBI): domain Eukaryota; kingdom Metazoa; phylum Chordata; class Mammalia; order Perissodactyla; family Rhinocerotidae; genus Diceros; species Diceros bicornis. The sequence continues at coordinate 4,178,757 of NC_080757.1, forward strand.
ACACTTTCTGGTGCAGTAGGGAGATGCCACTAGCCTTGTCTTCTACCTGGTCCTGTGATAGAATTCCTTTATCATCATGAAAGGTTTATCTGAGGGGTAAAATGATTTTGAGCTCTACCAGAGAAGCAAGTGGTGGGTTGAGGCCGTGGATTTCCTGGAGGGGAAGAAAAGGGTGATCTTTTTGAGGCCAACAGTGATGAAAATAAAGATAGTGATGGTGATAATAATAATAGCTGCTCCTGTTTACTGATCTCACTCTGCTGGGCACTGTCCTGAGCACTTTACACTACCTCATTCATCGTCTTCATTTTACAAATGAGGAAACTGAGGCAGCAGTGGGCTGAGTGACTCAGCCAAGCTGGCACCTGGTGGTAGGAAGGAGAGCCACTTTTTGAATCCTTGCCCATCTCACTGCAGAGCTCTCTTCCACCAAACCAACTATTTGCTTCAGCTTTTCTTGTCTTTCACGTTGCATGGTGATTTCACCATCCGCCTATCACGTACCTGATCTTGTCTGACCCTCTCAATGCCCATATGGGACGAATTGGCAAAGCAGGTACTGGATCCTCATCTCCTTCTCACAGAGGATAAACTGAAGGTCACAGAGGAGATGTTACTGCAAAACACCCTACACGTATAGCGTACATGTTGTCTGTGCTGGATGCCAAGAAGCATGCTTTAGAATATATGCAAGTGCCCTTCATCTCCGTCGTTAGCTGCATTTCTCCTAGTGGAGGCCATAGGAGTTCACTCAGGCTACATGTTTCTCAAAGTGGGTTCCATAGAACTGCTACTCATACACAGCCCATAATTTAGGATAAGCTGCCCTCCACTCGAGAGGTGAGGCAAGCCCACAGACAGCCAGTCTGGAGTGTCTGTCTGCTTCAGAAAAGCCTGGGAGTGAGAGTACACCCATTTGGCCACTTAGGGTTAGGTCACAAATTGTGGCTTTATGCAAATATTATTAGGAGAAGACCAGCTGAAGTTTCATTCTCTGAAAATTTCTGCAAAGTCATCAAGAGTAGAGATGGAGGAAAATAAATTATGCAGATTGCCATTAGACAAACACAGGGTTGCTTTTTAAAAGAATTTTGAGTAGTGGTCTAATTTGACTTTGGAGTTATCAAACAAGGAGGCAGTCATGGCTGCTTCTGAGAAGCTGAATGATTTTTACTCTTTTCTCCCCCTTTGCAGCTCCCAGAATTTGCTTTTCCTTTATTTCCTGTCGACTCCATAGTATGTCTATTTCCTCTGCTCCTTTATTGACTTTGGGACAAAACCTACTTTTGTTTCTGTAAAGATTTCTTGTTAAAATATCATTGCCAAAAATATGGTCCTGGAGTAACAACAGTGGAATTTAGGATTATTATTGGGGGAGGGGATTATGTTCCTTATTTAACTGATCATTCTGAAAGCAACCCTTTGGCCATCTAGATTAAGAAAAAATAAAAACCATAAACTCAGGGGAGTGAGGACTGAGAAAAATTGCCGTTTTCATTTCAAGACCTTTATTTTCATTTAAAATTTTCTAAACGGGTTCTTTCAAAAGTAATTCTAAACATTCTTGGCATCTTTGGTGGCAGGCCAGCCCAGGCTCTGCTGTACTTAAATAATCTGGATTTTTTTTTTTATACTACGGTAGCTTTATTTGTATTTGAATGAAAAATGTTTTTCAGTTCTGTAATTCCCCCAAAATGAGTGGTTTCAGCAGAACAGCTCTCTGTGATCTGCCAAGAACAAGGAAACTGCAAGTGCAACGTGGCCTTGAAAGATGATGAAAAATGTATTTCTAGTGGCGAAAGTTGAGAGAAGTGTAGCATCTCCTAGCTGTGTTCACGAAGCAACGGGAAAACAAGGACGTTAACTGCCTGTGTTCTATGTAGCTTGAATTCCCTTTTTCTGTTAAACATTGATATTTTAACACCGATGTATTTGAAAAAGTTCCCTCGCAGATAAATTTTCCACTAGACTAGTATTTGGCTGCGAGCAGTGAAGACTCGTATATCATTCTGCTCCATTTCCTACCTTGGGGTTCAGGGTTCCCTTTGAAGCCAGTGGAAGGGGCACAGGGCGGGTGGGAGATGAGAGGCAGGCCCCGTGCGATTATAAACAAGCGGCTGTCGTAAATCCCAGCGCCGGCCGATTGCAGCAGCCTCCCCGAAGATCTGTTTCTTTGCTAGGGATATTTTATACCCTGGGATCTTCAAAAAAGGCTTTCTTTTTAATCCAACTTGATCTAAACAACAACAAAATATGCTTTTAGATCAGTTCTCAGATTTTGTGTTTACCAATCCGACACCAAAAGAAACTTCGGCACTTAGGTTTCAATTCCTTCCCTCCCCATTGAAAGGAAGAAAAGAGTACAGGTTCTAAGACGAAAGGAGACAGTGTGGATGTGTTCTCACGGCTTGTTGTTGCTTCCGTGAGCCTTTTTGGGGGCCGGTTGTGGTGCCCTCCCCTTCCTGGGCTAGCTGCAGGTGGCTTGGGAGCAGAGCCTCCAGGATCCCTCTGGCCTGTGCTTTCTCTTCGTCACCTGGGGTCTGGTTCCTGTTCCTGGGAGACCCTGTGGACTTGGACCTCTGGGCAGCTCCCTACCTCCCACGGCGACCTCCTTCACCTGGAACATGGAAGTCGGTCCTCATCCAACAAGTATTTTTTGCCTGCCTGTCAGCTATAGGAGGGGCTGTGGATGCAGCCATGAGCAAGGCCGGCTCAGGTGGGTGGTGGTTTCCTGGAGATGATGGCCTGCAGGGCAGACGTGGTAAACAGGCAGTGACAAACACCCTCATGGCTGCAAAAGGGTTGGTGCTCTTGAAACACAAGACATCAGGCTGCGACCTAGTCCCAGGGTTAAGGGAGGAACTTCTCGAAGAAGTGTCTGTTCACCCGGGTTTTGAGGATAGCATAAATTAGAGGGATGAAGAGCCCAGTAAGGGCCTTCTGGGCTGAGGGGATGGGAAGGGCGAAGGCCCTGCAGTCAGAGACAGAGCATGCACATTCGAGAACATGCCTGCAGAGCGGAGAGGGAAGGGTGCAGTGTGGTGAGGGTGTTGTGAGGCTTAGTATGAGACAGGAAAAACAGGATTTTACGATCGAGGGACATGGGGGCAGGAAGAAGAGGGCAGGGTCAAGATGATCAGAAGGTTTTTGGTTTCAGCATCTGCAAGGATGACATTGCCATTACTTGAGATGGGACCCACAGGTGGCCTGGGGTGCCGGTGATGCATCTACTCTGTACCCCACCTCAGCCCAGGTCAGCCACAGACTGGCATATCCCCCAGGGAGCATGTGCAGAAAGTGGGCATGGTGGAGCGGTCCCGGGGAGTTCCCAGAGCATCATCATCAGATTGCTGTGCCGTCCCACGAGATGTGATGTTTGCTCCGTCGTGGAGTTGATCTCTAAAGGTCAAAGAGAGTTCAAGTCCCTCAAAATTGTGCTTCCTTTTTGAAAAATATTTATTGTGTTCTTTCTGGCTTTAAGAGTAGTATCTGTTCATGATAGAAAAAAATCAGAAAATGAAATAAAAAATAAAACCCATCCTCAATTCTTCATGCCATTGAGGGATAACCAATGTTAGCATTTCGTTGTGTTTGCCACCAGGCACATTAACAAAATTGTGATCATGCCGCATAGAGGATTTTATATCCAGACTTTTTCAACCAACGTTATATTCTCAGTTTCTTTCCCCATGGGAAGTACAAATTCTTTTCTAAAAAGTATTGCTCGCATAGTGGTCCAAGTACATCTGGCTATAGCATCCATTGTCATTAGGCATTAATGTTGTTTTGTGCTGTTCTCTTAGAATATTACTCAATACAAGCTAACACTACAAATAAATTATTCCTTTATACTTTTATGTCAAACTTTTCACCTTGCTTATTTTTTTTCTAAAAGTTTGTTCAATTTCACAAGTAAGATATGGATATTTTCTGATTTCAAAATGAGTTCAAATAATACAGATCTATATGGAGTACAAAATGGGAGTCCCCTTTTCTGCCCTCTCCTTCCCACCCCCAACCCAAGCAACAGCTGCTAATTTGGTGCATCTCCTTAAAAATGGTTAGAATTTTGGGCCGGCCCCGTGGCTTAGCGGTTAAGTGCGCGCGCTCCGCTACTGGCGGCCCGGGTTCGGATCCCGGGTGCACACCGACGCACCGCTTCTCCGGCCATGCTGAGGCTGCGTCCCACATACAGCAACTAGAAGGATGTGCAACTATGCCATACAACTATCTGCTGGGGCTTTGGGGAAAAAAAGGAGGAGGATTGGCAATAGATGTTAGCTCAGAGCCGGTCTTTCTCAAAAAAAAAAAAATGGTTACAATTTTTTCTTTAGGAAAAGGAGAGTATGGAGGGTTTTGAGTAGAAAAATTATTGCTTTGATGCCATCTTAGTATTCTGTGAGAGCCCACTTTGTGCTGACACTATACTGGCCCCTGTGGTAGGGTCACCAGCTTTTGCAAATTGAAACACAGGACGGCCAGTTAAATTTGAATTTCAGGTAAACAATAAATAATTTTTTAGTATAAGTATATCCCAAATATTGCATGGAATATTTATACTAAAATAATTATGCTAAGTAAAAATACTTACACTGAATATTATTCGGCCTTAAAAAGGAATGAAATTCTGACACATGATATCAGATGGATGAACCTTGAGGACGTTATGCTGAGTGATCTAAGTCAGTCACAAAAGGACAAATACTGCACGATTCCACTTATATGAGATACCTCGAGTCATCAAATTCATAGAAACAGAAAGTAGAATGGTGGTTGCCAGGGGCTGGAGGGAGGAGGATGAGGAGTTATTGTTTAATGGGTACAGAGTTTCAGTTTTGCAAGATGAAAAGAGTTCTGTGGATGGAAGTGGTGATGGTTGCACAATAATGTGAATGCAGGTAATGCCCCTGAACTGTACACTTAAAAATGGTTAAGACGGTAAATTCTATGTTGTGTGTATTTTACCACAATTTTAAAAGGTACTTATACTAAAAAAATTACACATTTATCTGAAATTCAAATTTAACTGGGCATCCTGTGTGTTATCTGGCAACCCGGCACTGTGGGGATTACAAACAGGAATGAAATGGGCTTCCCCAAAGGGGTCCAGGATGCTGAAGTCCACTTCCCAGGTCTCTGCTTCTGCCCTTTTCTCCCAGGGAGCTGAGAGGGTGGAGGCAGGTAAGGGACCTAGGTCGTTATTATGGCCTCGGGGGCTCCCTGTTTCATTCTTAGCTTCCTGGATAAGTGTGTGAGGCATATAAGCACGTGTGGGCCGTGTGCCTGTGGGGAGGGCAGTTCATTGATCCCCTGGCTCAGTTTCCTCATCTGTAAAACAAGGAAGCTGGGCTTGATGACTCTCACATTTGTTTTCCAGTCGACAAGTTCTGTGAAGCTGTAAAATTGCCTTGGTACAATGATTGTAACATGGTCTGGATATTTTTCTATGATCACGAAATCCTTTTCTATCTCTAGGGACGTCCACATCCGTATGTGTTCATTGTCACTGTTCTCTTTATATTACTGTATATTTTAATTCATTTCATGCACCTCTAGTCGGCTGATAAATGAACCCCCATATAAAGAAAACTTTAACTTTGAATAACTAGTTAAAATGTGATGAATTTGGAGTTGTGTTTTCAACTGACTGGAGGCAGGCAAGAGAGCAGCAGGGTAATTAAAAACAGCTGATGGGTAGTTCTATGCAAAACTGTAAGGAGAATTACCTAAACTCCCTGTACCTCCGTTTCCTCATCTGTAAAATGGGGATCATCACAGTCTCTACTTCACAGTGTTGTTATGGGGATTAAATTGTCTGATCGTATAAAGTACTTAGGATAGTATATATATATACCATGCACAAGCATCGCTTCCTTTGGAACTTTGCAATATGAAGTAGTTTGATGTTGGTGTGACCATGTGCTGCTGGGGGCTCCAGGTGCGCCCAGCACAGCAGCCACACCTCCAGTAGGAATTCACTAACCACGCACGCCCTTAATTCAGCCAATCGCCGGTCGGGGGTGTGGCCTCTGCTAACCTCACGGTGCTTTTTCCCCCACGCAGCCTTGTTAACGAGGTATACGAGGTGGACGACACCATTCAGACCCTGCAGCAGCGCCTGAGGGACGCGGAGGACACCCTGCAGTCACTGGTCCACACCAAAGCCACCCTGGAGCATGAGCTGGCCGTCAAAGCCAATTCCCTGTACATCGACCAGGAGAAGTGCATGAGCATGCGCAAGAGCTTCCCCAACACCCTCCAGCTGGTAGGCTTCTGTTAGGGGCCCCGCAGGAGGGGTTTTGTCACCCCTCAGGAAAGGTAGAACGAGAGCCCTGAATGCTAACATATTCACTTATTAAAGGATTCTGTTGAGAGAAATGTAGCAGTCTCCTGTCTTGGAAAGGCATTCGTTTGTGTCCAAGCCTTACTTCTCTACTAGTTACTAGGCCTCTGAGCTATGGGAAGGATATAAAGAAATAGAATCATCTGTAATAGGGAAGGTAAAAAAGATTATTTGTATGATTTTTGTTATTCTCTGTGTCACGTCAATGGGCAGGAAGGGAGAAATGCATGATGTCTGAGGCGGTGGGGGCAGGAATCACAGCGCGGTGGGTTTTGAGCCATGCCTCAAAGGAAACACGCAGAAGGAGAAAGGCCTCTGGCTGTGTGGTAGTTGGGGTAGTTTGAGCAAAAACAAAGGTGAAAAAATATAGACTGCATTTGGAACAACGGTTAGGAGACCAGTTTGACCGTGCTTCATAGTGCAGGTTATACAGGGAGAAATACAGTGGGTATTTCATCCAGAAATGCCTGGACAATGGGGGGCCTTCAACTCCAGCTCAAGGAGTTGGGGGAGCTGATGGGCATCTCTGAGCTGGGAAATGGCCTTATGAAAGCAATGGCTGAGCAGTGAAAGCTTGAGTTGGAGAGAGGGCAGTGGAAACAAACAAAGGGGAAATGCAAAACACACAACACATCAGCAGGACTTGTAACTCTCCACATATGGAGGGAGTGCTGAGGGATCCAGGATGACGTGGAGGCACTGACCCCCAGATGGGCTGAGAAATGGGACATTGCCTAAATTCTAGGAGGGCCTATGGTGTCTCAGGGGTTATTTTTTTTTTAACATAGCTTTTCTTTATTACTCACAAAAAATATTTGCATGACACATATTTTGGAAAATAGAGAAAACACACACAACTCCTGAAAAGCACATGTTTTTTATCACAACGCCCAGAAATAATTACTGAGGTTTGTCAACATTTTATTGTGTGTGCTTTCAATCCTTTTGCTGTGACTATATGTGTATATATCTATTTTGGTATATAGCTAATATGTAATGTTTATATTTATTTACAGATGTATAATACATAATGTCTATATTTGAATACATAATTAATATATTTTGGACCACACAGCTGATTTATAATCTCTTTTCCCCATTCAAGTATTATATATGGATTTCCATGTCCATTAGCTATTTAGCCACAATACCATTTTTTAAAACCTTCCCTTTCTATCTCTGAAAACAATAATTATTGCTTGTGGAAATTTCACAAAATACAGACAAGCCAAAGAAGAAAGTAAATATATCCCATATTTCTAAACTAACCAGATATTTTGATATACATGGATTTTATTTCTGTGTTTATATACTTATTTTCCCCTCAAAAATGGAATCATTCTGAACAAGGTAGCCAACACTCATAAAGCACTTACTATGTGTCAGATACCATTCTCAGTGTCTCGTTCACCTCAACTCATTTATACCTGATGGTATGTACACTGTCCATGACATTAAACATCTTTTCACAACTTCATTTTAATGGCTTTTTATATTCCATTGTATTGAGGTTCTAGAATGTTCTATAACCAGTTGCCCATTACTGGATATTTACATTGTGCCTTACTCTTCTCTGTCATAAACAATGTAGGTGTGATTTAATCTTGTTAGCTACGTGTTTGCAAACATGTTTAATATTTTTCTTAAGATAAGTTCCTAGATGTGGAATCGTTAGATCAGAACTTATCCACGTTTTTAAAAAGACTTTTACAATGTGTTGTCAAATTGCCCTCTTGGAAATTTGTTGCTCTGCACTCCGGCCAGCAGCCTATGAGAGGGCCTTTCTGCATCTCTGATAACCCTTTGTTATCTTTTTTTTTTACTATTTAATAGTATAAAAATGGACTTATGGCTTTAATGGACTTATGTCTTGTTCTTCGGAAACTAGTGATGGAGAAATTGTTCACTGGTCCCTTGGATTTCTTCCATTAACTGCTTGTCCTTGTTATTTGCCTATTTCCCCTGAGTATTTACCTTTTTTCCATTTATTTTTAAGAGTTCCCTGTATACCAGTCATATGACACTTCTGCCATATGTACTGAACACATATTCTTTATATGCCACTTGCCTCTAAATTTTGTTTATGGTTTTTAAGGTACAGAGGGTTCAATGTATAAATCTTTCCTTGATGACTTATGCCTTTGGAGTTACACCAGGAAAGCTCTTCCTCATCCCAAGATTATTTACTTATAATTTCTTCTAATCCCTTTAAAGATTTCTTAACTTGCATTTAAGCATCTGGAATTCAATTTGATGGGATGTAGAGAGCATGCTAGCCTTGAATCCTTTCATCTAGAAGCTCTGAGGTGGGAAGATGAGATTACCGGAGGGAAAGATTTTCTCTCGTACTTCTCACTGCTTGTGTGCCCCCCTCTCCTATTAGTGTCTCTCTCCGTATCCCTGTCTTCTCCTTGTTCTGCCCAAACCACTGTCCATTAACCCCAAACCCCATTTCTGCCTCTCTCTTTGTTTCTTAAATGTTTTTTCAGGCTTTGGTTAGTGAACTTCACAAAACATCTCAAAATGCCAGTAGAGCTGACATAAACATGATAAGCTTGGACTAGGGTTATTTTTGTGGTCTCAGTGCATCATTTTAGAAATCAAATTGTAGGTTTTGTCATTCTCCCTTTGCTTCTAATGGAAACAAAGATATATAAGTGCCACTAAAACACTTAGCAATTAGAGCAATCAAGTGTTCATAGTCATCATTTTTAGACAAAGTAAGAAGAAACGTAAATTCCATGTCTCTTATTTGTTTTATGTTTTGGGGAAAATCTTACTGACTTTCTCCATGAATTAGAATTTTGTTATCTTTTTTGAGGAATATATGCTTGTGGAGTCCTTTTACTTAAACATATGTTCCCAGCATTACAAGATGGTGATGGGAAGAAAACGTAGTTCAGACGCAGAAGAAGGCTAATTTTCTTGTTATTTTGGTAAACTGTGGGCAAGGCTAAATTCCACAAATACACATCTGGTTTCTAGTCTAAAATGTTGCCACTACTTCACGAGGACAAATATTCTAATGCTGGAATCCACGAGCAGCCAAGACTCACGAAGTGTGATCCTGTTTAGGAATCACGGGGCTGCAAATATCAACACGTGATCTGGCTTTATATGTTCGGGCCCGACTATCTTTAATATTACATGGCTTTAAGAAGAGCTGCTGGAATGTCAGAGGCTTCCACCCACCCAAGCGTCATTCAGATTTAGAAATGTGTGTAACTGCCCCTAAATAGCCAAGTCACCTATAATTTTAGTAATTTCCATTTATGTCTCTGGAGAGTGTTGTCATAAACACCTCACCTGGCACTTTTGAGTCCTGCCTTCATGCTGGAAATAGCTGAAGTGGGGTCTAGATTTAGGTTATAATTTTTATTTTGCACTGAAGACAAGAATGGATTCCTTCCCTTTGCGTGCAGTGCAGACCCAGAGCACACAGGGAGAGGTGGAGTTGCTGCTCATCTTTGCGCCCCAGTCTTCCCTCTCAGTCTTCACGCTTCCAGCCCTGGCCCTTCAACTCTTCCTGGCAGCACTGGACCCAGCAGTGGCGTGATTGCCAAGACCAGCCCTCTACGCAGAGTGCTCTGGTGGTATTTTCTGAACCCTATGTTAGTATTCGTGCATTCATGGGAAAAAGAGACAATACTTATTCTCTTGACCAGGGATGAAAATTTATTTCACCCTGAGGACCAGTTCTTGACCTTGGTAGTGCTTATTTGGAGTGTTGAGTTGAGAAGGATTCTGAGACCATGTGTGAGCTCAGACAGGTAAGAATCTAGAGGTCCGATAGGGTAGTCTCATCTGCAGGAGGTCCAGGATGGAGAAGTGGCAGCACAAACACTGTCATCCTTGCTCTGAATTCAGAATGCTCTGAATTGTCCCTGAGGTCAGATCTTTATCTTTCAACATCATTCTGTTTTGTGATCTAGGGCTCGTTCCCTGAAGACCTTGCTGTTTGCTAATTTGGCTGGGAGCTAATAGGAGACCCTTTCTGCTGCCAAATTTTTCCTTTTAGCAAAGACCTTCTAAAGAGCTCACCATGACTCAAAAAGCAACTCTGGTGGCATCACGGTAGAGTGAGGAGGGAGCTCCTTGGGGACAGGAGCCTTTCACTGCTGTTCTAAATGATATCCTGTTGTGTATGGGTAAGGCTGTGGAAACTAATACATACTTGTATTTCTCAATGACTTTCTTTTCTCCCTGGAAGGTGAAGTGATGTTGTTGGACTAAGTTTCAAAGTTCTCATCTGGGGTATTTTAGCCCTGCAGTCATTCAGACATAAGGACACTTTTCCTACCTCCCCCCAAATGGTGCTCTGCTTGCCTGAGCACCTCCTCTGTATGGAAACCTATGTATTTACTGATAACAAAAATCTCTATATGTGCTGGGGGATATCTGTTTATCTATTTACAACAAGCTGGTGGGTTTCACTTCCCAATCCCAGCCCACTCAACGTGTGTAGCAAACACAGAGGCTCTTTAAGAGAGATGAGGCCAGGCAACCTGAGAGGAAAATAACAAGCCAGGGCCACAGACGAGATCCCAGAGCACCACACACACCACAGTCTGAAAGATTAAGGCATTGACACATTAAAATAGTGCTGAATGGGGCAACCGACTTGCCTAGTTTCCTAAGGTAGATGTAATAGATGTTTTCAGGGGCTCAAGGGGAAATAATCGAGTATTCATGTCCTTGCAAAATTTCACTTTCTCTGTCTTGAATATGGGCTGACTCCCTGATCGCCTGAACCAACAGAATGCAGTATAACTCTGGGTCTGTTCCAGGCCCAAGTCTAAGAAGGCCTGGCAGCTTCTGCTTTTACCCTCTTGAAAGCTGGCTGCCACGTAAGAAGCCTGACTGCCTTGACATCGCCGTGCTGTGAGAAAGCCCAAGCACCCACGTGGAGAGGCTCGTGTGGAAGAGAACTGAGGCCCAGCCAATAGCCCCAGATAAGCTCTTAGGCTAAGCCAGCACCAACTGGCAGCCATGTGAGTGACACCATTAGAATCTTCCCGCTCTCCCAGTGCCTCAGCTGACACCATGTGAAGCAGAACTGCCCAGTCAACCCATAGGATCATAAGAAAGAATAAATTGTTGTCTGAAACTACTAAGTTTTGGGACAATTTTTTATGCAACAATAGGCAAACCAAACAAGTTTTCACTGGCTTTTCAGACATCAAATACCTGGAGAAGAAGGGAATCTAATATTGGTTGAGAGCTCACTATGTTCCCACCATGTAACATGACTGTCTCATGAGATAGTCATTATTGCCACTCTGCAAAGGGGGAAACGGAGACTCAGAGAGGTTAAGTAACCCCACAGCGGCTGAGCAACTAGTCTGAGGTTCTACTCAGATAGAACCTGGTGGATCGAGTGTTCAGCCTCCTTATCTGACGCTAGGATCTGAGCTCTTAACCACTATTTTATACTGTTAATTGGTCTCCAAGAGGGTATGCTGAGACAGTGGTTCTCCTTCTCACAACAACGTGTAAAATGATTGCGTTGATGGATTTATAATTGAGCCCAGAGGCATTTAAAAACTTTTAATTTTGGAAAATTTGTATAAAATTAAAGTGTGAGTGGGATCTAGCTTCGGGATCATTGATCACATCTTGGAATTGATACATATAATGATAACGATAGTCAACTTTTGCTGAGCAGAGGAACTTTACATATATTATTTCATCATCACGGCTATCCTCTAAGGTGCACATATTTAATTATTTACAGTCAAAAAATTAGGAAATTGAGAGTTAGAGAAGTAAAATAATCCAAAGTCAAACCACTAGTAAGTTTCAGAGTCAGAATTTGAACTCAGATAGGTTTGTTTCCAAACTTTCATTATTACCTCACTACTTTGCCTTTCTAAGCTGTTTAGAATGAATTAGCCCTTCTCAAAAGTTGTGTTTTTTTAATGAAAATCATTTTAAGACCAACGTGTTATCTTTCCCCACAGATATTCCTGAGGATATAATATTTTGAACAATCTCATCAACACAATAAATTAATTTTACCATAGTAATGCAACGTCCTAGCTCTAGACTTCTTTGGTTCTGTCTTTAAGTAGAATTTAAGGATAAAATCTGAGCGTATACTCTTTTTTTGTCAAATAGAAGAAAAAATTTCCAACAATTTGATAGAAGGTACTCAATTCTAGAAATCAAATAATTGTTCCTCACTCAACCTCTCCTGGCTTCCTGTTGGCAACACCATTGACACTGATAGATTTTAGGATTGCTCTCCATATGCCTGGTTTCTCCTGAAGAGCATTCGGTCCCAAATGGGAAGTGATTGTGTTTAGTGACCACTTACACCAGCATTTTGGATCTAGTTAACTAAAATAGATTCTTTCCCGTATATCTGCATTTTGGGTTGTCATCTGAGCTGAAGTTATAGCCACAGAAATAGCTAACTTCCTCTAGAGAGAAAAGAGAATTTAGAACTAGGTCCATCCCTTTCTTACCTTGATTTAGATTCTCTTAATCTCATCTGGCAGATTTTAAGACCCTTTGCTCACAATGTAATTCCTTGCTCATATAGAGCTCAAGATACACAGGAATGTATTAATAAAATGAGTACTAAGCATTGTGGAGTAGCAGTGTTAGGGAATGTAGAAAGGAGTCTAATTATGAAATATGGAGACAAGGAGTCAGTGAAAAGCCCAAATCTACAGACACAGAGCTATCTAGTGAGAATTTCAAGAGTCATTTAAGTTCTGGTTGGTTGGTACTCAGGATGAGTGAGTACCTTCATAAAGGTTAGAAGTTTTGAGATGTACTTATTGTTCAACCTTCAGGAAGAGGATAATGTTTACCTCTTAAGGAGGGGAAAGCTCAAAGGCTCAGGATGAGACAGAAAGACCCACTGGTGGGGGAATAATGACCATCTCTATTGGTCAGCTTCATGATGGAAGAACCTCCTCTAGCTAGATTAGACAAAAGGGATATAGGGTACCAAAAGGTTTCTAGGGTCACTGGTTAAGCTGAAGAAACAGACTCTTGGCTGACCTTCCTGAGTAACTCCCAAACCACATTGCTAGACCTGGGCGCCGAAGACGATGCCTTTTATCAGGACCAGGAAACTTCCCATCAAGTTGAGAAGACACCATCACAGCTACCAGATCTAGAACTATTTCTGTTGGGATCAGAAAACTACCTCTGCTAAATCAGGAAGCAGTAAACACAGGTACCAATTCCAGGAACATGACTTCTGTCATCCATAGAAGCAGACTCACACCTCACATCCTTCTTCTTCCAACGTAACTGAGTTCCAAAGTCAAGCCTCACACTAGTACAACCTAGTTAGTAAAACCCAAATCACATCCAAAACCCGAGCTGAAAGAAGTCTGGGAAATATAGTGTTTTTAAAGCTTTTAGCCTCTACAGTATAATAGGGCTTATTTAGGGCATAGCAGGGAAGGTTTGAGTAGATAGTAAGGGATCCAAACCACCATCCCAACTAGAATTATGCAAAGATGGCACTTGGGTGAGAGATTGTTTGGTCTGAACCAATTTACAATGATTAGGAGTTTGGACTTGTTTTTGAAGAGAAATCACATTCAAATATTAAAAATTTTAAATTCATTAAAAATTTATAAGGATTTTGAATGAATGCAATTGTTTAAAAAGATTATCAGTCTTATTACTTAGAAACGAACTCGCTTGCTGCAGGCATGGTTAGACGTATAGGAGAGAATACTTTGATTTTCTTTTTTGCTTCAAAATTTCCTATCACACTCATCTGAGAGTGTCAACATTATAAAGTGATTATTGGTGGGAGTTTTGTCCCTGCTTTACAGAAGAGAATACGAGTAGTCATCACCCTCTGGGGGTATGCTTTTGAGCTATATGTCAAATAGCTATTTGGTTTGTTTTACAGTCTACCTATGTGAGAAGTGTTTTGAAGACAGACAAGTGATTAGTTTCTGTAAGAATTTTAGCATGAATTAGGCTAAGATAGAGCTATCTGTAAAATATAAAATAAGTTTGAGCTGAAGAAACCTACCAGGCACAATGCAGAAATAAGATAACCACATAATGGGTTGCTCTGCATGTGGAGCAAATCTATAACCAGGGAAAGAATTGAGGACAGTGCTGCCCTATTAGTTAAACTTTGCCGCTCGGCACCAATTGTGGTAGTCTTTAGTGCCATAAATCAAGTTGTTTCCAGCATTCCGCCTCCCTGGCCCCATGTAGATGAATGGATCCATGTGACTAGTTCTGGCCAACGAGTTATGAGTAGAAGGGATATGAGTCACTTCAAGCTCCAGTATTTAACAGCCAGTGTGAGACTCTCCAAGATTTTCTTCCTTTTGACATGATGTATTAGTCAGGTTTCTCCAGAGAAACAGAACCAATAGGATATATATGTATATATATAAGTATATATAAGAGAAGATTTATTATAGGAATTAGTTCACATGATTACGGAGGCCAAGAACCATGATCTGCCGTCTGCAAGGTGGAGAACCAGAGAGGACACTGGTGCAATTCAGTCTGAGTCCAGAGGCCTGAGAACCATAGGAGTCGATGGTGTAATTCCCAGTCCAAGTCCAAAGGCCCGGGAATCTGGGGGCTATTGGTGTAAGTTCTGGTCTGAGTCTAAAGGCCAGAGAACCAGGAGCACCAATGTCAGAGGGCAGGAGAAGATGAATATTCCTACTGAAGCAAAGGGAACAAATTTGCTTTTCCTCTGCCTTTTTGTTCTACTCAGACTCTCAATGGATTGCATGATTCCCATCCCCTCTGGTGAGGGCCATCTTCTTTACTCAGTCTACTGATTCAAGTACTAATCTCTTCCAGAAAGGTTCTCAGACACACCCAGCACCCAGAAGTGATGTTTTACCAGCTATCTGGGCATCTCTTAGCCCAGTCAAGTTGACGCATAAAATAAACCATCACACATGACAACCAGCACCCTCTGAGATATTCCTTGAACTACAGTACACATAACGTAGCTGCTGACCTGCTGTGGCCATGTTACATGAGTAAGAAATACATTTGTGTGCTTTTAAGCCACTCACACTTTTGGGTTGTTTGTTACTGCAGCCTAGCCTAGCCTAACCTGACTGATAACAGCAGCCATAAGAAACAGCTGAACACAGGGACTAAATGGAGAATGGTCATTTTGCACTGTGAAATTCAGACTCCTTGCTTTCCCGGAATGTGAGCAATAGTGCTGACTAAGCAGTTGGGCACGCGCCCACTCCGTCCCTAGATAGCAGGGTAAGATGAAATCGTTTGCGCTTATTTAGGATTGGAACTAGGACGTGGCAAGGCCTTCCAAGCTCAGAAGCAACTAGCCCAGAGGCGCAGGTGTTTCCAAGTCCATGCAAGAGCCAAAACCACCCCAGGCACTTTAGTGCCCAAACTCTCAATGGCTCTAGAGCCGGGATGGCAAACTCCAGCGCCTATGGGGCCAGCCAGGAGACACAAGTAAGGATTATTTAAGATTCCCGGTATAACTTCTGCTCTAAGAAAAACAGCAGTGCTAGCACGACGATAAATGGTTCTGTGTTAGGGAAACAACAGAGAACGTGGGGGGCTGGAGAGCAGGCCTGGAACACACTGGAGAGTGTGTGCCCACTCTAAAAGATGGAGCCACTGTTCTGCTCCGGCCAGTCGTTGCCGAGCGGGACTGCGGCCATGAGCAGCCGGAGCTTCTGTGCTCTGCTGCTGTGGTTATTTAAACCCTAGTCAGTCAGGAGGCTTGGGAGATGAGAGAGGGCAAGACTGAAATTGCACTATATCTCAGACGCTTATTTGACAAGGCAACTTAATAATGGTGAGGGGGGGTGGGAACGCCAATTTAACCTGGAGCTTAGGTTTATTATATTGATATTGTAAATTATAGTGTTTCTGCCACATTGGGCCTGAGATGAACCAACTCTGAAATGCAAGAATGTACCAACTGGAACAGGTAACATTATGTGGTTTTAATTTACTGCACTAGTACATAGTCCAAGAGAAAATAGGAAATTGGATCAAAGATCATTCAGGAGAACTAAGACCTATAAAATAACTTTAAAAGTATGTGGTTGTTAGAAATCAAGAGATAGGACCAGCCGCAGAGCGTAATACACATACTTCCATGTCTACACAAGTAGAATGATAATGTAATATATTTATATTTATGAAAAATGAAAGGAACTTGACATTCTCCAATATTAAGTTTGAGGTGGCAATAGGACAACCAGAGGGAGAGGCACATGTGGGTTACAGAGTTGAAGAACTTCATACAATCCCAAACTGGCCATTTTGAAGGACTTGGTGACACCTACTCCTGCATGACTTTACAGAAGGCTGCATGGTTATAGTGTAATTAGCAGATGCAGAAACACCAAATAAAAATTTGAAAACCAGATTGGCATTACTGAAATCACACTGGCTTAGTAAAGAGATCAAAATACCTAGAAAATTAAACTTGTCAACAAATCAATCCAATGATGAAAAGCTCAATGAAGTCAGTTATGTGACTGATATAATCAAGGCAGCTGTATATGTTTTTTTTTTGGTTAGGACATCCTAGTTTTTAAGGATTTGAGTTTTAAATTTTGTATGGCCAGGTGGATGAGGCAAAGGGCTTATATTTTATATTTTAATATTATTTAAAGTTGTATGATAACACAGAAACACATTATTCTTTTAAAATAATGAAACATTACAGATGAGACTAAATTCTCCTTTGACCTTTCTCCGGTCCCAGCCTCTCTCTCCTCAGAGGTAAGGACTGTTATCAGTTAAGTGAGACATTTTCATGTTTGTAGTTGTAAAGACTGCTTTGTTTGGCCTTTTGGAAGCTATTACTATGTCCTTCAAAGCAGGAGTTAAAAATCCATAGGACTTTAAGGAATATGCTAATTACATATTTTATGTAACCAATAAAAACCCCTAAACAAAATATAAACAAGTGACATCCAGTGGCAAGAGAGAAGAATACATTGAGACAAAATAGGAATGGCAGGATGGTTCAATCATAAGTAATCTAAACGTTGGCTTTACTCTGTCTCCCTGCTTGCTGGCTGGTTGAACCTCTGATGGAGAACAGAGCAAGGTGTATGGGGTGAAACTATCCTAGGAACTGGGATTTGGACTGAGAATTGTGATATGCTCTCCTCGAGAGTTATCTTTCTCCTGTCCCCACCAGCCAATTCTCAGAAGATATAGTATGCAGAAAATTGCAATTCATTCATTTATTCACTCACTCATTAAATAGAATTTTATTGAGTACCTTCTGTATGGTAGTGCTGTATTTGACTCTGGATGCTATATAATATGATAAACAAAATAAACAAGGTCTCAACCCTCAAGGAGCTTACAGTCCAATGGATTAGACTGACAATCAAATAATCACACAAAGAACTAAGTCAATTATGAGAGTTTATGAGATGGATTGGACGTTGGAAGGCTTTCTTGAAGTTGTGACATTTAAGCAACTACTTGAAAGGTAAGAAATCAATATGAATGTGGTGGGGGTGGGAGAGCCCCCAAGGGTATTCTAGGTAGAGAGAATCACATTTTAAAAGACTCTCAAAATTTGAGGAGCTGTGTACAGGTGTTAGATATGGGTAGGGCTGGCTTCGTGGGCATGAGATCTGTGCAGTCATTCAGGACCCTGGACTCAGAAGGGCTCATGCTTGGTTTAATGCTTGGGTCACCATCTTGCAATTCTTAATAATTTTTGGCCAAGGAGCCCTGCATTTTCATTTTGCACTGGGATCCTCAAAGTATGTTGGCAGTCCTGGCTGTGGGAGTTTGATCTTGATCCCACCTGTAATATGTAGCCATTGGAGGGCTTTAGGCAAGGAGGGGCATAGTCTCAATTCCTAAAAAACCATTCTAGTTGTGATGTGAAGAATGGAAGTGTGGACATGATCATTGCCCTTTAGGAACTTGTAGTACAGCTGGTAAAACCAAATCTGGCCAAGGGGTATCCTTAAAAGTAACACATTGTGGAAATATATTGAAGAGGACCCTGGGACATTGAACGGAGGGTCATCTAATAAAGTCTCCTGGTTGGGAAAAACTATAATCTCTGACACGGTTCCTCCCAATCTTCTTTTCTCTGAGTTAAATACCACGCATTTCTCTTTGCCTCTTCAAGTCAAGGCTCGGTTTCTTAAATCAATTAAGCAACTTAAAGATCTGAAAGCCACCATCTCGCATTTGAAGCCTCGTAATATCTTTTGGAATTACCTCATATCTTTGGCTTAATGCTAGAGACACCTGCATAGGGTGGGGCTACTTCTCCCCCTTCCTCCCTATCATTCAATCAGCCCAGATAGCTCCCGGAGGACTATGATGAGGGTTTTGAGTTGTTTATCTGACTCTCCACTAATCTGACTCCTTGGATACACTGGAGTACATCCCAGAGACATTTGGCTGTCTCTTCCACATAATGTGGCCGTGTCTCTGTGGTCAGTGAAGCTTCTGTTCTAGGCATTTCCCATAAATACTATTTTATGACATTATTGCCAGCTACACCACCCTTATTGTGGTGTTTTATCTATCAGCGCTGTCCAATAGAACTTTCTGCAATCATGAAAATGTTCTATATCTTCTCTGTCCAAAATGGTAGCAACAAGTCACATGTGGCTATTGAACACTGACTAGAGCTCCACATCAATATTTAGGACACTAAAACTCAAGGAAATTATTTAGTTGTTCAATGTCACAGAGCCAGAATTGGGCAAATTTTATATAAACCCAGATCAGGCTCTCAGTGATCTTTTCTCTATACTAAGGATGAGTGCTTTCATACAACCATTTATTTGCAAAGTTTTATGGAGAATCTGTTAAGTGTAATAAGTACTCGGGGGGTGCCAAGAAATAAAATAGCTCCATTGGGTCAAAAAGGGTGAGAAATAGGAAGAAAGAATCACTTTGCTGACCTCTAAGAGCAAAGAAGAAGAAGGGAGAGTCCTTGTGTGAACCTCCTGGAGTGCCAAGGAAGGAATAGAGTGTCCCTGTGTTCACCTGCAGGAGTCCACAGGTGTTACCACCACTGTTGTACAAGATTTGTCAAATTCTGCCTCTGTGCTCAACAGACAAGGCTCTTGATCACTGGAAATTCTTTAGTGCTTGACACACACAGGCTGGTAAATCCCACTGGCTGTGTCACTCCAAGGTCTAGGGTTTGGTGAGAATCGGATTAAGTAACTTGCCCAAACTCACACAACTACTAAGAGAAGAAGCCCAGATTGAAATCCAAATCCTTTGGACCTAAATATTAATTAGGGTAGCAGTGGGTGCAGATGCTGCAAACAGTTAGTGCACTGACTCTGGTGGTCTCGAGTGCCAGGCTAAGAAATCGGATTTGATCCATTGACAGCAGGAAGCCAGAGAAGCTTTTAATGAACGTCTCAATGGAAACTATTGAAGAGGTAGGAGTAGGAAGAATAAGATCACGATGGTGTTAGAGTGGAAAGAAGGGAGGGCTTCAAGAAAAACCACGTGTCAAGGTTTTGTAATTTAGAGGCTACTTTCTCTCACACCCAGATGTCTCCGAGGTGCCTGGGACAATGACAGTATTGGAATGTCAAGGAGAGGAAATGCTCTGGGAGTCCAGAGGAAGATGAGCAGTTCAGTTTCAGATCGGGAAGACGTTAACTGACAGTAGACCAAGCTGTGAAATGTTCCAGTGGTGCTTGATGAACATAGGCACGTGAACTAAACCACACCAGCTAAACCACCTCATGTTCCTCGGATTTGGGGGAGAGTGAAGTTGAGTAACTTGTGCAAGGCCACTCACCCATTCTCGGAAGAGAAGTGTGTACAGAAAGGACAGGAAGAGCAGGGGGGCAGGGAAGGAGGCAGAGAAGTTGCCCCCAGAAAAGTCAGAAGAGGTCTAGACTAGGGCAGTGGCCAGAGAAGATGGTGAGTCCAGGCAGTGTAGTGACTGCAGTAACATTATGTAAGGGGTTGCGGGAGGTTGAGGATCAGAAATAGACTTGAAGGGCATGAAGGAGGTCACCGATAACTTTTAATAGTTCTCTTTGGGGAGCACAGTGTAGCCGGATAACACAGGAATTTAAGGGAAAGAGGAATATATTTCATGGGTCACAGGGGTTGACCAGCAGTGAAAGGAAGGACAGGAACGCAAGAACCAGAGGAACACAAGGAAGTCAATGCAAGTTTCTTCCAGATAGAAAACACTTGTTCACGTTTGAAAGCATAGAGAAAGACGCTGGTGGAGACAGTGAGAAATTAAACATATTGGAAGAATTGTACTGCATGTATTAGCTTCTAGTGATAGATGAATTACTTCATAATAATTTTAAAGGTATTGTAAGGTAAGACTTCTCTCAATACCCTTTAAAAAAAATCTTTCCGCCACTCTTACTTGTTTATTATTTCAGAAGCAGTATTTGTAAATTATAGTAATTAAAACTTGGATAGGCAGACAGATCAATCAAATAGAAAGTCCAAAAATAGGCCTGTGTATATATATGGATCTAATAAATAATAGTAGAAAGAATGGATTATTCAATAATTGGCTATTACAAAAAAATTGTAATTCTAATTTCATGT
Organism: Diceros bicornis minor; assembly: GCF_020826845.1. NCBI lineage: Eukaryota > Metazoa > Chordata > Mammalia > Perissodactyla > Rhinocerotidae > Diceros > Diceros bicornis. Next base: position 4,199,632 of record NC_080757.1, read on the forward strand.
GATATACTAACATAAATTCTAGATAATTATGTATTTTAAAAAACCATGAAAGCTCTAAAAGAAATGTAGGTAAATTTAATAGTAATCTAAATATATCTAAAGCACAAAATTCTAACTCACAGTTTTAGGCCAATGAAACTAGAAGCAAATTCTAGGTGGCTTTGTCAGAAAGCACCTGATGGAGAACTAGATAGCTATGGTGAGAAACCCTGCCATCCTCTCTGCATCTATTCAAACATCCAGAAGCACAATCAGTGTATATTAAACTCAAAAGCTGGGAGGTAGCAGTGAACGGTTCCTAACGCACTTTTTCGTTAAATTGAGCTTTGGAATTTTTCAAATTCTGTGGCATTATTTGGTTACAGTTTTAAGATATGTATACCCCAAAACATGTCATCTATTTCTTCTTCTAGTAATTGAAAAAAATCATCAAATATTAGGAAGGAGTTAAATTCTTTGTGATTAAGTCATTTGCACCAAGTGTTCATCTCTTTAAGAATCCTCATAAATTGCCAAATAAGGTATTCCACATGCCACATGGACAAATCGCTTGACATCATTGAGATAGCCTTAATTGAGATTATCAATTCCATGAAGTAAGCTTTAAAAAAAAACCCCAAAACTCATTCCTAATTTCAAATACTCATTTGAGTGCCTTTTATCCAATACAGTCTGTGTGGAAAATAAAGTCTTGTAATTCCTGCCAACACCTTCACACCATGTGCTGAAAAGATATATACCAAATGGGCACCATTTGATTTTAATTTCCAATTCGAGTGTATTTCCTGTGTTATGGCATCATGATTCCTGTGCGTAATGTTGATACTGAGAAGACGGACATTTAAGAGCACCTTCTCTTATTTTCATGGCAACTCCCATCCTCAGTGCTTACTTAGCTAGTGTTCCATGCACCCTGATCCCGACGCACATTTTCCAGTGCTCACCATGACTCACACGATAATTGTTAACAAAAATAAACATCTCTTCTCCTGTACTAGGAGTTTCCAACAGAAAAACATCGCCAGCCTCTTCTTCCTTGACTATGTGTCACTGATATTCCAGGAGTGACTTCAAAAGTTGGTACATCAGTGGTTTAATCCAATCACAAACCAAAAACAAGCACAAGCCTTACTACCACCCCTCACGACGTTGTTCTTCCATATTATATGCTATTAATACATACGCAGCTTCACCCCACTGTGTCCACTGATTAAAGAATTCCATCACTATGTATCACTCAGGATGGGCGAAGGCATGCTGCAGTAACAAATGACCCCCAAATCTCACTCAGCAAAGTTCGTGTCTGGTGCAGGTCAGTCGAAGGATCTGTTGCATGTCCTCCTCACTCTGGGATCCAGGTTGGTGGAACAGCCACTGTTGGAACGTTGACAAGTTGTCACGGCAGCAGAGGGAGAGAGAGCCTGGCGAATTGCACACTGGGTCTTAAAGCTGTTTTTCCACTTTCATTTTTCTGACTGAAGCAGGTCACATGGCAGTGCCTAACTTCAAAGGCACCGGAGAGATGCAACGCTGTCATGCACACAGAGGGCAAAGAACTGGAAATAGGTAGTGAACAGCTCTAATGACTTCCAAATGCTCATTTGGCTGTCTCCTTGAGCATAAATGTGTCAAAAGCTATGAAATTGGTTTTATGAACTTTGGGAAAATATTTTGACTCAAACCTGTTTATGCTTTTGAGAGGGCTTTGAGTGTTGGCTTTGAAGTTTTAAACTTCTTAGATAAAAATATTCAATTTAAAACTGAAAAGCAATATTTTGTGTTTGTTCCAGAAAAAAATATTCTTAATGGGTTTATTAAAAAGGTCCCTGTTGGAAAATGATGCAAAATGTTTATACTTCTATTTAACAAAGTTTCTAAACAGACAAATCATTGCAGAATAGAAACAAATTCCTTGGTCCATGAAATCCAATTTGAAAATTAATTGTCAGATTCCCCATTCAACTCTCCAGTTGGGGTCGTTTGTAGGAAGTCTACTTGCCTATCACTTGTTCTAGCACATGCAGATTCATGGCCTATATTTGAACTAGACTAGAGTATTCTTTTCTATTTATATTTATGAGGTTATTTTGAGCTGTAGTATTTGTATTACTATTTTCATTACACTCTTATTCTTTAACAAACCACTTTTGAGTTATTGATTTTTTTTTGTGAAGTAGGGATTTAACACAACAGAATGGCGACAACAATAAAAACAAAGGATAAATTTTTAAAAAGGAATAATTTTCAAAAAAACGAAACCAAGTGCTTAAATGGATTAGGTAGACCTCATTGTACAGGATGGATATATTTAATAAAAGTTGACTTTAAAGTCCATCCTGTTTTCTACAATCTTCAACAGGAAATGTTTTTCCATTGGGTGGGTGGGTCAGGAAAGTAATTGACCAGAAAATTAAGCTTAGAATATTTCTGAGTAGAGTATTCAGTTTGGAGGTAGCTCATGTGCCCTGGAGACCCTGTGTTTGGGTGACTTGTGAAGACAATATAAGCAGTATACTCTGTATCCCCAGAGACAGACAATGTAGAAAACTTTACCTCTTTGATTCTCAGAAAATGCGGAACAATCTGAACATTTCAAAGCTTGTAATATCCAGAGAATGTGACTTTTTCCTCCCATGCTATCGGACAATGTCCCTCTCAATACTCCCAACCGGTTTTGATTTGGGGTTTTTTTTGCCCTTTATTGCAAGAGATGCCCCAATTATTTAATTGATCCTCCCTTTAACCTTCTGACTAATTATCACAGCATGAATAGAGGACTGGAGGGCCATTCTCTTCTCTTCCTGGTGGAGTATAGACACAAATCTCACTAAGCAACAGAGAAGCATTTTCATTTTCATGATTCCTTTTCAGTGGGACATTGGATATACCAATTAAGAGTCCCATATCCCAGTGTAAACTGCGGATAATTGGAGGCGAGTTCTCAAGCTTGGGGCAAGATGGGAGTCTCTTACTTCCTGACCCTTACCCCAGAATTGAGATCTGGGCACCTACATTCTCAGATAACAATGGAGAGAGAGAGAGATAGGGCCTCAAGAGAATTCCTGACTCAGCTACTGACTCTCCCACAGATTGAGGACAGATAGCCTGCTTTAGGGACCACTGAAAATACCGGAAAGAGTATGTGGGACGTGAGCACCAGCTTTAACTGGGTGACCCTGTCCACTAGGAGACATAATAAATTTCAAGTTTCGATGAATCGATGATCACTCCTTTTCCCTAAGGAAGGATCCTGGAAGGGAGTGGTGAGAGGCCAGCTGTGTTCTCTTCAAGGCTCTCCCATAGGGAGGAGAGAGCAAAGTCCATTCTTCTATGAACCAAAATCTGAAAAGGTAGAAAAAAATATTCCTTCCATCAGGAAGTGTTTATTGACTGATATGGTTTGACTGTTTGTGTCCCCCCAAATTCATATGATGAAACCTAACCCCCAAGGTGATAGTATCAGGAGGTAGGGCCTTTGGGGAGCAGAGACTCCTGAATGGGATTAGCGTCTTTATAAAAGTGGCCCTAGAGAGCTCCTTTGCCCATTGTACCATGTAAGGACACAGCAAGAAGATGGCTGACCATGAATCAGGAAGCGGATTCTTAACGGACACCAAATCTGCAGGCACCTTTATCCAGGACTTCCAACCTCCAGAACTGTGAGAAATAAATTTCTGTTGTTCATCACCCACCCAGTCTGTGGTATTCTGTTATAGCAACTTGAACGAACGAAGACATTGACTGAGAGGATAGTGGTAGCAATAAAGAACTTGAATGTGGTGGCAGGGCTCACATAGAAGGTGCAGCAGCTCTCTGCAATTAAACTTGTATGGGATCCTAATAGGTCATGTCATGCACTGGGCACTTCATAGTGATGTGAAGAGGAGATAAGGCTGCCCCTGCGCTCAAGGGGTCATGGGAGGTAGTTCACAGAAGACGAAGTAGGACAAGTGCCATTCAAGAAAGACAAAGTAAGTGATAGTGATAGTAAGTGATAGGGGGGAACGGAGGAGGAGCTCTTGTTTTTTGGATCAGGAGAAGCTTAATACAGGAGGTGGAATTTCAAGGTGGTGACAGATGAATAGGATGACTTGTGACAGACAGAAAGTACAAAGGGAATAGTATGAATAAAGATATAGAAAGGGGGCGTGGTTTCTAGTTGGCTAGAACAAAGTGTCCAGGGAGAGGAGTGGTGGAGGACGTGCCAGGAAAGGCATCTTGGGGCCATATGGGGGAGTCTTTTGAACTTTACTGACTAGTCCTCGAGGAGAAATTAAGGTTGAACTGTACTTTGGGAAGATGCGTTGGGCTGTGGTTGTGGGGTCTACGGAAGGAGAGAGGGCTGAGGTTGATAGAATTAGTGGTGGGTGGGATAAGGTTTGGCAGAAAGTGAGTTTTGCCAAAGGTGGAGTGCAAAGAAATATACTTCTCACTTAAAAACAGGAAAAGAAACCCAGAAACTCCAAGGCTGCTCTGGAAGGAGAATCTCTTTTGGAGGAGGGGAGGTCAGACTTGAAGCTGCAGTTCTCTTCTGTCGAATTGTTCTTCCCTTTGGAGATCCCTCATTAAAGGCCCCACCACACTGTTCTGTATAGGGACGAGTTATGTGCTGAATTGTGTCCTCCTAAGATTCATGTATTCAAGTCCTAAAGCCCAGTTCCTCAGAATGTGATGTATTTGGAGATAGAGTCCTTAAAGAGATAATTAAGTTAAAAGGAGGTCATTAGGGTGGGCCCTGATCCAATATGACTGGTATCTTTATGAGAAGAGGATATTTAGACACAGACACGCACAGAGGGAAGACCCTGTGCAGATAGAGGGAGAAGACAGTCGTCTACAAGCCAAAGAGAGACCTCAGAGGAAACCAACTCTGCAGACACCTCGATCTCAGACTTCTAGCCTCTAGAACTGTGAGAAAATCGGTTTCTATTGTTCAAGCCACACAGTCTGTGGTACTTCGTTATGGCTGCCCTGGCAAACCAATACAGTGGGTATGGAAAGTGACTTCTTTTGATGTCTTATAGCACAGCTGAGAGAAGACATTTAGAGTAGGCTTTTGTAAAGTTTGGGAGATGAAAAGGGAGCCAAACTCACAAAGTAAGATAAAACTAGGGCATCAAACAAAGAAATGACTTGCTTTTTAAGACTCTCACGCCCATCCCATTCACGAAAGGATCTGTCCAGGGATCGAGGCCTTTGGATCCTCTCACTGGCTCTTGCATCCAGAGGGGGAGCCCTACAGCACAGGCCTGTCACTTTGTCATGGAGCCATGTGCTCACTTGTGCTGAGAGCAGGGTTAGGACTCAGACGCTAAGTGGCCTGTGGTTGGAGTTTGTGGTCAAGAGAGGAGTGACAGAACCTGGTGTCACAACCCCGGGGCTTGTCCACAAACCAGTCTGGACATCTGTGGACTCTGTATGGCCATAGTGTCCCCATGCATATGCCGGGAGGGTTGTGCGATGAAAGAGGTGTTTATAAGTGTTCGTATGAAAATTGTGTTCCAACACTCCTGGGAGCCTGCTTGTGAGTGTAGCAGAACAGGCAGCTGCTGTCCCCGCAAGTACAGAGTAGGGGTGGTGCTTCCCTCTGACTCGAGAGAGACGTTATAGGAACATTCCCTGGCAAAGACCAACCCCTCCAAGTGCTCCAGGAAAATAGTTTTGAACACAGGAATTGCCAGGTCTGGATAAACACAGTTCGGTCTCTCAGATGTTTTGAACATGACTGAATGTTCATACTGCACAGCCTTTCATCAGAGGCCCTCAAATAGTTCACATAAAATCCTGATCCTGTTCCAGGCGGCGGCTGGTCAAGCGTTATCAGATCCGCTGTTCTAGCAACCAAACACCATGAGGTATTTATCCCTTTGAGATAAAGTGAACCAGTGAGAAGTCCAAGGGACAGAATGGATATTAGATGAGCCATTAGGTTGGAAATTTAAAATATTTGAAGCAACATCCATGTGTTTTAAAACAGCTCAAAGCAGTGTTTAACAGCTAAAGTATGGTGCATACAAGCATGAGGTCACCACACTGCAGGCGTTCTAGTAATACATGGAGATTTGGAGATTTGCATGTTTTTCTAACTACACTTTCATTCATTCATTCATTCATTCAACAAATGTTAATAAAGTGCCTATTTTATGTCAGGGACTGTAATTAGGCATAAAGAGCAGAAAACAATGACAAGTCCTAGACTTCTACAGGCTTATAGCCTAGAAGAAGGAATTCAATAAAGAAATAAAGAAAGAAATGAATGCATGAAAGTATGATTAGATCCTTAACAACTGGATTTGGTACTCATGGTGTCAGCAGTCTGTAAGTAGTCACACAGGTCTGCTACATGCAGTGATTTATTTTTTAGACTTTATTTTTTAAGAGAAGTTTTAGGTTTACAGAAAAATTGAGAGGAAGGTACAGAGATTTCCCATATATCTCCTACCCGGACACACGCACAGCCTTCCACATTAACAACATCTCTCAACAGAATGGTACACTTGTTATAATTGATGAACCTATGTTGACACATCATAATCACCCAAAGTCCGTAGTTTACCCTTAGGGTTTATTCTTGGTGTTGTACATTCTACGGGTTTGAACAAACGTATAATGACATGTATCCATCATTATAGTGTCATATAAAGTATTTTCACTGCCCTAAAAATCCCCTGTGCTCTGCCTATTCATCTCTCCTCCCTCCCCCAACCCCTGGCAACCACTGATATTTTTACTGTCTCCATAGTTTTGCCGTTTCCAGAATATCATATAGTTGGAATCATACAGTTTGTAGCCTTTTCAGATTAGCTTCTTTCATTTACTACTATGCATTTAGGTTTTCTTCATGTCTCTTTATGGCTTGGTAGCTCATTTCTTTTTTGTGCTGAATAATATTCCATTATCTGGATGTACCATAGTTTATTTATACATGCAGCGATTTTAATTTTGGTGAGACACTGTATGAACTGGTTGGCTGAGGGCACAGTGTGGAATATATGGGCAGGAACAAGTCACTTAACTAGTGAAGAGACTGGCTGACTGCCCATCACCCATGTCCCAGAGATGCTTGGTTCTCTATGGGGGGCACCAGCATGGTCATCTTCACAATGTGATAAAATCCTATCTCAGTATTGTTGTGAAAAACAACCTTGAGACAAAAGCTAGCTGCTAGTGACAATGATGGAAAAGAGGAGAAATTAAAGCCCTCTAAGGAAGCAATTGTTCTTATCCAGAAAACAGAGCATTTAGAGAGAACAGGTATACTGTATTGGTGGACACCAACATGGAAACTCATGAAGTGCTCAGAATATATCCCTCATGAATAGGAAAGCTCTATTCTGTGTAAAATGTATAGTGTAGGGAGAAAGTGTCAGGAGAAGCTTCACAAAGGGGGTGATCTTGGAGCAGATTCTTGGAAGATAAGTCATGTACTGACCATGTGACTAAGGTCAAGTGTTGAGAAAGACTCTAGCCTGTTTGGAAAATACTGGTCAAAAATCAAACAAAGGGACTTCTGTTTCTGGCCAAGAAGGAGTGACAGAGACTGGATTTCCCTCTGACCAGAAACAATGAAAAAAAAAAACCAAAATATATAGAAACTAGACACTGGACATCAGGCAGCAAAGAACATTGATCCCTGAGAGACAGGAAGTAAATAACAAACCTTGTGATAGCCCCAGTTTGTAACATCGAGAGAGTTTCCAGTCCAGGATGCAAGGAGAAACCCAAGAAGGTCAGAGAAGGCAGAATTGAATTGAGGAGACAGAGCTGACTGAGGAGACTAAAGCAGCTGAAGATTGCAGGACTAGAGTACTAGAGAGAAGAGAGCTGCAGAGAGAGAAAATGAGGGGCGGGGGTGGAGAGAGAGACAGAACTGTCAAATACTCAGTTGAGTACTAATCAGCTCATGTTATGTGCTACTTGAGACCCAAGGAAAGAACCACTTAAAAGGATTAGAAGGAACAATACTCAGTCCTCACACAAGGCTGGGAATAATGCCTGTTCCCACTATTCAAATTAAAAAAAATCCGCAGTTCATGGGGAATGGGGTAGAGTAGTCAGAATAGTCTTGCCTCAGTAGTGGGCAATAATTAGCCCTTGACTAAGCACAGCTCTGGACCTGCCTAAGAAATCTTAAAAGCAAAACAATAAAGAATCAAACTGTTTCCAAGTAATTTACCTGCATCCTAGAACAAAGCTCAAAAACATTGATAGGAAGACGAAAATATCCAGCATCCAACAAAGCACAGGATGCTTGGATGACAGTACATTGTCTGACAGCCAACAAATCTACCAGACATTCAAAAAAGTAGGAAAAACGACCCATAATCAGAAGAAAATCAATCAGTTGAAACAAACCCAGAACTGACACAGATGTTAGAATTAGCAGAGATATATAAAAACAGTTATTATACCTGTCTTTCATATTTTGAAAAAGTTAAATAGAGACAAGGAAGATATTTAAAAATCAAATTTATAAAAATAGCAACCACAACATCTGAGAAGAAAAATACACAGGATGGGATTAATTACAGATTAGACTTTGCGAAAGAAAAGATTAGGGAACTAGAAGACATAGCAATAGAAACGATCCCAAATAAAAAATACACAGAATACTTTTAAAAAAGTGAAAAAGAATCATTTAACTATGGAATAACTTCAAGTTGTATAATATATATGTGTTTGTAGTCTCTGAAGAAGATAATGGGATGAAGGGGGGTAACAGAAAAAATATTTAAAGAAATAATGTCCTAAATTTTTCAAATTTGATGAAAACAATAAACCCACGGATCTAGGAAACTCAATGACATTGATGTGCAAGAAGTGGAGAAAACTACATTGATGCACATTATATTCAAGTTCCTCAAAATCAGTGATAAAGAGAAAATTTTAAAAACAAACAGATAAAAAAGACACGTTACCTTCAGATGTGTAAAGATAAAGATGATCTCAGAGACAGCTTCACAAGTGTGCAACCCAAGCAACTGCACATGCTTGGCTTAATGCTCTGCTGTTGCCATCTTGAAATTCTTAATAATTTTTGAACAAAGGCTCTTCTGCATTTTCATTTTGCACTGGGCCTCACAAATTATGTATCTGGTCTTGGATGACAGCATATTTTTGATCAGAAACAGTGCAAGCAGGAAGACAGTGGAGCAACATCTTTAAAAGACAGAAAGAAAAAAAAAATACCAGCTATAATTCTTTACATAGCAAAAAATATATTTCAAAAAAACAAAGGCAAAATAAAGATTTTTCAAATCTACAAAAGCTGAAAGATTTTACCACCAGCACACCCACACTATGAGAAATGTTAAGGCAAATCTTCAGACAGAAGGAAAATGAGACCTTCTGTCCCATGGAATGACCTTCTCTCTCAATGAATCAACAAAAGGAACGAAGAGCACTGGAAACAATAGCTTTCTGGGTAAATATGTAAGCTTTTGGTCATTATATACATATCTTTAAAAGATAATTGCTTGTTTAAACAAAATAAAAACATGTATCATGGGATTTATAATATAACATATATAAATGTAGAATGCATATAAACAACTGCATAGTGTTTGGGTGGGGATGAATGGAAGCATAAGGTTCTTATACTACACATGGAAGGGTATAATAGCTCTTAAAAGTTAAATGTGATAGTTAAAGATGGATACTATAAACTTGAAAGATGGATACTATAAACTTGAAAGCAATCATTAAAATAACAAAACAAAGAATTATAGCTAATAAGCCAATAAAAGAGACAAAATGGAATCATTAAAAAATACTTAATCTAAAGGAAGGTAGAAAAAGAGAAAAAAAGGAACGAAATACAGATAAGACAAATAAAAACCAAATAGTAAGATGATAGACGTAAACCTAACTACATTAATATTCATATTAAATATAAATGGTCTAAACACAGCAATTAAAAGGCACAGATTGTTAGGTTGGATAAAAAAGCAAGATCCAACTATATGCTGACTACAAGAAACCCACTGTGTATATAAATAGCTAAATAGGTTGAAAGTGAAGGGATGAAAAAGATATAATATCCTAAAACTAATTTTTAAAAAGCTGGAGTGATTAAGTTAATATCAGACAAAGTAGACTTGAGAGCAAAGAGATAAAAATTCATTGTATGATAAGGGGGTCAATCCACTGAGAGAACATAACAATCCTAAATGTTTATGCACATAATAACAGAGCTCCAAAATAAATTAAGCAAACACTAATGGAACTGAAAAAAGACATAGCCATGTACACAATTATAGTTGGATATTACAAATCCTTTTCTCAATATTTGGTAGAAAATAATAGACAGAAAATAAGGAAGGATAGAGAAGACTTGAACCACACTATCAGCCAAGTTATCTAATTAACATTTATATAACTCTGCATCCAGAAACAGCAAAATATATAACCTTTTCAAATGCATGTGGCACATTAACCAAAGTAGGCCATAAAACAAGTCTCAATAAATTTGAAATGGTTGATGTTATACAAAGTATATTCTCTACTACAATTGAATTACATAAAAAGTCAATAATAAGATCTGTGAAAAATCCTCAAATATTTGTAAAAAAAAATCATACTTCTAAATAACTCATAGATCCAAAAATAAATTAAAAAGGAAATTTGAAAGTATTTGGAACTGAATGAAATGAACAGTACTGATCTAGACAGTACTGATTTAGAGGAGTCTTTTGCAATTGTAGACGACAGCAAATGGCTTTCCCATCTCTTGACTGATATTAGTTACTGAAGGTTTCTTTGTGTGTGTGTGTGTGTGTGTGTGTGTGTGTGTGTGTGTGTGTGAGGAAGATCAGCCCTGAGCTAACATCCATGCCAATGCTCCTCCTTTCTTTCCCCAAAGCCCCAGTAGATACTTGTATGTCATAGTTGCACATCCATCTAGTTGCTGTATGTGGGATACCGCCTCAGCATGGCAAGACAAGCGGTGTATCGGTGCGCGCCCAGGATCCAAACCCGGGCCGCCAATAGCTGAGCACACGCATTTAACCTCTAAGCCACAGGGCTGGCCGCTGAAGGTTTCTTCTAACCTGAGGCTAAGAGAAGTTTGAAATCAAATTTTTTTTTTTTGGTGAGGAAGATACGCCCTAAGCTAATATCTGCTGCCAATCCTTCTCTTTTTTTGCTGAGGAAGATTGGCCCTGGGCTAACATCTGTGCCCATCTTCCTCTACTTTATAGGGGATGCCACCACAGCATGGCTTGACAAGCGGTGTGTCGGTGCACGCCCAGGGTCCCAACCTGTGAACCCCGGGCCGCCGCAGCGGAGCTGTGCACTTAACCGCTATGCCACCAGGCCGGCTCCGACATCAAATTTTTAACAAGGCACTAGGGAAAAAAGGGACCCTTAGTAAACCAGTTTCAGATTGTTTAATACAGGTATTCTAGTTTACAAAATGATAATGGCAAGACACATTCATAAGCCAGTTGCTTGCCCTTGAAATACCTTTTCCCATAGAATTGGTTTATGTGGTAGTTTCGTTCCTAACTAGCCCACAAAAGCCTATTTCAGCTACATGGGGAAATTTCAACTACATCCATGTTAAGTAGGTTTTGTGGCCCAAGTTGAAGACACAGTCACCATTTTGTACTTTGTTTTCCTGGGGGAGATGTTGGGAGACATGTAGAGAGAAGAAACCATATTTGTTCAAAAAGTCCTTTCACCAGCTGCCAAGTGTATGTTGAAATGGAAATAGAGAGGTGCCGGAGACAGGCCTGGCCTCTGGGAACAGCTGGGCATCACTTCTGTTTCAGCCAAGGGCCTCTTTTGGTCAGTAGGTGAAGGGCTTGTCTTAGGGCTTGTGGGTATTTTCCTCCCTGGGGAGGCCTGTCCAAGCCTCTTGGCTGCTTCAGACCATGTCAGTCGTGAGGGGGAGCTGGAGGATTATCATGGACCCACAGGCTCTCCAGTTCTGTACAGTTCCTTCTAACCCAGGGTAATGTAATGAGTGAAGGGGGTGGTGTATGATGATAAATGGCAAATAACTGTCAGTTTCTGGAAAAATATGGTCTGTGGATATTTGACAAAACAGAGAACACATCCATGTATGGTGGAGACAGTGCTCACCAAATTCCATGTGCTCTCCCACACTTCCCTGGCTCCTTTGAAGCTAAATTGGATCTATCTGATTAGTTTTGGTCATTGGACTCGGAAGAAAAATGTCAAGCTGGGTGGTTAAGAGCCAGTGTGCCTTTTTCAACCTCTCCTTCCTTCCCACAGTGACCTTGGATGCTGCTAATGTATATGATGGATCACAGGAAGGAGGAATCCTGGGTCCCTGGGTCACTGCTTGGAGTAGAGCCCTCACCAACCCTCACTGGCCTTTGAGTGAATGAGAAATAATCTTTCATTGGGTTAAGTCACCAAGATTTGGGGTTTTATTTGCTATTTCATCAGAGCCCATTCTTCTTGACCAATATACTATTTAATTGTGAGCCATTACTTAGCTCCAAATGATGGCTGTCATACAGTAATGCAGGTGCAATGTTGCCTAATATCCCAATTTTTCAAGAGAAGCCGGAAATAGAGATTTTCCTGTGACTCTAGGTGTGAAACGCTGGCAACAAATTCAATCTGAAAACACCGTAGCCCTATGCTGTGTAGACCAAACATGTCAGTGGGCTGAGTTCAGCCTATCAGCTGCCAATTTCCAATCTCTGAGGTCCCTCTAGTCTAAGTATTTTACAAACTTAACGTCCTATTATCTTTGTAATTTTAAACATAAAGGCAACAATTATGTGGAAGGGTAGTGTGGAAATAAATGTCTCAGAAGCTTTAGGCCAAAGTGTTATGAGGCCATAGCCAAAAAAAGGTAATCCGAAGTGAAGCTATTTCTCTATCTTTTCCATCTTCTCTCCCCACTCTTCTCTTCTTTCCTTTCCTTTCCTACCACCTTCCAGAAAAGATGTGAGGCGTTGCCTTAGATCAGTTTCTCCAGAAGCAGACACTGAGACGAAGATTCATGAGCAAGTGATTTATTAAGCAGATGCTTCCCAGGCAGACTGGTAAAGGATGGGGGAAGCAGAGAAGACAAGGAGAGGAGCCAAGTAGGGCTGCTTCTCAGGCAAAATCCTGCAGAGGAAAGCTTTATCCTGACCATCTCGGGAATATTAGAGAGTACGTAACACTCAGCGTTGCCCCAACCCAAAGCAAAGGATCTGTGCTTTCATTCTCCTCAACCTGACAGTCTGGTTAATGGCCAAGAGGGAGTGGGGAGGCAGGTATGTGAGCTTCCAGGCATCTCCAGCTCTCCATGTCTGCAGGCAGAGTGTTCCAGAAGCCCAAGGGCAGCCTTTCAGAGAAGAGATACAGGTACTGGCCATTGGAAACACAATGGCGGGACAGGTGGGGGAACAGGTGCACAGAAATGATAAAACGAGATTTTACAGTATTTGGGAGGGGCACCAATATTGTCCACTTGAGGCATAAAAAAGATTTAAGGGAAAAAAATCTGTAAAATTGCATCATTAGTCAGCGAAAAAGAGTGATTTTGTTGGGGGCTCATGTAGTAGTTACAGTAGCTCTTTCTAAGCACATTGTAACTGTGTGAATTTAGGCGTCTCAGTTAATTTCTCTGAGCCTCAGTTAGCCTGGGATTATATGGTTGTTGTGAAGAACATAGAAATAGTGTGTTAGGCGCCTAAGGCCTGGTGCATTTTGGTGCTCACTAAATGTCCTTAGCATCTTCCCTCTGCGTGCTCCTGGTACCCCTTATGCAAGCACCAGCTGCCTCCTGCTCTCCTCGGACCAGAATGCCCCCCCAGGCGCCTGCATTCCCTGGGGAAGCCTCCTTCCAGCATTCTCTACCCATGTGGTCCTCCTCTGGGGAGCTGCTGTCATCTGCCGTCACTTGGAAGCGTCTGATACAACTGACGCAGTCCTGTTTTAACATTCCTAACCTAAAAGAATGACTCTCCAGCAATGACATCTAGACGTGTTAAAAATCCAGGCGAGCAGGTTAGCATTCTGCTTGTAAGAAATAAACACAGAGGAAGAAAAAGAAGGCTTGTTGTAAGAACACGGGTGAACTTGAACTGGAATCTTAAAGCTGACCAGGATCCAGGAAAGCCTCAGGGACTTGACGGTCTCAACATCTGGTTCCCTTCCAGTCCTCCAGGCCCGGCTCTGACAGAGGTCAGCAGCCAGTCTGGGGTGCCCCCCATGGCTGTACGTGCCCACCCCATCACAGTCTGCGACCACCTCTATGTGAAGAACAGCCTTGCGCAGCTCCCTGACACATAGTCCCTGGCGTGTCGGGCGGCAGGATTGTGATGTTTTGTGGGACGGGAACCTGTGCAACGATACTTTGGTCACAGACTCACTTCTGTGACATACCGGGCCACTTACCTCCAAGGTTAACGCTGCTCAGAACTGTAAGGTTAAAATTTACTTTCCTTATTTTACAACAATGTACAGAGCACCTGCTGTGAGTCAGAAATGGTGCTTCTGCCCAATTTGGAGACCAGTGCAGAAGAGGGAGAAATAACAAGACAGCTCAAATGCAACAGAGAGTGCTCTGTGCGGGGATGTGCAGGGCGCTGCAGGACGCAGGGGATGGATTCCCAACCCGTCCTTTTAGAGAGTTTGGGAACTTTCCAAAAAATAATAGGCTAGGACCTGGAGAACAAGTGCAGTCAGAGAGGTAAAAAGCAGCAGGAGGCCACGAGAGAATTCCAGGCAGTGGGAAGAGGCTGAGCAGAGGTCTGAAGGCAAGATACAACCTGTCCATTAGAGAAACTGCAAGCAATGACCCACCAGTTACTAGAAGGGAAAATATATTGGGTGACATTTCAAAGCACCATCAATGTTACATTTTGTTACAGGAGGAAAAGATTTTAATCAGCTAATAAACAGGCTATAAACAGATTTTTGTTTTGTTCTGCTTTGTTGTTTTTTACTGCAGGACTTCTCAGATCCTTTAAAACTCTTCTATATGCTTATGTCCATCAAGAACTACCCTAATGGACTTTTTTCCCCCCAGAACTATTGAGCATGTTCCATGGAGTTCTCAGTGGGCCAGGCTGCATTGGTAAAGGCACTCGGCCGCTGCACAGAGAAAAAGCCAGGAGGAGAAAGTGAACTCTGAAGTTAGAAAGACCTAGGTTTTTCGACTTTGATACTATGAGCAAATGGTTTAATTTTTCTAAGCTTTGCTTTCCTCATTGGTTAAAAGAAAACAATAAAAATAACAGTTCCAAAAATAATAGTTGTCAACTGTGGTTGCCCCCTGGGTTGGGAATTGATGGGAAGAGGCTTGAAGGAACTTTGTGGGTGGACAATAACGTTCTGTCTCACACAGGTGAATGCAATCGTCGCCTTTCATCAATGGTACATTTGAGACGTGTGCATTTTACTGTAGGTAAATTTTATCTTAAAACAGTTAAACATTGAGCTTTAGTTAATTATTTTCACACCAAAGTGTTTAAGAGTGTAATGTCCTGATATTTGCAACTTACTTTTAAATGAATAAAAAATACCATGGGTGGTAGACGGATAGATATGTGATAAAGCAAATACTGCAAAAGAAGTAGCAATTGCAGAATCTCGGTGGTAGGTGTTTGGGTGTTCACTGTGCAACTCTTTCAATTTTTCTGTTTGTTTTTTCATAATAAAATGTTGGGAAAAAATAATAGTACCTATTTCTCAGGTCATAAGTTCAGTACTTAGCACAATATCTGGAACATAGTAAGTTGGTGATGATTGTTATTATTAATGGTAATTAGATAGTGACAAAATGGAGGTGGAGAGAGCATTTGGCTTTTGCAGTAATTCAGACAAATGAAACCATGGCCTAAAACAGAGTAATTGCAGTGAGAATGGAGGTCATGGAAACATTTCAGGGGTAGAGCTGCTAACTCTTGCTGACCGGTGGGTAATTGGTGTTGGGAGAAGGGGCAGAGTCCGGGATGATGCCCCAGGTTCTAGTTTTGACAATGGATGGATGGTGGCACAATTCAGAGATGACCATCCTCTCTGGGTGAAGGAAAACAGGCTTCAGAATGTCCTGGGACCCAACACAGTTTTACTGACCAGGAGCTGCAGCAGCCCTGCCTCTTTGACAGCTGCTGTTCTTGTCATTTTCACCCCTTTTGTAGAGCAGTGCAAATACTTTGTTCTGGCCTGTGAGAGGAAAATCTTAATGCCGCAAGACTCTCCCTCAGGAAGACACTTTAAGGGACACTCCTTAAAGCACGCTGCAGATTTTCTGGAAATGATACCCCTCATGCTCCTGGTGTCTGCAGGGTGTTAAGAAAGTCGTGGCTCAGTGGAGGGGAATGGCTGCTCAGCGTGCAGGGTGCATGGTTCGGCTGGCTGGAGTGCTGTTCCTGGAGCCCCTGGAGCAGAACACCCCCCAGCAGTACTTGCACCAGCGTTCAGGGCAGGGCTGGCTTTCAGATCAGCGTTACCGTCAAGACTGTGCCTCACAGATGGTTGTAGAGCAATGCTTCCTAGTGCAACTACTTCTTCTAGCCAATGAGGTGCTAAATGTTAAGGGTTATGATTTTCATTGTCATTTTCCCAAGTAAGGGTTCTGTTCTTCATAAAAGTTTTCTGGTGATTTGATTTTCCATATGCCTTGCACTGGAAATTGAGGAAATGCCATTTGGTTCAGTGTTCAAAGAGAAATTTTAATAGTCAAGCTCATGCCACAGAGGAGAGTCCGTGGTTCTAGGCCCGGAGCTGTACGTACTGTAGGGTCAGCCTCAGCCTTCTCTACAGCCATGCTACTCAAAGTGTGGTCCACACACGGGACCAATGGCAGCTCACAGACTGTTATAGGGCTGCTGTGAGATAAGTACAGAAACTGAGAGTAAGAATTTCAAACTTTTATAGCGATTTTATGTTGCGTGACATCCACGGGCGTGATCAGTGGACACGTTCATCTTGCATGTCTAAGTAGGATGGTGTAACTGATTATGATGGATTCGAAATAAAGAACAAACAGACAAACGTGGTGCTTCTCCACAGTAAGTTTGAGGAGTCCGGTTCTGTGCTGTACCCCAGAGCACCCCACAGATACACAGGGTTCTTTACAGAGCCGGCTTCTCCACAGAACCACAAGACTCTCAGAAAAGAGCTAGAAGTCTCCACAGAGTCAGGCAATTCCCACAGAACCTCAGGAATCTTCTCGATCTCTCTGGCCTTACCATGCTCCTTCCTTAGAGATGCAGCTGAGCCAACAACTCAAGTCAGTTTTCCAGGTCCCAGAGCATCAAGATCGAGTAGAAGTCAATTCACTACTGCAGGGGACATTGCCTCTGCCCTGCTGGCATAGAGTCCTGCTTCTAAATATAACATGTTTGGTACCTAATCCCAACTCTAGGATTCTTAATGTATCAGTTAGCTTTTGCTGTGTAACAAGTTACCTCAAAATTTAGTGGCTTAAAATGACACATTATTGGTATTCACAGTCCTGAGGGCTGGCTAGGCTTCATTTGGTATCCCTCTGTTCAGGCCAGGATCTGCTTTTCTCCCCTGGGGTGGCTCACATGTCCAGAGTCTTCGCTGAGTTGGCTGGGATGATTGGGATTGCTCTCCATGGGGTCTCTCAATATCCAGCAGGCTTCCTGGGCTTGCTCAGATGATGTGGGAACAGTCCCCAGCAGTGAGAAGACAAACTCCAAAGACCAAGCGCTCTTTAAGCCCCTGCTTGTATCATACTGCTAATGTCCCATTGGCCAAAGCCGGCCACGTGGCCAGGTCCAGATTCAAAGAGTGGAGGGAGGGACTGTACCTTCTCATGGAGGGAACGGAAAAACTACATTGCAAAAAGGCATTTTTATAGGGATGGGAGGCTTTTGTGGTTATTTTTGCGTTTAATGAAGATTGAAGAGGTCAAGTGACGTTTGCTCCTGGCCCATAGCAGCTGCTCAATAAATAGCTGTTGAATGAGTGTTGCCATAAGATGCCTTCAGTTTTCCTTCTCCTCACATAGTTGAGGCTAAGATGTTCAAAATATGCTTCTCCCAGAGTCTGGTTCTGACTGTGGATGGCCCTGGATGCCAAAAACACTTAGTCATCTTTTGTTTACTCTGTCATCATGGAAGAAGCCAGCGAACGCCAGTGACCTTAGCAAGAGGAACTATGTGGCTTTTGTTTCCTTTATAGAAGCAACCACTGGTGGAGACTGGGAACTGTTGCTTCAGTGTGCAGTTGCTAAGACTACACCAGCCAGTTTCGGCTCTACCCAGGTATTCACACACAGCATTGTGTATAAGGAGTAAGCGTTAAGGATCAGCCACTGAAATTGTTGGATGAAAAATGGCTCCCTCGGTCACCTGAGTGGGGGCATCCCCAATGGTGTGCCGTCTGAGTGTAGGGCTCTGGTGGACTGCCTCCAGCGTTATGCACAGGTTCAGGTACCAGGTTATTATTTTCCATAGCTGAGTAGTCCATGCATTCAGCGTCATAACAGCTCTTTTCTCTCTCAGCTTGATGGTGTGAAGATTCTTTTTCAGAAGGTCTTCCAGTTGGGAGCCCATCACTGGCAATCCATGTCAACCACTGTCACCCTGGATTCTCTGGAAGAAACTCTGCAGCTGGATTATTTGAGGAAGCTGGGATGGCCTGTATGATGATACCACCAGAATGCTTCTGTTTCTCTGGAGGATTTCCTGCCATTCTCTGCATGCATGAATCCTAGGGGCATCGCTGGATTTCTGTGTGCTAACTCCAATATTTCTCTGTGTCTCACCTCTCTCTGTATATGTGAGGGTTTGTGAGAGAGTCTGGGTGCTGATCTAGGAAAAAATATGTGACCACAAGAGGCAGTAACATGCAACAAGCTTTATTAAGTGGTGCTTAAACAGGGTTGCATGAGAGACAAGGTCCCTCACAGCATGAGACTGTCCAGAGGCTACAGTGGGGACATAGTCCACCATCCAGAAAGCGAGGAGGGAAAGGGAACTCCTGGGAAAGTGGGGAGTCCAGAGGGGGCTTATGTGTCTAGGTGATGTTGCTCAGCTCCACGTTGCGGAGTCTCTGAGTCAGAGAAGTCTGAAGGGCCATAGCAGCTTGGGGCCTCTACCTCATCCATGGCCAGCAGATGTGGGGTGAGGTTTCATGGGGTATGCAAAGCAGACAAATTCTACATGGCTAAAAATCTGCTTGTTTGGGCTATTTTATTTATTTATTTTTTATAAATGATTTTTTTTTTTTTGTGAGGAAGATCAGCCCTGAGCTAACATCCATGCCAATCCTCCTCTTTTTGCTGAGGAAGACCGACCCTGAGCTAACATCTATTGCCAATCCTCCTCCTTTTCTTTCCCCTTTTCTCCCCAAAGCTCCAGTAGATAGTTGTATGTCATAGTTGCACATCCTGCTAGTTGCTGTATATGGGACGCTGCCTCAGCATGGCCGGAGAAGCTGTCCGTAAGTGCGCGCCCGGGATCTGAACCCGGGCCGCCAGTAGCGGAGCTCGTGCACTTAACTGCTAAGCCACGGGGCCGGTCCCTGGGCTATTTTAAAAATAATTGGATATGTAAACATTTGAATTAAACGCCAGCAAGCTTTTGAGGTAACGGGTCTCAGCCCACAGTGAAGAAATAAACAGCCTAGGGGCCAATACACAGAGGCTTCCTTTGGATCATTCATACAACACCATAACTGGGTTCTAGGGTGTTCTTCTAAAGACCATGATGAGGCCACCTCCTGAGCTGAAACACCGTGGTCCCCCCAAAAGAAGAATAAACATATGGCAAAGGAGAGCTTGAATGGCCATTGGGAACCACGTGGCACTCCATGACCTTGGACCACATCCACCCAATTCCTTTCTCAGGATCACAGCAACACATCTCTTTGTTGGCCTATATGAGTGTTTTCTCTTCTCTGCCTGGGGATAGTTAGCTGGCCAGGAGTCCTTAGCTGATGCTTCCTGCCTTTAAATCTGCCTCTTCATTTCCTGAAATGTCAGGAAATGAAGTCAGTTACAGTCAGTTCGAAGAAATGCCATTTCTTCCATTTGTCTCAATTGATAGAGACTAGAATGTCAGAGCTGGAGAGGTCACGTAGCCTAGTGTTTCCAATTGTACGTTCCATGGCTAAGTCTTGGAGAGAATCTGGGAACAAAAGTTCCACGATCCAATAAATTTAGAAAATGCTTCATAATCTAGTCCCCAAGACACAGTTATATATTCAACAATCCAAGATTATATAGGAGTGAGCATATCATGTAGACATCTGCTGGGAAGGCTCTTGAAAAATACCTTGCTGGGAAGGAAAACTCAAAAGGGTCCTGAGGTCTCCCAGTGATTGAGGAGCTCACACGGTAGTGAAATTCAGATATTGTATTTGTATTTCATTATGGTTGCACTCCACGATGGATGGACGAAGCATGAGAGAAAGAGGAGAGGGAGAGAGAGAGAGAGAGAGACAGAGATTTTGAGAAATGAGACAATGTTGTAAGGGCTTTCACCCTCGGTCAAATGGACCATAATTTTCGTTGCACTTTTCTCATCTGAACCATATCCGACCATGCTTTTGCTGAGGGTTGTAGGAATTCTCAGATTCAAAGTCACATACTTAAACCCTGGAGGGTCCCTCAAGATCAACAAACATCCAAGCAACTTCTTTTTAATTTTTTTCCTGAGTCTCCTGATGTATTTAAATAGGTACAAAATAAGGTTATCAAACTCATGGTCCATATAAATTGCTTACATTTTACCATTGACTTATAAGATGCACAATGTATTTCATAGTAAGCTGCACAACTTGATTCAATACTGCCATACTACCTCTGTGCCTGGACGTGCGACTCCGTTTGGAGACAGCACAAAAGATGAAGCAAGGCCTGGCCTGTGGCCCTCCTGACTCCTCCCTGGGGTAGGTCCAGTGCCCATTTTCTCCACATAAACCAGAAAGTTGGAGATTCATCATGAAGGAGGCACGAGGCTAAGATGTGTGACTAGTAATCATGACTAGCCCTGTGATAGGTTCGGTTTTGTGCAAATTTATTTTTCCCATTTTATGGTAGAACTTGGAAACCCAATGTTGGAAGAGTTCTATTGCGCTGCGTTCTCCATGACTCATGGTCTTTCAGGTTTTGCTTTCATTTTTGTCACTGTGGAATGTGGGGTGTGTCTAAGACTATGCATTTCATAGAGTTTAGTGGTCTTACCTCCAGATTGGCAAGGTTTACATCTTGGCTCCACCATTTGCCAGCTGTTTCTAGAATTTTATTTCTAGAGTTTAAATTCTATTTCTAGAATTTTAATTTCTGAGTCAAAATTCTAAGGTAATTCCCACATGAGGCGCAGGCTTCCCAGTGAAGTCCCCTGGACTGGATATTTCCTAGTTTTTAACAATGAAGAGTAAAAATACTTGAAGCCTTGCCCAGTTCTGCCTTGAACCTCTCAAACGAATTTGACCTTTGTCCGTGAACTTCTCTGGCTTTAGCTGAGGTTTCACACTTGATAAGTGGTTCAGGGACTCAGAGAAGAAGAAAACATCTGCTCTCAAGTTCATTTTAAGTGCAACCACTGTTCCTCCAGCTCAGAGGTGCGTACCATGGGGACGAAGATTGTTCGCCTAGGTTCTCTCCCAGGACTGTTCATGTACGCCTTGTTCTTCTTGAGGAAGATTAATGCCCCATGGCTTGGCGTGGCCTCATCTGCCTGAATCAAGTATTCCCTTGGCTTATAGTGGCCTTTCCTGTTCTCCTCCCTCAAAAAGGACAACATCTGACATCAAGCCCAGGCTGCCTTCCTCTGCATTGTCCTGCCCCATCCGTGGGGCCTAGAAAATCCATCCATCCTCTCCTATTCCATCATTATGTGGCAAAATTGATCACCTTCCCCACCACATTAAGCCTCTCCTTGGCTGGATCAGAAACATGTCCCTTAGGAGTAAGGGTCTTAGAAGAGTTTCAGAGTTTTCAACCCCAAGTACAAATCAGTTTTGGACCCACTTTTGCTTAAATGGCTCCTGAATCCTTTCTCTGCTAGCTCATGAGATGTCAGAGAAAAGATCGCTCTCTCCCCTTCCGCTTGCGTCTGTGGAATCCGGCTTTCCTAAGCAACAATGCATTTGGGAACAAAGAATTCTTTGTATCATTCCAATGGCACAACATAGTCATTCTGTGCTTGGCCTCTCCCACAGGTGATGGAACTAAAGAAGCAATTTATCCCAAGATAAATTTGTAAGTTTTAAAGATATGATTTAGGGAACAGCCCTGTGCTAACTTAGGTATGTGTCTTTAAGCTGCTTTCTACCTTATTCTGGGTTGCTCACAGAGAACATCTTCTAGGGACTTGGAGATGACGTAATTTCAAATATGACTATTTGTAGCAGGATCTGCTCGTGGAAGTCAAACTGGCTCCATCTGTTTCTTCCTTTCTCCCTTTTCTTCCTCTTTCCTCTCTTTCTCTCCTTCCTCCCCCCCTTCCTTCCCCTTTAATAATAAGCTGCTCAGAAGAGTCTAGAGGAGCCTGGAAGAGGCAGCAACCTGACTTTTGAGGACTCTTTCAGACCAGCTGTGTCCGGGCCTCGCCAAGAACGCCCACACAGGCTGCTGGCTGTGATGAAACAGGAAAGGCTTCATGTGTAGCGTACACGCTCCCCAGATACTGACTGGGCGCCGGCCGGGTAAGACAGACGCTCCAACGACAGCTTCATCGACTGGACAAATGCCCAATAGAGACTCCCGTCCATGTTCTCTTGGGGAGTCCGCATAATGGAAAAATCAGAAGTTGGGAAATCAGAGGAACTGGTTTCCAGCCCCAGCCCTGGCATTGACTCACTGGTCCCTGCACGAAACATTGTAAATTCTCCAAGCCTCAGTTTCTTCACACAGAAAATGGTCATAATGATTCCCTGCCAAATAAGATACTATACGAAACAGCATTTTAGCAGCTAGAGGTGCAGAACAAAAGGGCTGCCTCCCACTTCCAGAGTCTGCGTAGGCTCCACTCCCGGGGACCCCAGTGACCGTCTTATGAAATTGAGCTGTCACCTCTGTGCAGGATCCAGCCAGCGCTGGCGCTGTGCAAGTGTGACACCGAGGCCCCGTCGGCAGGATCAGGCAGGACGCTTGAGAGGGAGACTCACAGGACTGGTGCAACCGGTGGAGGTTCGTGGAAAAAGAAACATGAACGTGTAAATGGGTATAATGTGTCAGTATCGTTGGTGAAAAAGGGAAATTAGGTTATAACAGTGTCTGTGGAAGCACCATGGAAAAGGCACAGATATGCTGTGGATGCCGGACACAATTAGGATCACCGTAGGATACAAAATAGCACAGGGTGCAGAGCGTGCATTCTGCAGCCAGAACGTCTGGTTTGAATCCAGCCTCTGTCATTTCTTTGTACGGTGTCTTGAGAAAGTCACTCAATGTCTTGCTCTGCCTCAGTTTCCCCCTGATATAAAAGAGGATGATAGGGTAACTATTCATAAGGTTGTTGTAAGGATTAAATGATTTGATTCATATGAAATGTTCAGAATGGTGCCTAGCACACAGCAGGTACCAAGTAAATATGAGCCATCATTGTTATGATTTTTATCAATGACTTTTGGGTGATTTATTGCTAAGAAGCTGAGGCAGCACGGTGCAGCAGACAAGTAGGGTGTTGGAATTAGTCAGTCTGATGTGACTTAACCACGTTTCCTCAGGAAGTCTGCCTAATTCTCATTTTATCTATTTATAAAGTGGGGGAAATAATAATAATAAATGTGATTTGGTGAATATTCTACCCATTATTGTGGCAAGTGGCCCAGTGAGATATTCTCCATGTCCCCTGAGGACACATTGCTCAACACAGCTGCCTGGGGTGGGGTCCCATTTGGCTGAGGAGAGAGCCACTAGAAGGGGGAGAGAGGACCAGGAAGGCATTGTCCTCTGTTGACTCAGTGGGGAGGCAGAGAGCCTGGCCCAGGAGGTGGAGACAAGAGTGTTGGCCCCCGTAGATGGGCCAGTGAAGCGCAGCAGTGACCAGCTCTGGTGCCTTGAAACCTCAAGGAGCATGTCAAACAGGTCACAGCCAGAGCCAGCAGGTCATCAGGGCTTGGTTGCAGGAGATGCCCCCCCCCCCCCCCCCCCCCGCCAACCGCCAATTGAAGGATTGAAGGAGATCTCAGGCCAGGAGAGCAGGTCCTGGAACGTGGATCTCCTGGGAAGATGGAGGGCTGATCAGATTGGCCCTACCCAGCCAGAAGCAAAATCTGTGACCATCACTTCTTCACTGCCCCACCCTCCTTCTTCTGAGCAGAAACGATCCTCTCAGATGTCTCCAGGCTTAGTCCTGGCCTGGGGGCAGCAGCTGCTGTCATGCAGCCTTCAGAGCCTGATTATGAGGGGCACCCAGGAAGGGGGCTATGTGGGGAGGCCAGAAAACCATGCTCACAGCCCCCCTCCTCACCTCCATGTCAGGAGAGGACTGAGGGAGGCTCCTCTCTCTGTCTCTCACACACACACACACACACACCCAAATATACACATACACGTCCCTGTTTTGTCTGGCAAGACTGTGAACCATAACTTGTATAACACTGCTGCCACACCAGGTCTTACCTTGATTTGGGCTCCACAAGAGAGGGCAATGGGAAGGAAACCAGGGACCATCTGATGCCACGTGACAATCTAGCAGGACACTGGAACATCCAGGGGGAACGTTAAAGATTACCCACACCTGAGCCCCGGCCCAGACCGCCAAGTCAGCTGCTCTGGGCACAGGCCCAGGGAAGGCCGTTCGCAGAGCTCTCAGGTGATTCGAAGGAGCAGTCAGGGCTGAGAACCACCGCCGGGAAAAATAAAAACGACGTACACAAAGGGAGAAAGGCCAGCTCGCTTCATCGGGACTGGAAATGCTGGCTGGGAGCAGAACAGGTGAGAAGGCCATTTGCAGCCCCTCCTGCCTGCGGAGCCCAGCAAAACATCGAGTGTGGCCGAGAGGGACTTCTCCAGACTCTACAGGGTGCTCCAGATTGGGGACCCCTGACATAAGAGGTGTGGAAATTGCTAGAATTTCAGGAAACTCATTCAGTGAAACCAAGTCCTCTTGTCCTGGAACTTCTGCCCAGGAGAACTTGCTAGAAGTGGAGGACTCTTTCTGAAAGCTTGAAGCTGCAAAGAGCCTGAAGAACACTGCCTTCATTTGTCTCCCTGTCCGTAACATTTCAATTGTTCCAGCCTATCCTGCCTGACAGATTAGAAAGTTTTCAGTAGAGGGTTACTTGAATTTACACAAAGGTCAACATTTAATAATGACTCGACTTAAGGGCACATGAACGGCTGCGGGAAGAACCCATTTCCTCGAGCTTCACTCTAATACACTGCCAGCGTGATAAGGTGGAGTCGGGTCTAGACGGACAGGGCAGGTAGCAGAGGCCCTTTCCAGCCGGGGGTTAGAGCAAAGTGGACCTGATTTGGTGACTTGGAGACATTTGGTTCCCTGAGTAATGCTGTGAGAGATTATGTGTGCAATGTTTGAGCCCTTTCAAATGATGTTGTTGATTAAAAAGGAACCCTATCTGCACACATATAACACTATGCACATGGACCCTTCACAAAATATATTTCATCTTTGTGGAATTCACTGGGACCTGAGGAGGCAGGAACTGAGAACCCGGGGACCTCTTTGCTATTACATAGGAAGCACTTGCAGTGAGAACAGCTGTGGCATCACAGGTTTCAGGCATACCCCAAACTCCTCTCCCTGTTGGTTTTGGGTTCTCCATGCCCTGCAGGGTCTCTTGGGGTGTGTTCTGGAATGTACACAAAGCTGGGTGCTGTCTCTTTAAATAGTAGAGGCTGAGAAGCTCTCAGGCCACCATGACATATCCCAGCATTGGACCAGCCCCTGAATAAACTGGAAAGACGCCTGGTCTGCCTTCAGTTACGGGGAGCACCACCAGGGAGCATCTCGGGAGCCTGGCTGGAAGCAGCGGGGCTGAGTCTGCCTGCTGTTGGTCCCTCTGCTGCCCCGTGGGGAGGGCCTTGCCTTCACATCCCTTGCATTTGACTGCAAAGAAAGCTGCGTGGAGGAAGGGGTTGCACTGTTTGGCCCGGTGAGTTTTCTTGGCCTCTGGGTGGTGTGTGCTTATGCTGTACCGAGAGCTGCCTGATCCCCCAGTCCCTGCAGACTGCAAATGGAAAGGATTGCAGTGGAGACTGTGACTGGAGAGTCAGAGGGTTTTTAAAGTCCTTGGTTAAGAGCTGGATATGTACTCTGGCTGGGGTGGCAAGAAGAACCATCTGAAAGCATCTAGAAACTCCAGTACATACAGTACAAGGGAGAAAGGGGTCCAGATGCTCTGTCCTTGATGGGAAATAGCTCTGCGCACACAGCTGGCAGGTGACCTCGGATTGGGAAGCAGATTAGGGAGAAGCTTCCACCTGTAGCAGAGCCCTGGCTGGCCCTGGGTGTGGCCAAGCCTGGTTGGCACTGCCCTGGGCAGCATTTCGTCTTCCACCACTGGGAGCCCAGCTGGGCAGTGAAAGATGGACAGGTTCACACATTCCACAGCTCATGGTGTGGTGTACCTTGGTTATTGACTACAACATTGGGTTCAAAAGAAAGGAAGAAACGAGCTGTGTCTTACAATATGTGCACTTTTCTAGAGGTATATACTTCATTAAAAAGTTAACTTGGGGAAAAAAAGGAAGAGAAAAACAATCCTGAGATAAATATGCTAATATTTGTAAAGTGCTTAGAAGAGCACCGGGTACACACTGACCACATAAATGTTGGTTAAACAAACATAATAAAAGTCTGAATGGCATAAAGCAGGGCAATAATTCCTAGGGCAAACTTGACCTATAAAATGACCCTTGGAGGAGAGAAAATACTTCTATATTTTTAGTTTGTCATTCTACTCACATATGCGCTCCCAATCTATGGGAGTTACAAGCTATTCTAGTTCCGGATGGTCAGGCTTGCCTGGAAGGGCTGTTGTGAGGGGTAAATGTGACAGGATAATAATAAAGACAACCACTTACTGGGCACTGGTCCCTTACTATGTTCCAGACACCTTGCTAATTGCTTCACACCGTTTGTCTCCTTTAATGATCACCGTAACCCTTTAAAATAGGCGTTATTAGTCCTGTTTGCAGATGAGAAAACCCAAGCTCAGTGAACTCCAGCAAATTCAAATTCACAACCCTGAGCAAGCAGGTAATCATGTTTGTCTGAGCCCAGAGCCCGGGTGCCTAACCATTGGACTACACTACCCCTCACAGACCCGTGTAAAGTCCTGCTGAAGTGACCGCCATGTAACGGGCATTAAATAAAATTTTTTACAATTAGTCCTCTTCTCAATTTGATAATATAAGAATTCTGAAAAGATCATTGAAGAATTTTTCAAATTATTTTTATTTAAAGCATATACAATAAGCAGCTATTTCAAATATGTAGGAAAATAGTATGGAATTATTTGAATCGTTTATAGTGATGAGGTTTTATGTCAGTACACTAGCAGATAGAGGTAGGGGTGTGTGTGTGTGACCTGCTGCGTTAGTCATTAGTAGGCAAAGAGGGCCAACATCCACAGTCAGGCTCGCTGTTCTTGCCTCCAGGCTGGCTTGCGCGAGCGTCTCGTTTGGGCGCACCTGCGCCGCGCCCGGAAGGGTCAGCCCCTCTCTCTGTAATGCTGGGCCCGCCAGGTTCAGGCGGCTGTGAATCAGCCGATTTCCCTGGCTGCTCTTCCTCCGCCTCAAATGGCTAATTCCCCACCCTGTGGCCGGGGACGCCAGCCGAGGCTGGGAGCCAGGCCAGGGAAAGTTGGTCTGGAGCACCCCCGGTTGTGGTCTGGTTTTACCCACCCTAGAGGAGCCCGTCCCCAGGGCCCGCTGTCTCATGGTTGGCAGACTCGCCCTCCTCCCCGTGACTCTCACCCGAACAAAGCCCGCTAGATCGTTCCCCTGGGATCCTAGGAACCCGGTACAAGGCCGATGAGCAGACACCGATAGGGCGAGCGGGAGTGGTGCGGGTGTGCCCAGCTAGGACGCCAGGGCAGGGCAGGTGCGCCAGGACCCGACAGGAGAGGGACGTCTTCCAGCGCTTAAGTGCCAGCTGCTCCCTCCGCGGAGGAGAGGAATCCAGCCTCGGTCCGCGTGCGGGTGCCCGAAGCCCGCGCTGGGCACCGGCGGGGGCGACCTCTGGCGGCCTTTGCCCGCGTAGGCTGAGGGGGCGGAGGGGCTAGTTTATTGGTCAACACTTGGTTTCCACGAACTCGGCGGAGCCAGGGGAAGCGGAGGTGAGAAAGCTCAGCTGCCTCCCAGTTTCGAGTAAAAGTCGCAGGGGTTTTGCTATGACCAGCTTTCTCCCGAGGCGCATTTAAGGCCGCCTGCCTGTCCGTGCCCTCCCTCCCTCCTGCCCTCTCTCCTCCCTGAGTCCCGCCCTCCAGCACACGCCGACCCAGGGACACACCCTATTGCAGCGACGCAGACAGGGCGTTGTTCCCGTTAAAGGGAACGCCGGGAGCCTCCCTCTGGCCGCTAGCTTCGCGCGCGCAGCCCCGCAGCGCAGCTGTGTTTGGGGACGCCAGCAGCCGAGCGCACGCACCGAGTTTGTGCCTGAGGCCACTCTGAGGATCGGGGACAGCAATCCCTTTGGGCTGTAAGTGCTTTGGTAGCGAAGTGGAGGAGATGGAGGAGAAACGTGGGCATCTTCCGTCGACGGTGCCACAAGCGCACAGCAGGCGCGGGCTTTGGGCTGGCCAGGTCTCCGAGCTTTCTGTCCAGAGCGCGGGCAGACGGTCTGTCTCGTATCGTTGCTATCGGGCTCGTGGGGATACAGTGTGGAGTGCCTTATGGTCTGTAAACCGTAAGGGGCGCGGGTGGTGTGGTCGGGATAAGGGGCAAGGGCGGAGCAGTTTTCGTCTCGCTGGAGAGGTGCCTACTCGGAGACTCATTGGCAAAGCGGGCCCTGAGGTGGACATCCGGGGGTACTGGACCCCTGTGGTTTCCCCATTGCTAGCCATAGACTCGATCTTCCTTGTCTTGCCCCTACCCGGCACTAGGAGCCCCTGGATTTAATTTAAACCTTCTGGGAGACATCAGAAAACCGTGCTTATTTCTTCCTGAACATTCCAGAGTTTCTTTGAATGTGTTGCTTATGGAGAGGAACGGAAGAGCCTGGGATTGGGTACTTTAAAACCTAGTTACTGAAGCGTTGTCTCTCCGGCTCAAGACTGTCCTGAAATGGTCCCCAAAGACTCAGTTTGTCCTTCACAGCCCTACATATCCTCTGACAGGTCACCCCTGTCTTCAGCTCCCCAAGGTCTATCAAACGAGAGGCTAGGACCGCGCAACTTTGGATAGAAGATGTCCTGCCGGCTCTGATCGGCTACAATTCTCCTGGGACTCACCCTTTACCCTCCGCCTCTCCTTCCCACCGGACATCTGCTCCTCTCCATCCAGGCTCCTGGGCCCGTGTCCCGCAGCGCCGAGGCTGGACTGGGTCGCCCCCCAGCGACCATGCGTGGGGCCAGCCCGGGAGTGGCCCGGCCCCGCCCGCGGGGGCTGCCTGGGGCAGCGCGCGCCGTGGGGAAGCGCCGGGTTCGGGTAACTGTCTCCGGCCGTTCTTTCCTCTCCACACTACCCGGCCGGCTCTGCGCCGTCTCTCCGCAGCCGCCAGTGTCTATGCCAGGCCGAGCTGGGGCCAGGACGGCTCCCCTGCGCTGGCAGAACTGGGTGGAAACTTGGAGACTAACGGAATGCAGAGCGCACTGGGATCTGGGAAACCAGCTCACAGCCGCGCGCTCCCTCACAGCATGTCGCTGGTGTCCCCAGGCCTCTCGCAGAAATCTGGGCGCCTAGCCCCTCTCCCCTGCCTCCACTCCGTAGGGGAACGTGCGCTCTCCCCTTTCTGCCCCCTTCCCCAAGTTGGGCTGTCCCCGGGAGGCGTCTGGGGTGGGTGGAGGCTGCTGTGGCCTCTGCTCGTTATTCTGGAAAAACCTCTCCTCCTGGGGTGACTTAGACGTGCATACCACTTGTTTTGTTCCAAAAGCAAAAGATGTTCTGTCGCAGGCGGGCCCAGCTGATTGCTGGGCGGGGATCCTACGGTCGGCTGCTGCCCTCTCTCGGCCGGCCGCCGGGCGGCGTGGAGGCGCCCCCACCCGGGGAGGCGGGCGGGCGGGCGCGGAGCCAGGCCCGGGCATTCCGCTAGCGCGGGAACCCTCTGCGCGCTCCTCCCTCCCTCGCCAGTTCCATTGGCCTCACGTCCAGCTTCGGCTCTCTCTCCGGCAGGCAGAAACTCCGCTGAGCAGAACTCGCCGCCAGAATGATCGTCCTGTTACTGAGTATCATTGTCCTCCACGTCGCAGTGCTGGTGCTGCTGTTCGTGGCCACGATCGTCAGCGTGAGTGCCCAAAGGGCAGCGGGGGCGGTCGGGGCACCCAGTGCTCACCCAGTGCTGGACCTCCGGGGCGGCACTTCCAGCCGTGCTCCTTCTGGTTCAGGACTGTGTGGTTAGTTGCAGACGAGAAGTCTCAGGCATCCCAGGGCGTTCGCAGTTTCTGGCCATCTGCCCCTTTTCGGTTGTTTTGAGAAAGGCAAAGCAGATTCAGGGGTAGGAAGGAAGCAAGCGCTGGACTAGGATAGCTGTGCAGGCCTCTCTTTAAGCCAAATAATTTCAGTGCAGATCCAGGGTCCCCCACCTTCATTTGGTAGGATTGTTGAGCATTTTTTCTTGATGCAGGTTCGTCGAGGAAGGAAGTGGAGTATTTATGGTTTGTTTTTCTCCAAATGTCATAGTTCAGATGGGCAGCTTAGTTCATAAAACACCCTTTAGGACTTGCAATTGGAAAGTTAAAATTGGCTTTTCCAGAAAGGAGTGCACAGTCCCAGGTCTGCTTTGTGATGTGGATAGCACACCTTTTTAGTAGAGCTTCCACTCTGTGAGCAGGTCATCGGGATAACTCGTGTTACAGAGCCATCAAACATCAAGCACGTTAGATTTGAAACTCTTTTCTTGAAGATGAGCACAGGCTCAGGCGTGTGGGTGACTGTGGCTTTCACCTCTTAATATGTCAAGTCCTGGGCTTACTGTTCTTGTCTGTTTCAGAGGTCGAGAAATAATTATGTTAAAGTGAGAAATAACGATGTTGGGGATTTGTGAATTAGTTTATGATTTACAAGCATCTTGATCACATCTTAATTCTACCCAATAATGTTGTCAGGTTGATAGGAATTGTAAGTAAGGACACAGGCTCAGAGAGGCTGTGGGGTGGGGAATGCCACGGCAAGAGATCTGGGCAGGAGAACGGCTTGCGTGCGGGTGGCCTGGTTGAGCCCATGGCTTCTTCTGCTGTAGTACACACCTCTGCATGGAATTGCTTATGTTGTGTGTGGAACTTTTCCATTTACAAAGTGCTTTTCACTTGCAAAACACTGACCCTCCCCTCCACACGCACTGCACGGTGTCTGAGCCACACCACCACCTCTCTCCTTTCTCTGGCATGACTGGGTCTCTGGCTGTGCAACATCAGGTGGGGGCGGGGGGGCAGGCCAGGTAGATGAGTTGGTGAGGCTGCTCTTTGCCTTCCCTTGGTCTTCTCCCTGCCCCTTCCTTCGCTCCTCACTACCTTCCCTGGTTCTTTCTAGCAATGGATCGTGGGCAATGGACATGCGACCGACCTCTGGCAGAACTGTAGCACTACCCCAGGCAACATCCAGCACTGTTTCTCATCATCAGCAAACGGTGAGACTGGCTTTTTGCTCCACAAGCTCGTCCTTATCTGTCTGTGACACGTTTCTCAATCCAGACCTGGAAGCACTTGTTCTTGGAAGACACAAGCTTGAAGGTTGTTGCTGGGGTGGGGTGGAATGTGACAGGAGGCATGAATCCAAGACAAAAGGTAGTTTCCCTGGCTAAGCCTAGATCCTGGGGATCATTGTACATTCTCTCTGTCTAGAAATGCCCTGGGCTCCCTCCTTATCACTTGGTGGAATGCTTCTCATGAGTGAAGACATGTGAACACAGATAAGCAGTAAAGGGGGCGTGATGGCAAAATCTTAGGCAGACTGCATTGGGACTTTTTATCCAACTGGCGTCTTTGCTTGGCAGCTGTCTCTCTCCAGAAATGTCCTGCCTCTTCCTGTTGCAGTGACAGTGGGGCTGTCCCAAGGATAGTTGGGCCAGTTTTTGGTACCCAGGTACAAGACTGCCTTTCCAGATCTTGGGCCTTAGTGGTGCCACTTAGCGTTAAAGAAACCTTTGAGTGTTTCTTTGTGCAAGATGGGGACTTGAAGCTATTTGCAAAACCCTAAACTGAGCCTGGGAGGGTCCTTCATGCAGAAGATTGTATTTCTCCTCTGTCCTCAGCATCTTCACTTATGAGATAGTGGAAACCAGGCTTACCTGGATTCAAGTCAAGGGATTAATTGGGTGGAGGAACCCACTAGATACCTCCAGCCCCCAGAGGGGAGGAATGCTCAGCAGGGGCTTGTGTCTTTGGATGTGGAGAGGCAGAGGTAGACAGGATGCATCCTTTTTGGTGGCTGGGTGGTATGTAGTGGCAGCATGGACCCTGGATGGGGCCACAGAGCTTGGTGTCAAGGACATAGTGGGTCTGGCTCAGCACGGTCTCGTGTTCCAAAGGATGTGTTCTGGGGTTACAAGACCAATCAAGTACAGCTTTCTCTGTTGCTGCAGCTAGTCAGAGATCCAGTATTTCTGTTGAAGATGCTACACCTGATGAGAGAAACCAATTTAGATCCGGCTCAACAGAGCAGGTGGTGAAGTGGCCCTTAGTTCTGGCTTTGCTCAGTCCCGTTTCTCTGCAGGACTTGGCCTCTTGTGGGCTCTGCACCCAATAGCACAGAAGCTATCACTGAAGCACTACAAACCAAACATCTTGAACCTCAGTATAAAGAGAAACTGCTAGAATAGTCATTTGGTAGTATAGATGGGGAGGATAGGCAAGGAGTAGAAAAGCCTGCTTTATGTTTCCATCTTCCTGGAGGGCAAAGAAGAAAGGCCCCAGTCCTTACTGAAGTGAGCAGTCCTTAATCTTTTCTCTGCGTGTGTGAAGGATACTGAATTAAAACCATCCTATAAGTTGCGTGGTGAGTTTGCCTGGCGAGTTGGCAACCAAGTAAATGAAATAACTCATGAGTGCCTCTGAATGTGGCGATAGCACTGCTCGTCCCCAGAGCCGCAGCATCCGCTGTCTCCCCCTTCAGGGTCTGGCTGAGGTTCCCTGAAGACGCAGGATGGGAGTCTCCTCGCTCGCCACTGACACCTGGTGGTCACAAGTGGTGACTCAGCCTAAAGGACAGGCTGTCCCTGAGGCCAGGCAGTGTGCGCAGGCGCCCGTCCCAAGCGGCATTTGGCGTTGCGAGGCTGGCATGGGGTCGTGGACTCTTAGGCCGGGAAGGGTGCAGTTTTGGCAGGCATGTTGAAGCCCAGCTGGGTCTCAACAGAAACAGGGCGACAGAGGAGCAGCTATCTAAACTGTGCTCAGACCGTCCGCAGGCAGGAAAGCTGTCTTTGCCTCGTGGCCTGTTGTTGACCTGCGTCCTGCCTCTTACGCGGGTGTGAACAGCATTTATTCCGCGCTAGCAGCAGGTCTCAAAAAGGCACGTGTGTTATTTAAATCAGGAAACTTCTTGTTTCTCAGCTGGCTCTGTGTGCCAAGCTCATCTTCTTGGGTTCATTTACGACGATTATGGGATCTTGAGCGAGGCTTCCAGATCCACGTGCTGGCTTTGCGTGGGGATGTGTCCCCGAGGTGCTTCCCTCCACGTCTGCCTTCTTGGCTCCCACACTGAGGGCATTTTGAGGCCATCTGGACATGCTCTTCAATAAGCTGGGTTTGTTTGGGTGTGGGCTTATTCTAAGAAGTTTCCATGTAAGCTTCCCCAGGAGACCTTATCGCTGCAGAGATCTTCTGATGGGTCGGCTTGCGTCACCACTGCAGCTCGGACGGGGGTCAATCCTCAGCGCCCCCATTACCTTTTCTATTGGGTTTAACGATTTCTGTGACGAACAATAAGTTGAAAAAATACATAATTTTTAAAAATTAGACTGCCTTTACAGATGAACAATATCAGTTGCAAACCATTTACCTTGGTCCGAATTTGCTCTTAGAATGGTTGAAATATACTAATCAAAAGTAATTCCTCGTTGATATCCATTTGTGAAGAATATACTGCAAGTGTGCTATGTGAAGATATGTTGGTTTACATGACTTGCCAGTTTTCTGAAGGAGCTCATTTTTGTACATGTGGGGCCAGGGCACAGCCCCTCTCCAGGCGCCCGCTCACTCTGTTTTCTATACGAAGGGTGCCCCTGCCATGTTACCCGCATGGCGGTCAAACATCCATGTTATATAGTTGGAAGGAGGCAGATCAGATCTTACCCCCAAGCTGCCTCTTGATGTTAGAAGTAGTTTGAGATTTCCTGCTAACTGCCCTCAACTCTGCCTACCTTCCCATTTTCTGAATTTATTTGCATACTTTCTGGGGACATCCTGATCCCGGCTGCAGGTAGAGGGGGAGGAGGCATAGCGTGGTGGGGGCATATTCATCATGACCTTGTCTTGAATGCCTCTCGGCCCGGGGCATACAAAGAAAGACCTGGACACTGTGGACCTTGCCCTTGATGGTCCCGAGTCTCTTTGAGGAGTCAGGAGATAAGCGTGGAGGGATGGATCACTGTGAAGGAGTGTAGGCCGAGGTCCAAGGAGTGGGGGCAGGCAGGCAGTGCCAGAATTCAGGGGAGGAAGTGGAAGGGAAGTCTCACGTGGGAGGTGGAATGTGATCCATCCTCTAAAGGATGGGCAGGATTTAAATAAATACAGGCAAGGAGGAGGATATTCCCTGTTAAGGCAATGACGTGACCTAAAGCAAGGGGAAAGCAATGCAGAGGCCGTGTAGACCAGTCGGCTAGTGTTCCAGTTAGGATTAGGATTGACTGCATATAACAGAACCTTGCACTGCATGAACTAATGCTTCTTGTTTCGAATTCTCCAAATTATCCTCAACTCTGCCACATCTTCAAATGGCAGTGGCTTAAATAAGATAGTTTACTTCTCTCTCTTTTAAAAGAAGTCTGGAAGTAGGCAGCCCAAGATAGGTATGGCAGTTCTATGAAATTGTCAGAGACCCAGGCACTTTCTAGCTCATTCCTTTGCCATCTGTTGGGTTTGGCCCTCATCCTCATGGACCCAAGGGCTGCTAGAGCTCCAGCCCTCTCATCCATGCTTCAAGCAATAGGATGGAGAAGGGAGAAGGAGAAGAATGTGTTCCTCTCCCTTTTAATGAAACATCTCCAGATAGACCACACACTTCGTTTTATTGGAACTGAGTCACACAGCCACACCTAGTTACAAGGGAGGCTGAGAATGTAGTCATTTGGCCTCGTGGGAAGCATGGATTCTCAATTCACAGAAATTTAGTAGCAAGCACCTCCCAGTAAGCCTGGCTTGAAACCTTTCTCTCCTGGGCTTTGACCATGCCCTAATTGTGCTCTTTTACAATAGCTCTGCTGGGTCCTAGGCAGTTTCAGAGCAAGGCCCAAGTATTTTATGCTTCTTCAAATATTCCGTCTCTACTGTACCCAGGGCTCCGTCAGCAGCACCACTGTCTTACAGTGACCCATATCAGACACTGTAGGGGCCTAGCCTTCTCTCTCTTTCTCTCCCACCTCCCCAGTCATTAACAAAGTCTTGCTGTTTCATGATGTCCTTGAACCTTTGTTTTCTTCCAGTCCAGACCTCTCTTAGAACTCCAGACCCAAGTACCCAGTTCCTACTAGACAGTTCCACTGGGGTGTCTTAGAGGCACCCCCAAGCCAGTCAGTCTTCATCCTCCTCCACACAGTCTGCACCTTCAACAGTTTCTAGTATTTTAGGGAATGCTGCTCCCCCAGCCAGTGAGCTGCCATGTTCCTTCTCCCCCTTCTCAGAATCTTTGGAGGTCCCACAGGCCCCTGTCGTTCCCTCATCTGTCGCCATGCCCGCAGTCACTGTCAGAGCCACTGCAGCAGCCTCTACCTCCTGACCTTTCAAAAAATGCAAACCTAATCATTTTAATCCCAATTTAAAACCTTTCAGAGGCCCCTCACTGGTCTCAATCTTCAGACGAAAAATCTTTACTAAGGTCCCTAGGAATCTACGTGAATGATCTATTCTGTTTCCGTGAAGTCTCATCTCCTGTCTCCTCTCCCCTTCATTCTGGAATTTCAGCCTTTTCTTAGTTCCTTGATCGTGAACTTCCACCTCTCGCCCCCCGTTCTCCCTTCCTCTGTTCTTTCATTCAGAACTGTTCGTTGAAAACCTACCAGGTACCAGATATCACTGTAGGCACCAGGATACAAGAGTGAGCAAGAGCTTACATTTTCCTGGGTGAAACAGTCAATAAACATGGATACTTTGGGGCTGTGATAGGAACTACGAAGAGAATAAAACAAGGTAATGTGCAATGAGGGATTGGGGTGGGCAGGAGAGGCCTCTTGGAGGAGTGACCCCTTGAGGATGACCAGGAGGCAGCCAGGAACATCTCGGCAGATTCCAGGCAGAGGGACCGTCGGGAGCAAGATTGCTGTGGAGGGAAGGAGCCTGACAGAGCTGAGGAGCAGAGGGCAGCCCAGAATAGTGGGAACAGAGAGAACAAGGAGTAGGGTAGCAGGCCATGCCATAGTCCTTCTAGACCCTGGTACGGAGTGTGATGCATACGGATGCATTTCTAATTTTTACGATTTCATTTAGACCTGCTCTGTCTTATATGTGTTTCTCAACTCTCTGTTTTCTTGAAAGTTGGAATAATAGTCCAGAGCATTTATAAGACAGAACATATCAGAAATCTTACAAAGTAGAAATGCACCAATATATTTCCAGTGATTATCCTGGGTCATGGGGTTCTTATCACTTTCGTTGTTTTCTTTTCCTCTGCTGCCCCACTGATTTTCCTCCTTGAGATCTTTTAGTTTCACAATCAGAAAATAACTATAAGCATTATTTTATGTTGGGAAATTAGTATTGAGTAACAAATAGGTTCTCTCTGCCTTGATTAAGAAAGTGGGGTCTCAGGGCCTGCAGGCAGGGCCTGGGGAGTAGCAGGCCCACGGCAGACAGCCACCCAGAGACAGATGAGGCCAAGTCCCAGAGCCGTGGCTTTCAGACTCATAAGATCTGAGCAGCTCTAGCTGGCCTGGGGTTGGCGGGGCACCTCTCCTTCCTTCCCAAGTCCTAAAGGCGCCTGTCTCCCTGGGGCCCTCACACCATGGGGGTATTTAAAATCTACTGACCAGAAGGTTCAGCAAAACATTGGCCTTGCATTGAGTAACTAATGCTTTTTGTTTTGAATTCTTCAAATTATCCAAGCTACAATCAGAAGCCAAGAAAATGAGCACTCATTGCCTTTCTTTCCTTTCTAAACAATAACGACAACAAACTCATGGCTCTCAGGAGGTTGTGGGCAGCATTAGACCAATGCTTTAGATTAAAAATTAGAAAAAAACAAATCTTGCCAGTTTCAGGAGCCCCCGACTCGACCCTCAGTGGTCTCCTGTTGTCTGTGTCTTCTGTGATTCCAGATTATCTTGTTTATCCATTTGGTGGCATTGTCACTTTGGTGAGGGCATCAAACCACTTCCTCGTCTGTGGCTCAGCTTTTGGTCAGATTTTAGAGAACACGGGAGGCCCTCTGCATTTATGGGTTCATGTTTTGCAATTTAAAATCTTTGCGGCTCCCTGGGCCAACCCGCAAAATCTGCCCAAGTACTGGCTCTTGATTTGACAGGCCCTTGTGGGATGCCGAGGCCCTGGCAGGCGAGGGAGGGACAGGGGGTGGGATGTGGTGTCATAATGCTGATGTTTCAACCCTTAACGTTTCTTGTCAGATACTAACATCCAGCAGTTGATTTGGAATGCTTTTTGAACCTGTGTCTGAACCACATGGCCCTTGAAGCGCACAGTCTTTGCTTTTTAAAAACTTGCAGTTGCGCTCCCAGGATTTTACCAGAGTCAAGAAAGCATCCCTTGTATCTCAGGAGCAGGGACTGGCCACGACGCGACCTGAGGTTGTGGATGTTGGTTTTCGGTGCCTGAGAGAAGGATGCTGGGCACAAAGCCTTCTGAGTGTGCAGTCATGGACACACACGTAGACTTCCAGTGTTGGCAGGGACCTGGGAGGTCATCAAGTCCGTCCCTCCTCCCCAGCCCGCCTAGCTTCAGACCCCTCTGCAATATGTCCATCATGTGCTCATCCTCCCAGTGATGGGGAACTCATTACCTTTCAGGAGAGCCCCTTTCATTTTTGAAGAGCTAACAATGTGGTCCATTCATTTATTCTTCAAATCACATCCTATGTACTAGGCACTGTTTCAGAAACTGAGCACACAGAGATGAACAAGAAAGACTGGGTCCCTGCTCATGTGGAGCTCACAGTTACTTGGGGGCGACAGAGAATACACAATAAATCAATAATTGTCGAAAGTGCCCTGCAGGAGACAAATAGGGTCATGAAAGAGAAAGTCGCCACTGGGGAGGAAGCAGCTGGTCATGGAAGGCCTCTTCCTTCCATAGTCATGTGGACTGAGACTTAAAAGACGGGGAGGGACCAGTCATGTGAAGAACCACAGGAAGAAAATTCCAGGAGGTGATGGAAGGGGCCAAGCCCTGAGGCAGGAAAGACTTTGGTGTGTTCCCCAGTGACAGGGGCCAGTGCAGCTGAGTGAGCCAGCTGGAGGAAGGGGTGTGGGGTGAGGCAGGGGAGGGAACTGGGGGCTGAATTGCTGAGGACTCACAGGCCGTGGTACTGAGGAGGATAACTGGGACATCATTGAAGGGTTCTAAGAAGAAGAGTGGCATAATTTGATTTGTGTTTTGAAGCTCATTCTGGCTGTTAGGTGTAGAGTGTATTTCAGGCAGGGGCAAGAGAAGGTCTGGGTACCAGTGAGGAGGCTATGGTAGTGGTCCAGGCTGGGCATGAGGAGGAGGATGATGGTAAGAATACCACCAGCTCCTGTAACTGCCTGGCACTCTTCTAAGAGTGCTGCATTTAACCTGCACAAGAACTATAGGAGGTAGGTCAGGTGGCTTGGATAGGGAGATGGGGTGGAGAAGGAGACGATGCTGATGGATTGGATGTGGGGGGTTAGGAAAGAATTATTAGGGTAACTTCTAGGTTTTTGGGCTTGAGCAACTAGGTGTGCAGTGGGGTCTTAGACTGAGATAGGGGAGACAGAGGAGGAACAGGCTGTTATGGGGGAGGGACAGAAATTAGGATTTGTGTTTTGGCCATCAGAGATGTCAGCAAAGCACTTGGATTTAGAAATCTGTAGCTCAGGGGAGAGGTCTACCCTGGAATTTCAAATAGGGGAATCATGAGTCTGTACAGGAAGGTATTTGATGTCGTGGTGCTGAATAAAATTACTTGGGGAGTAGATGAGAGGGCAAGGCAGAAAGAAAGGAACAGGGTCCAGAGCCGAGTCTTGGGACCCTCGGGTGGTTAATGGGGGACAGGAGGAGTTTGCAGAAGAGACTGGAAGGAGTGGCCAGGAATGTGGGAGGAATGCCGTGAGATGTTGTCGTAAGAAATTACCTTGTAAAGGCCAAGTCTGTCCCCTCTTTTGTGCAGTCATTTCTGGTTGTCTTCGTTCATGCCTGGTGTTCTAGACTTGGGTTTTACCAGGTGGCAGACTCTTCCTCAAGGAGTTTAAGCCTCCGTGGTGTCCCTGGACCAACTCTTCAAATATCTGGAGACTACAGTTTTATCTTCCCGGGTCTTCCCTCCTCTGGGTGATGCTTCCTTCTTTCAGTGGCTTCTCTGGTGCTGCTGAGATTCCTCTGAAATCCCAGCTGTGTAAGGTATTGCCTCCAGGTAGCAGGCGTGGGCCTCCTCTTGCTCCTCCGAAGCTGGGATGGTGGTTTGGCTTGGCAGGTTGCTGAGCAGAGAACGGGGAAGCTCTTGCCCTTTGCCATACCATTCTCCCTCCTCCCTCTCTATCTTTGGTGGATTCTTTACTCAAAGAAAGGCAGTAGGATAATTTAATTCAGTGGATTTCAAACATATTATTGAATGTCTCAGCACCCTAATGTGCTGTAGAGGAAAGCCCAGTAGACTGGGCCTCAGGAGTCCTTGCCTTTCTGCACTGGTTCTGCCTCTGACAAACTGGGGACCTGGGCAGGTGCCCTGGTTGTCTAATGGAGTGAGCGTTGAGTAGGACCTGGCGTCGGCGCCCACCGCGTGTACGTGAGTCGTGGGGCCTCTTTACATTCAGGATATAATTGTGACATGGGGGCATCCTGAATGGAGGAGGCCTTTGAGCTGGGCCTTGGAAACTGGGTAGGACTCCAGTAGGCGTGGGGAGGAGAGAAGGGCACTGTGCTTAGGGAAGGGCGGGTGGTTTAATGTGGCTGGTGGGGTGGCTGTATTGATTCTAGCTCTTAATTTCCATGATGCTTGGCCTTTTCTAAATACTTTAGGAATAAAAAGGAGAGAAGGGCCCTGATTCTTTTTATATGGATAATGCCTTTTAAACCCAAAGGTCTTGAAAACAACCCAGTCATCCCCTCATCCCCTGTACATTCTCCACTAGTACAGCTCATGATCGGGCAATTAAAAATGCCTCTCTGTGGCCAAACCCAGCATTTCCAAGTTGTCTATTAAAAAAAAAAAAAAAGGTTCTCTGATAAATCAATTTGAAAAACACTAAAATTTAAAAGTTAAGCAGTATTTTTTTTTAATGGCAAGAGTTCTCATAGCCGTTAATGTTTTCTGGTACGTGGTAATGTCCAAGGACAGAGGTCAATATACTTGACTATGGTACCCAGTCCATCTGTTTTTTCGTTAATCAACTGGTGGGATAAGTCTTCCAACAACAATTCTTTGGGAAGCGCAGCCTAACCCAATTCTCTGGTTACTAGAGTCTTCCAAGTAGGGAATATAGAAAGCCTCCAACAGCTTAGTATTTTCGGGTAACCTCAGGTACCTCAGTGGCTGTATTATATTCCCTTTTCAAGTCCAAGAACTAGTTAGCAGAATAAGACTATTGGTGTCAAACCACAAATATAAATGAGACTCTGAGAAACTGGTTCCTGTGCCTACCACAGAGCCTCATAATTAGGGGTATAGTTCATTGAGTGATTATGTCAGGTTTAGCTGGCACACCTTGACACGAAGGTTGTTCCCACCTATGGAGCCGTTTGTGTTCACTAGTTGCCAACCGTAGGTTTTGCTCTAGTTAAAATGCCCCCCATGAGTATGTGTTGAAAGAGCCTCCCATGTTGCCTCCTCATCTTTGGGAGTTCTGGGCCAAGGTCTGTGGGCAGATAGCCCGCATGTAGCTTTCCCGTCTGGCTTGCATTCTCATCTGGTCACAGGCAAAGTCAGCCTGAGACCTGAGCCCCATTTCAAAGCTACCAGCTGGTCTGGATGGGGAAGAAGGTGAGGCCCCCGGGGGAGGCCCCACGCTGGGCCCTGCACATGCTCCAGCTGGTGGGCAGAACATAAGTGCAAAGACCTCATTGTTTAGGATGGAGGCCTCTTGGCAAGTCAGCTATTTCTGGAATGACATTTACACTGAGACGGAAGGAAAATGGCAGTTTGTGTGATGGCGGTGGGCTGGAGGTTGGAGGGTGGGGAGGAGGCCTTGTTGGTCATGTGCTTTTGAAAACAGTCCAGCATTTATGCAAATGTGTGGTACTGTCTCCTCCAGTTGTGATTCATCCCCTCTGATGGCCTCTTTCCTTCTGGCTGTTTTCTCTCACAGCCTCCCCAGTTTCTGCTCTGACTCTCCTCCAACCATCCTTCCTTTCATTTCCAAGAAAATTTGTTTTCTTAATTGAGTCAGAAAGCTTTTATGAACTGCCCAGAGTGGGACTCGAGGTGGACAGGGCATGAGAGACGGCTGGCTCCGTGCTGTAGTGAAGGATGCAGAAGGACACAGATGAACTGGTACATTTACAAGTGCTTCATCCTTTCTGAGCTCTTAACTCACGAGATTGTAGGCCCTGGGCTAAGAATACAGCTGAGGGGGCAGATGTATTTCCTTCATTGCTTAGCTGCTGCGGCAGCGGGAATCTGACCTTGGAGGGAGCTTTGATCGTTGTGCAACTCAAGCTTCCCCTTAGCGGTTGGGGGAGCTGGGTCTGCTGGCAGTGGCAGCCCACGTCAGAAAGCTGTCAGCAACCCTTTTACCTGACACTCTCAGTAGAACAGGAGGTCTGCAAAGAGTTTTAGGGCCTTTAGTTCCTGTGCTCAGCACCACGGTTGGAGATTAAAACGCTGCCACTGGGAATTGCACAAATGTTTACCAGACACTGAGCGAGGCCCGGAGAATGACAGCGGGCTCTCCTCAGGGGCTCTGCTCTGGATGGCGAACTTGTAGTTTATAAGGAAGAGCATCATTGCACTGGGGCTTGGGGAGAAGTTCAGATTTGCCCCCTGGAATGTTGGCCTCACATTAGGTCCCATCTGTATAAAACAGGTTTGTAAT
This sequence comes from Diceros bicornis minor, assembly GCF_020826845.1. Classification (NCBI taxonomy): domain Eukaryota; kingdom Metazoa; phylum Chordata; class Mammalia; order Perissodactyla; family Rhinocerotidae; genus Diceros; species Diceros bicornis. The sequence continues at coordinate 4,242,024 of NC_080757.1, forward strand.
GGACAGCTTTGTCCCTTGCATCGTAGGTCTTTCAACTCTAATAATTGTTTTCTCTACATCTGATTTGTTTGGCTTTAGCAAACGTTGGCGAACTATAGCCTGCCAGCCAAATCTGGCCCGTTGCCTGATTTGTAAATAAGGTTTGACTGGATGAAAGGGCCACACCCATTCATTTGCATCGTGACTAAGACTGATTTTGTACTAAGAGGACAAAGTTGAGTAGTTGCCGCGGAGACCATATGACCTGCAAAGCCTAAAATATTTACAATCTGACTTCCCAGATAATTTTCCAACCTCTATACTGAAGATTAGATATGAACTGATACCAAAGTTGTATCAAAATACTTGCTGGAGTTCCAGTTGGTGCCCTAATAATATGGCTTATGTGAACACTGTGGTCC